>NC_067406.1:25393493-25706171 GCF_009764475.1 Pristis pectinata
CCTTACCTTCCCGCATTCCAAAGGGACTATTCACTTTGTCTCCTTTTCACTTAAAGCAGCTACTTAATTGAGACAAAAGAGACTGCAGATGCTGGAATCTGGAGCAACAAACAATCTGCTGGAGGAACTCAGCAGACTGAGCAGCATCAGCTAATTGGAATTGGTTTATTATTGTCACTTGTACCGAGGTACAGTGAAAAACGTCTTCATACCATTCATACAAATCAATTCATTACGCAGTGCATTGAGGTAGTAGAAGGTAAAACCATACAGAATGCAGAGTAAAGTGTCACAGCTCCAGAGGGAGTGCAGTGAAGGTAGACAATAAGGTGCAAGGTCATAATGAGGTAGATTGTGAGGTCGAGAGTCCATCTTATCATGCTAGGGAGTCGTTCAATTGTCTTATAACAGCAGGCTAGAAGTTCTCCTTGAGTCTGGCGGTACGTGCTTTCAGGCTTTTGTATCCTTCTGCCTGATGGGAGAGGGGAGAAGAGAGAATGTCTGGGGTGGGTGGAGTCTTTGATTATGTTGGCTGCTTTACCGAGGCAGTGAGAAGTTTAGACAGAGTTCATGGAGGGGAGGCTGGTGTCTGTGATGTGCTGAGCTGTGTCCACAGCTCTCTGCAGTTTCTTGTGGTCCTGGGCAGAGTAGTTGCCATACTAAGCCATGATGCATGCGAATAGAACCATACAGCACAAAACAGGCCCTTCGGCCCACCATGTTGTGCTGTCCATCAAACCACCCTCACACTATCTATCCCTTTCCTCCTGACTGTCTACTCTATCTATTCCTCTCAATATTTTATATATCTCTATCATGTCTCCTCTCATTCTCCTCCTTTCCAGTGAATAAAGCCCTAGCACCTTAAGCCTCTCCTCATATTCCATACGCTCTAATCCAGGCAGCATACTGGTAAATCTCCTCTGCACCCTCTCCAATGCCGCCACATCCTTCCTATAATGTGGCGACCAGAACTGGACACAGTACTCTGTGTGGTCTAACTAGAATTTTGTAAAACTGCATCATCACTTCGCGGCTCTTAAACTCAATCCCACGACTTCAAAAGCTAACATCCCATAGGCCTTCTTAACTACTCTATCCACCTGTGAGGCAACTTTCAGTGAACTGTGAATATGAACCCCCAGATCCCTCTGCTCCTCTACACTGCCAAGTACCTTGCCATTTACCTTGTACTCTTCCCTGGAGTTTGTCCTTCCAAAGTGTACCACCTCACACTTCTCCAGATTGAACTCCATCTGCCACTTGTCAGCCCAGTTCTGCATCCCATCAATATCCCTCTGTAAGCTCTGACAGCACTCCACACTATCCACAATACCGCCGATCTTAGTGTCGTCCACAAACTTACTAACCCAGCCTTACACCGCTCATCTAAGTCATCTATAAATATCATAAAAAGTAGAGGTCCCAGAACCGATCCCTGTGGGACACCACTAGTCACTGCCCTCCAATCCGAGGGCACTCCCTCCAGCATAACCCTCTGCTTTTTACAGGGATGCTTTCTATGGTGCATCGATAAAAGTTGGTGAGTGTCAAAGGGGACATGCCAAATTTCTTTAGCCTCCTGAGGAAGTAGAGGTGCTGGTGAGCTTTCTTGGCTGTAGCATCTACATTGTTGGACCAGGACAGGCTATTGGTGATGTTTGCTCCTAGGAACTTGAAGCTCTCGACCTCAGCACTGTTGATGTAGACAGGTGCATATACACTGCTTTTAGTTGTAGTGATATCAAGACAAAACACAAACTGAGTGATTTTTAAGAACACCTCCATTAATTTAAAAGTGTGACTCTGAGCTTGCCTGTCACTTTAAGTCTCTGTCTCACTCCCAGTCTGATTTTGCTTTTTATTAAGTTCCAAGGAAATGGAAGGCAAATTCAGGGAACAATAATGCATCTTCTGAAGGGGCACATCACAGTTTTCCATCGTTGAGTTCAAGAATCTCACATCCAACATTTTCAGCATTTAAATTCAGATAATCATTCTACGTTTTCATCTTGACTTGACCCCTGTTCTTTTGTTCTTCTGTCATTTGATTTCTCCTGCCTTACACCTTTTCATTCCTTCCTTTTCCCTTTCTCTGCATTCTGAAACCTGTTTATCCACTATTCCTGCTTCTGATGAAGGGTCATCAGCCTGAAAGGTTAACACTACATCTCCCTCCATAGATTCTGTCAGATTTTCTGAGTGTCTCTAGCACATACCATTTGGTAAACCTGCATTCTAATGCAAGATCTAAAGCACAGTTGTCTGTCACAACTTCGATCTGTTGAAATCACATTGGTTTTGATTTTTTTGTTTTCCATATACATTTGGTTACAATTTTCCAGTTCATTGTAATGATTGTTCATCTGGTTTGATGTGCAAATCAAATCCACTTGAATTTGGAAGGAAGATTCTCAACTGTATTTAATTTTTGAATAACAAATGTGTGTATCTAAATGCAGAGCTATTTTGGATCTAAGAGAAAAGGTCCATTGTTGCAAAAAGATAGGAAAGAGTGGCCATACCATGATAGCATTTTACACGAGTTCAAAAGTGATGTAGTTCAATTTGAAAACGCAAAACTGCAGATACTGGAATCTGGATCAACAAACAATCTGCTGGAGGAACTCTGGGTTGAGCAACATCTGTGGGAGGAAGGCAATTGTTGATGTTTCAGGTCGAAACCTTGCATCAGGACTGAGTGGAGAGGTGAGATGGCCAGTATAGAGAGGAGGAGGGGAATGGCAAGAAAGGGTTGCAAGGCGATAGGTGGACTAAGGAGGGGTGTGAGGTGACAGGCAGGTAGGGGAGGTGAGGGGGGGTGAAGTTGGAAGACTGGATGGTGAATGGAGGCAGGCAAAGAGAGAGAAGGTAAAGAAAACGGGTGGGCACCATGGTCGGCATGGACTTGTTGGGCCGAAGGGCCTGTATCCTTGCTGTATGACTCTGACTTTCTATGACTCTAAAACAACAGATGAAGTCTGGTGGGGGGAGGGGAGTGTAAAGATGAGAGACAGTTGCTGGAGGGAGATGAGTGGGAACACAAAGCGCTGCCAGTAGTGGATTCCGATAAATAAAGGAGGTGAGAATAGGAGCCATTAGAGGAGAGGTAAAACCAGATGTGGGGTGGGTGGGGGGAAACCTTTGTATGAAGGGGGTGGATGGCGCCAGGAGGGGGAAAGGATTGAAGATGGGTGAAGAGGGGCTGGTGGGAGGACCAGAGGATCGGGTGGGGGGGGTGGAGGAAAAGTTGGGGTTACCTGAAAATGGAAAACTCCATATTCTGTCTGGGTAGTCTACAACCCAATGGCGTGAACATTGTGTTACTCCTCCAGTTTGCGTTGGGCTTCATCCTGGAAGTAGAGAAGGCCAAGGATGGACAGGTCAGTGTGGGAATGGGAAGGGGAGTTGAAATGGCATGCAACTGGGAACTCAGGATGGCCATTGCCTACTGAGAGTAGGTGCTCTGCAAGACAGTCGCCCGAGTCTGCGCCTGGTCTCAATGTAGAGGCAGCCACATCAGGAGCACCAAATGCAGTAGACGAGGTTGGAGGAGATGCATGTGAGCCTTTGCTTCACCTGGAAGGACTGTTTAGGTCCCTGGATGGTAGTGAAGGACAGGTGTTATATCTACTGCGAGGGCAGGGGTAAGGGAGGGATGAGGGAGTTCAATTTGAAACTGCCGTTTCAATCTAAATAAATGAAACTTTGATAAGATAAACAGGTTGGTTGTGGTAGACTGGCAAACTTCATTAAAGAGTATGACACTGGGCATACCACTTAAATAAATAATACATGATCTGCCACAAATATACATTCCTCTAAGGTACAGAGACAGCAGGAAAAGTGGTCCAACCATGGATTACCGAAGAAAATAAAGATGAAGCATCCTAAGGAAAAAGCTTGTAAAATTGCCAGAAAAGAACAGTCGGCATTGAAAATGGAGAAAGTAGTAGCTTGAGAGCTTGCTCTCCCATTCAATATGCTTGTGGCTGATCTTCCAAATAGTACCATATCCCTGCTTCCTCCCCATAGCCCTAGATCCCTTGAGCCCAAGAACAGTATCAAACTCCTACTTGAATATATTTAATGAATTGCTTCAACTACTTGCTGTGGTAGAGAATACCACAGGTTCACCACTCTCTGAGAGCAGAAGTTTCTTCTCATCTCTGTTTTAAGTGGTTTACCCTTAAACTGTGACCCCTAGTCCTGGACCCTCCTGCCATCGAGGACGTCCCTCCTGCATTTAATCTGTTCAGTCCCATTTGGAATTTTGTAGACTTCGATGAGAATCCTTATATTTACGGGAGTTTGGAAGAATAAGTCTAATTGATCCAATTTCTTTTCATGCGTCAGTCCTGCCCTTCCAGGAATCAGTGTGGTGAATCTATGCTTGAACTCTGTCCGTAGCAAAAACCATCCTTCCTCAGATGAGACCAAAACTGCACACAGTACCTGAAGGTGTGGTCTCACCAATGCCCACTATAATTGCAGAAAGACCTCCCTTCTCCTTTTACTCTGATCCTGTCATAATGAAGCTACCATTCCTTTTGATGCCTTCACTTTCTGCTGCACCTGCGTGCTGACCTTCTGTGATTGGAGCAGAAGGATACACGGGTCTCTTGCAGCTCCATCTTTCCCAATCTATCACCATTTAGTTAATAATCTACCTTCCTGTTATTGCCACCATAGTGGATAACCTCACATTTATCATGTCTTCAACAGAGTTTTCTCTAACTTCATGTACCCCCCCCCCCTTTTTGTTTTCCTTCATCCCTGTGGCCTCCTCACCCCTTCTTTCCCATCCTCTGCCCTCATGACCTGCCTACTACCTCCCTCCTATTCCCCACCTTCTTCCCTTTATTCCATGGTCTACTGTCCTCTCCTACCCGATTCCTCCTCCTTCAGCCCTTTGCCTCTTCCACCTATCACTTCTCAGCTTCTTGCATCATTCCCTTTCATTCCCCCTCCCCCACCCAACTACCTTGCCCCTCTTACCTGGACTCGCCTATCACCTGCCAGCTTGTGCTCCTCCCCCTCCCCTACCATTCTTATTCTGGCTTCTACCCGCTTCCTTTCCAGTCCTGATGAAGGGTCTCATCCTGAAATGTCGACTGTTTATTTCCTTCCATTGATGCTGCCTGACCTACTGAGTTCCTCCAGCATTCTGTGTGTGTTGCTCCAGATTCCAGCATCTGCAGAATCTCGTCACATTTATCTACATTAGGTTATACCTGCCGTATGTGTTCCCACTCCCTCAATCTGTCCAAATAACCTGGAACTTCTCTATGTCCTCAAGTCTCACCTCCCACCCAGCTTTGTGTTGTCTGCAAACTTGGAGGTGTATTTAATTATCTCATACAAATCATTAGTATATATCCTGTGGTGCCAGCACTGATATGTGGTACCCCATTAGTCAATGCCTGCCACTCTGGGGGGGCGGGGGAAAGAAGACCTGTTGATTCCTACTTTGTTTCCTGTTGACCAACCAGTATATATCAGCACCTTGCTCCCAATCCCAGCTGCTTCTGTTTTGTACATTGATCACTTATGTGGGACCTTGTGGAAAGCTTTCTGAAAGTCCAAATACATCACATTATGTTGCAGTTGTACAAGATATTGGTGAAACAGCACCTGGAGTACTTGGTACAGTTTTGATGACACTGTCAGAGGAATGGTGTCATTAAGCTGGAAAGAGTGAAAAGAACACTTATGAGAATATTGCGAGGACTTGAGGGTCTGAGTTATAGGGAGAGGTTGGGCAGTCTAGGACTTTATTCTTTGGAGCATAGGAGACTGAGGGCTGAACTTGCAGCGATGTATAAAATCATGAGGGGCATATATAGGATGAATGCACACAGTCTTTTTTTTACGAAGGAAAGAGAATCAAAAACTAGAGGGCATAGGTTTAAGGTGAGATGGGAGAAATTTAAAAAGGGAACTGAGGGGCATCTTCACACAGAGGGTGGTGTGTATATGTAATGAGCTGCCAGAGGAGGTGGTTGAGGCAGGTACAATAATAACATTTAAAAGACATTTGGACAGATACATGGGTGTGGGCCAAACACAGGCAAATGGGAGTAACCTAAATAAGCATCTTGGCTGGCATGGAGCAGTTGGGCTGAAGGGCCTGTTTTTGTGCTTTATTAGTCCATGACTCTACTTCTGGTCACTTCCTTTCATTACTATTGAGAAAAGTTTCGTTGGTTTCGGTTCGGCAGGCTTCGGGACTTCGGAACACCTAAGTTTTTTTTAAAATAATTCTCATCGGGGATGGTGGGGCAGGACTGCGCAGGCAAGTGATGTCAGCAGGTAACGTGCGGGCAGTTTAAAAAGCAAACCACCATATCCAGTGGGCAGTGGAGTGAGAGGGAGCAGAGTGATTTGGGCTTTGGCTCAAGGAGCTTAGGCGTAAAGGGGCGAGGAAAGGTAGGTGAGTTAAGGAAAGGAAGTAGTATGAGTGCAGTTTCCTGTACTCGGTGTCAGATGTGGGAATTCCCAGAGTCTCCCTGCCTCTGGGAAGGCTACATCTGCACCCGGTGTGTCGAGCTGCAGCTCCTAAGGGACCACATTCGGGAACTGGAGATGCAGCTTGATGACCTTTGTCTGGTCAGGGAGAATGAGGAGGTGATAGAAAGGAGTTATAGGCAGCTGGTCACGCCGGGGCCACGGGAGTCAGACAAGTGGGTCACAGTCTAGAGGGGGAAGGGGAAGAGTCAGGTACTAGAGAGTACCCCTGTGGCTGTACCCCTTGACAATAAGTACTCCTGCTTGAGTACTGTTGGGAGAGACAGCCTTCCTGGGGGAAGCAACAGTGGCAGTGTCTCTGGCACAGAGTCTGGCCCTGTGGCTCAGGAGGGGTAGGGAAGGAAAGAGGAGGACACTAGTGATGGGGGACTCTATAGTTAGGTGGGCAGATTGGCGATTCTGTGGACGCAGGAAAGGAACTCGGAAGGTAGTTTGCCTCCCAGGTGCCAGGGTCTGGGATGTTTTGGATTGTGTCCAAGATATCCAGCAGAGGGAGGGAGAACAGCCAGAGGTCGTGGTACGTATTGGTACCAACGACATAGGTAGGAAAAGGGATGAAGTCCTGAAAAGGAAGGAAATTGAGAAGCAGGACCTCAAAGGTAGTAATATCAGGATTACTGCTGGTGCCACGTGACAGTGAGTATAGGAATAGAATGAGGTGGAGGTTAAATGCGTGGCTGAGGGATTGGAGTAAGGCGCAGGGATTCAGATTTCTGGATCATTGGGGCCTCTTTTGGGGCAAGTATGACCTATACAAAGAGGACAGGTTGCACTTGAATCCCAGGGGGACCAATATCCTGGTGGGGAGGTTTGCTAAGGCTACTGGGGGGAGTTTAAACTAGAATTGTTGGGGAGTGGGATCCGAACTGGAGAGACTGGGGAAGAGGTGTTTGGCTTTCAAATAGAGAAAGCTAGTAGTAGGTATGAGAGGGAGGATAGGCAGGTGACAGAGAAGGGACGTGCTCAGACTGGTTTGAGATGTGTCTATTTTAATGCAAGGAGTATTGTGAACAAGGTGGATGAGCTTAGAGCTTGGATAAATACTTGGAGATACGATGTGGTGGCCATTACAGAAACTTGGATGGCTCAGGGACTGGAATGGTTACTTCAAGTGCTGGGTTTTAGATGTTTCAGAAAGGATAGGGAGGAAGGCAGAAGAGATGGGGAGTGGCACTGTTGATCAGAGAGAGTGTCATGGCTGCAGAAAAGGTGGACGTCATGGAGAGATTGTGTACAGAGTGTCTGTGGGTGGAGGTTAGGAACAGGAAGGGGTCAATAACTTTACTGGGTGTTTATTATAGGCCACCCAATAGTAACAGGGATATCGAGGAGCAGATAGGGAAGCAGATCCTAGAAAGGTGTGATAATAACAGTTGTTGTGATGGGAGATTTTAATTCCCCGAACATCAATTGGCATCTCCATACAGTGAGGGGTGTGGATGAGGTTGAGTTTAAGTGTGTTCAGGAAGGATTCTTGACACAATATGTAGAGAAGCCTACGAGAGGAGAGGCTGTGCTTGATTTGGTATTGGGAAATGAACCTGGTCAGGTGTCAGGTCTCTCAGTGGGAGAGCGTTTTGGAGATGGAATTATGATCACTATCTCCTTTACGATAGCATTGGAGAGAGATAGGAACAGACAGGCTAGAAAGGTGTTTACTTGGAGTAAAGGGAATTATGAGGCTCTCAGGCAGGAAATTGGAAGCTTAAATTGGGAACAGATGTTCTCTGGGAAAAGTACGGAAGAAATGTGGCAAATATTCAGGGGATATTTGTGTGGAGTTCTGCATAGGCATGTTCCAATGAGACGGGAGTCATGAGAGGATACAGGAACTGTGGTGTACAAAGGCTATAATAAATGTAGTCAAAAGGAAAAGAAAAGCTTACAAAAGGTACAGAGAGCTAGGTAATGTTAGAGATCTAGAAGCGTATAAGGATAACAGGAAGGAACTTAAGAAGAAAATTAGGAGAGCCAGAAGGGGACATGAGAAGGCCTTGGTGAGCCGGATTAAGGAAAACACCAAGGCATTTTACAAGTATGTGAAGAGCAAGAGGATAAGCTGTGAAAGAATAGGGCCCATCAAGTGCAGCAGTGGGAAAGTGTGTATGGATCCGGAAGAAATAGCAGAGGTACTTAATCAATACTTTACATCAGTATTCACTATGGAAAAAGATTTGGGGGATTGTAGTGAGGACTTGCAGCAGGCTGAAAAGCTTGAGCATGTAGATATTAGGAAAGAGGAGGTGCTAGAACTTTTGGAAAGCATCAAGTTGGATAAGTCGCCGGGACCAGATGAGATGTACCCCAGGCTGCTGTGGGAGGCGAGGGAGAAGATTGCTGAGACTCTGGCGATGATCTCTCCATCGATGGAGATGGGAGAGGTTCCGGAAGATTGGAGGGTTGCGGATTTTGTTCCCTTATTCAAGAAAGGGAGTAGAGATAGAGAGAGCCCAGGAAATTATAGACCGGTGAGTCTTACCTCAGTGATTGGTAAGCTGATGGAGAAGATCCTGAGAGGCAGGATTTATGACCATTTGGAGAGGTATAATATGATTAGGAATAGTCAGCATGGCTTTGTCAAGGGCAGGTCCTACCTTACGAGCCTGATTGAATTTTTTGAGGATGTGACTAAACACATTGATGAAGGGAGAGCAGTAGATGTAGTGTATATGGATTCCAGCAAGGCATTTGATAAGGTACCCCACGCAAGGCTTATTGAGAAAGTAAGGATACATGGGATCCAAGGGGACGTTGCAGTGTGGATCCAGAACTGGCTGGCCCACAGAAGGAAAAGAGTGGTTGTTGAAGGGTCGTTTTCTGCATGGAGGTTGGTGACCAGTGGTGTACCTCAGATCTGTCCTGGGACCCTTGCTCTTTGTGATTTTTTTTATATATATAAACGACCTGGATGAGGAAGTGGAGGGATGGGTTAGTAAGTTTGCAGATGACACAAAGGTTGGATGTGTAGTGGATAGTATAGAGGGCTGTCAGAGGTTACAGCGGGACATTGATAGGATACAAAGTTGGGCTTGAGAAGTGGCAGATGCAGTTCAGCCCAGATAAGTGTGAAGTGGTTCATTTTGGTAGGTCCGATATGATGGCAGAGTATATTATTAATGGTCGGACTCTTGGCAGTGTGGAGGATCAGAGGGATCTTGGGGTCCGAGTCTGTAGGACGCTCAAAGCGGCTGCACAGGTTGACTCTGTGGTTAAGAAGGCATATGGTGTATTGTCCTTCATCAATCATGGAATTGAATTTAGGAGCCGAGAGGTATTGTTGCAGCTATGTAGAACCCTGGTCAGACCCCACTTGGAGTACTATGCTCAGTTCTGGTCACCTCACTACAGGAAGGGTGTGGAAGCCATAGAAAGGGTGCAGAGGAGATTTACAAGGATGCTGCCTGGATTGCAGAGCATGCCTTATGAAAGCAGGTTGAGGGAACTCGGCCTTTTCTCCTTGGAGCAATGGAGGATGAGGGGGGAATCTGATAGAGGTATATAAGATGATGAGAGGCATTGATCAGGTAGATAGTCAGAGGCTTTTCCCCAGGGCTGAAATGGTTGCCACAAGAGGACACAGATTTAAGGTGCTGCGGAGTAAGTATAGAGGAGATGTCAGGGGTGAGTTTTTTACTCAGAGTGATGAGTGTGTGGAATGGGCTGCCGGCAGCGGTGGTGGAAGCGGAAACGATAGGGTCTTTTAAGTAACTTTTGGATAGGTACATGGAGCTGAGAAAAATAGAAATTACTAGGCTTACCTATAGCCCTCTAAGGTAGGGACATGTTCGGCACAGTTTTGTGGGCCGAAGGGCCTGAATTGTGCTGTAGGTTTTCTATGTTTCTAAAGTTAGGCAAACATGTTTTAAGTTGCAGACAGAGAAGAGTAGAGGGGAACAAAGGGAATCCAGATAAGAGTCCAGTTGAAGGGTCTCAACCCGAAATGTCGACTGTCCATTTCCTTCCATAGATGCTGCCTGACCCACTGAATTGCTCCAGCATCTTTTGTGTTGCTCCAGATTCCAGCATGTGCAGTCTCTTGTGTCTCCACACAATACCAGATGTGCTCATTGGGTCAGGCAGCATCGGTTGGAAGAGAAACCAGTATTAACATTTGGTTACTTCAACTCTCCATTCCTTGGTCCCTCTGATCTTTTGTCTTTTGACCTTACTCCGCTTCAACAAAGCTCAACGTACGCTGAGAGAACAAGATCTCATCTTTCAACTTGGCGCATTACAACCCTTGGGACCTAACACTGAATTCATCAATTTCAAATAATCAGCCTTGGCAGTTTTTACAAAACTAGCCAGTTCTGATTTTAAAAAAAAACCTTTTTAACGTTAATGCTGTTTTTCTTTCTTTTCACAGATGCAGCTTGACCTGCTGAGTATTTCCAGTATTGTTTTATTTCAGATTTCCAACAACTGCAGTGTTTTATTTATCTCTCAGTTCTAGAATTGTTTTTCTCTCTCCTCCTCTTTTCATTCACCTTCTTGTTTGCATCTCCAACAGACAGATCAGCTATCATTAACAAACTTGCACCCCTTCAGCAACATCCTTTGCAGACCTCATTCACTCTGTGTCTACGCTATCACAGACTTTCCCTTTCTTCTCTCCACTCTTATTTGTAACTTCAAATGTTTTTGATTTCTAACTTTTCTCTGTTCTGATGTAAGACATCAACCTGAAACAGTTTCTTTCTGTACTGATGTTGCCTGACCTACTGATTTTTTTCCTACCATTTTCTGCTTTTATTTTTGACCTTTAAGTCTGCTTCTTCATTGAGAATAATGTATTGCCTCAAGTTAACCTCAACCAATTTAGCACTGACTCAATATTTAAAAACTGGCCCCTGTGGGTCAGCTCTATTCCTAGGGAATATATTCCTCCACTGACTCATTTTAAAAACAGTTAAATGTCCCATTTTAATAAACATTAGCAGTGTAGAGTTGCCACATTTAGCAGAGTTTATTTTAAGGTGCTCTGCCTCTTTGAGATGAGTATTGTGCATTGTAAGGAAACAAAATGAGCGTGGCTTGTAAGAGTTGCAGAAGCAATTCTATCCCTTGAATGCATTCTGGTGATAAGACATGGCCTTTATTTATAGGAGACAACAGAGGACTCCAGGAGGAAACAAAGCTCAGCAGCAGCAACATGGGGAACATCAGCCCAGCAACGCAAAGCACAACCGGGATCACTCAAGACAATACCAGCCTCCAGCGCCACATTCAGGAGGAAAGCAGGGTCCGCCGAACCACGGCTACAGCCAGCAGCGCCGATGGCAACACAACCAGAAACATTCTCCTAATGACAAAGAGTTGAACAGGAATGCCAAAGACAGTAATAACGTTCAAGGCGAGGATCCCTCAAAAAGCTCTGCCCAGACGGCAGAGGAGCTGAATAAGCCTGCAGATCCGCCCAGCAGTCCAACTCCACAGAACCTCCGGAACTCTGAAACAAAACGGAAAGACAGCATTTCAGATCGGCAGGTGGATCAACCGAAAGTTAATTTATTGGAGTCTTCCAAAGATAGGCTGAAAAGAAGGCTCAAGGAAAAGGTACTATTTTCTTTTTCCCTACACCTCTCGTGCCCTCTTTAACAGAAGAATCTCTCACAGATACCTCCGTTTTGCTTCTTTGTTAAATTGAAATATCTTTCACCTAATCAGAATATTGATCTGAAACTGTATGTGAAATTTCTGCTTTTTAATTCAAACTGTCTGGATGAAGGCCCAAAACATTTTAAAGCCAGTTTAAAGTGAATCAGTGATAGTAAGTAGTTGAAAAGCTTTTTTTTTTAAAAATCTCCAGATGTTGTAATTTTTTTAAAAGTGATTGAAACATTCACTGGCTCTGGCACCATCCATGAAGAGAAAAACACTCATTGTCCCAGATGGGCAAACCCCATCAAGAAAAGCCACCAAGCTGAAAGACAAATCTGCTCTCACCCTACAGTTCTGCCAGCATCAGCTCCCCTCTTCACAACACCTTCCCATGCAACAGCAGGAGGTCCAACACCTTTTTTTATTCGCCAGGACCCAAACCCTCCATCCAGATGAAATAATGATTCACTTGGCACTTGTATTGTATTTCACTCAGTGCTCAAGCTATGGTCACCTCTACACTGGAAAAACTAAATGCATTTTAGTTGTCCAGTTTACAGAACCCATCAATTCAGTCATTGACAGTGACCCTTACCTTCCAATAGCATGTCACTTTGATTCTCCATCCTTCCATTCTGACCTTTGTCTTTACCTCTTGCACGGTTCCAAAGAAGCCCAATGTAAGGTCAAGGAGGAACATCTCGTCTTCCATCGAGATGTGCTGCAGCCCTCTGGGCTCAACATTGAATTCGGTACTTTCAACAGTAGCTAGCCTTTCCATTGTCAGAACTGGCCTTACTAGTGAAAGAGCAGAAAGTGCTGGGGACGTTCAGCGGATCAGACAGAGCGTCTGTTGTGGAGGGAGACTGGGTTGAGAGACCGATGACCCTTCATGATGGAGGGCTGTCGAACTGAGGGCGTTGGGTCTCTTCCTTCTGGATGTTGCCAGGTGTGTTGAGTATTTCCAGCTTTTTCAGTTTGTTTCTGATTTCCAGCATCTGCAGATTTTTTTGCTCTTCAGCACAGTTCTGATGTAACTCTGCTTTTCTCTCTCCACAGATGCTGCCCAACTTGTTGAGCTTTTCCAACATCTTCCTTTATTTCAAATTACCAGCAGCTGTTGTGTTCCATATTCTCAGTTCCAACATGTTTATTATTTCTTTTTCCTCTGTTTGCCCTCTATTTATACCTCCTCCTATAGATTATCTGCCATTAACAAGCCTTCAACTTTAGCTGGCACCAGTCTGTCTCATTTGTTTTCTCTTGGTCTCCACCCTATCATAGACCTTTTTGTTCTTCCTACCCCTCCTTTTTGCAATTTTTTTTAAAAACAATGCCCATTTTCTAATGTTTTATAGTTCTGTCAAAGGTCACTTGACATGTTCACTCTGTTTCTCTCTTCACAGATGCTGCCTGACTTGCTGACTATCGCCAACATATTTTTTAATTTGCATCTAAGTAATGTTATGCCATAAGGATGAATTGAAATATTTTTCTTGTTCTTGTCATGATCTTCATTTTATAACTATCATAAATGAATGGGATTAATTAAGTGATTGTACTTGGATTTTCAAACAATATTTGACAAAGTCTTTCCATGAGTGTGATTGGGAGGTTAAGACTCAAAAAGATGGAATGGGAATTGATAACACTGAATATAGATATAGGTCAGCTTAAATCTATTTCAATAACAAAACAGGTTTATCTAACTCGGCGTTCTCATCCTATGTATGTGCTAAGGAAAATAACTAGAAACGTGAGGGGATTCATTTCTGCTGCTGTCACTTTTCACCAGTGCTATTAATGGTGTCCAGCAAGGTGCTTGCTTTAATATCTGGGGAAAAAAAATGATCAGAAATGTTTTCATTCAGAGTTGTCAGAATCTTCAATGCTGGATCTGAAAAGGTTGTGAATGATAATTTCACAATTAACTTTAAAAGGGGTTTGGATAGGTAATTGAGGATGAGGAACTGACAATATGGAGCTAAACATGACTTTCATTTAAGCAACCAACTTACAAGGCTGATCAGCCTCATTCTCTGCTATAAATTTCTAACAATAATAATAGGTTCACTGAATTGATAGGTAATAACTAGAACGGAGATTGATTATTCTCAGAGAACTTTGTGTAGATTTGATGGCTTACAGCGAATGGAATTTAATGTGAATAATATTATGCATTAATGAAGCAGTAATGATAAAAATATGCAAAATTCATATTCTGCAAGCAACTAGTTGCTCTAAAGCATTTATTAATAAGGCAAGTAGAGTTGTAGCTGAATTTTGAGTTTTACTGATTTATTTCTTGTGGATTAATACAGTTTTGGATTATAAAGTGCATGCTTTGCCTGCACAACTCCATTAAGGAAATAAATACATTAGAAAACTGACTTCAAAGGAGCTTGGATTTGTGAAGAAAAGCTCAAATTAATAAATTTTTATTTCAACACTATAGGGAGGTAAGTATTTAAAATTAAAAGTAGAAATAAGTTCATGTTAAGGAATGTATTTCATGATCATAATGATAGAAGATACATTAACAATAAATAAAGTTTGAACCTCCTTCACCCCCACCCCTGCCAGCAGAATACGGAACCTGCAAAATATATCGTAAAGAACTGTTCATTTCAATTTACTTGGTATCTTTTTATAGAGGGCTAGATTAATATCTGTCACAGGAGCTGTTACGTGTTATATTAACAGTAACATGATCTCTTTTCAGGGAAACTAGCAAGAGTTTGATACTCTAATTTAAGGAACAATAAATGGCAGACAGTCAGAGGGAAATACCCTCGCAACACAAAATGGGAGTGGATCTGGACTGTTAGACCTGTTCTCTTTATCAAGCCCACCTTCCTGCTATTCGTATAATCCTCAAATACCTTCTTACAAGCATCTGTGGCTTTGTCTTGAATATACTTGACTAAGCATCTTCAGTTCTCTGAGGTAGAGAATTGCAAAGATTCATCCCTTGAGTGAAGATCTTGTCATCTCAGTCTTTTTTTAAAAAAAAATAATGGGCTAGAAATTTTCTTGTAGAGTGCAACGTTTTTGTGTGCTATGCAAAGTGAATTTTATCTAATAATCCAATCTCTAAATGCATTTTGGTATTATGTGCACAGGTAGTGCACTTCTGCGATTTGACATAGGTCCTCTATGCATGTGATGCGTAGTGTTGTCAAACAGTATGCAATGCATGTTTTGATGTTGCTTGTGCAAAATGCTTTTGTGCATTCAAGGCTCACGAATGGTGTAAGCTATTCAGCACAGAATTGGGCATTGACTGGAAAATAATAACCTGCTTCAGTGTCAGTAAAAAGAAGTACGAAAACCCAATCACATCCCAACTTCCCCTCGATTCCTATTGCTTCATTCTCCAATGTTCCTTTCCTCCAACATTCCTTGCACCCCCAGTTCCCTCCCTGCCTGCCCCATCCCTGGCCACTCTCTATCCCCTTCCCTTACTCCCACCCCTCTTAAGATCTGCTAACTTCCTCTGTCAATCCTGTAATTGGAGAAAAGGTCTTTCTACACACAGGTTGTAGGCCTGTAATATCATGCATGATTCCTTAGAATGTTGTGACTAGAACTTCACTGCCAGGAAGCTTTCTCCAACCTTTCACGAGCCCTCCACATGTTAATGCACCTTCTTCAACACTGAAGCTTTTCTAGCCCTGTGACTTTTAACTCCAGACTCCACAGCTGGGGTACCATCTTCCCAGCATGTACCCTTCAGAATTTTATGTGTTGCAATAAAGTCTCTCATCTCTCATGCTCGCAATCTCGAGACAGTACAGGCTCATCCTACTCAATCTCTCCTCATAGGACAACCCCCTCATCCCAGGAATCAATCTAGTGAACCTTTGTTGCACTCCCTCTAAGGCAAGTATATCCTTCCTTGGGTAAGGAGACCAGAACTGTACATTATACTCTAGGTGTGGTGTCACCAAAACTCTTTATATTAATTGCAGTAAGACTTCTTTACTCTTTTTATTTCTAATCTTTTTGTAATGATGGCTAAAACACTATTTGGTTTCCTAATTGCTTGCTGAACCTGCATGTCAACTTTGTTATCCTTGTGTAAAGACACCCATTTTCCTCTGAATGCTGACATTCCCCAGTATTTGCTTAATGTCTATACAGTTTTCTTGTACCCGGATGTAATTTTGCCTCTGTGTGTAAGGAAATGCTTCAACTTTTGCTAATCTCTTTTTTTGCATACATTAGAAGCTTTTACAATCTGCTTTTATATCTTGCTGTTCTCATTCCATTTTTGTTCTCAGTTTATGGTCTTCCATTGCTGAATTCTTAAATCCTTCCTATCCTTGTTGCTCTTTTTAGCAGCATCATAAGCTGTTTTGTTTAAGCTTCTAATCTTATTTTATAATTACTCATTAGCCCCAGATAGACCATGTTTCGCATGTGTAATTTTTATTTCTTAAGGGAAAGCACATTCTTTGCGAATTATGAATTATTTAAATGTTTGCCATTGCTTATCTACTGTCATATCTTTTGATCTACCAATTTACATTGGCCAATTCTGTACCTTTTGTAACTTAATTTAACTAAATTACACTTGAACTCTGTATAGAATTCTATCACATTATAGTCACTTTTCCCCAGACACTGTAAGATTATTAAACCATATATAGTTGCAAAATTGTGATCTAAACAGGTCTATTGTTAGTTCCTCAATTAACTGAACCTCCACACTATTACTGCAACTTTAGCTCACTTGGTCTGTATGGAGAATAATGTTCTCCATGATTGTTGCATTGCCCTTGTTATATGCACCTCTAAATTCTTAATGTAGATCTTGTCCTGCACCAAAATTACTGTTAAGGTACATGCATAATACATACATCCAAACTGATTATACTTCTTCATTCTCTGACAAAGATAGAACATAGAACAGTACAGCACGATACAGGCCCTTTGGCCCACAATGTTGTGCCGACCTTTAAACCTCACCTAAGACTATCTAACCCCTTCCTCCCACATATCCCTCTATTTTAGATTCCTTCATTGCTTATCTAGTAATCTCTTGAATTTGACCACTGTACCTGCCTCCACCACCGCCCCAGGCAATGCATTCCATGCCCCAACCACTTTGGGTAAAAAAACCTCCCTCTGACATCTCCCTCAAACTTCCCACCCATTACTTTAAAGCCATGTCCTCTTGTTTTGAGCATGGTGCCCTGGGAAAGAGGTGCTGGCTGTCCACTCTATCTATTCATCTTAATATTTTGTATACCTCTGTCATGTCTCCCCTCATCCTCCGTCTCTTCAATGAGAACAGCCCTAGCTCCTTTAGTCTCTCCTCATAATGCATACTCTCTAATCCAGGCAGCATCCCGGTAAATCTTCTCTGCACCCTCTCCAACACTTCCACATCCTTCCTATAATGAGGCAACCAGAACTGGACACAGTACTCTTACTGTGGTCTAACCAGAGTTTTATAGAGCTGCATCATTACCTCGTGGCTCTTAAACTCAATCCTTTGATTTATGAAAGCTAACACCCCATAAGCTTTCTTAACTACCCTATCCACCTGTGAGGCAACTTTCAATGATCTGTGGATATGGATCCCCAGATCCCTCTGCTCCTCCACACTACCAAGAATCCTGCTATTAACTTCGTACTAGCTCTGCATCCTATCAATGTCCCTCTGCAATCTTCAACAATCCGCTACACTCTCCACAACATCACCAACCTTTGTGTCATCTGCAAACTTGCCAACCCATCCTTCTACCTCTCATCCAAGTCATTAATAAAAATCACAAAAAGCAGAGGACCCAGAACCGATCCTTGTGGGATACTGCTAGTCACAGCCCTCCAATCTGAATGCACTCCCTCCACCACGACCCTCTGCTTTCTACAGGCAAGCCAATTCTGAATCCATATGGCCAAGCTTCCCTGGATCCCATGCCCTCTGACCTTCTGAAGTAGCCTACCATGTGGAACCTTGTCAAATGCCTTACTAAAATCCACGTAGACCACATCTACTGCACTACCCTCATCAATCTGTCTGGTCATCTCCTCAAAGAAGACTCAGGCTTGTGAGACATGATCTGCCCTTCACAAAGCCGTGCTGGCTGTCCCTGATCAGACCATGATTCTCCAATTGCCCATAGGTCCTATCTCTAAGAATCCTTTCCAACAGCTTGCCCACCACAGACGTAAGGCTCACTGGTCTATAATTCCCTGGACTATCCCTACTACCCTTTTTGAATAAGGGGACAACATTTGCCACCCTCCAATCCTCTGGTACCATTCCAGTGGACAACGAGGACTCAAAGATCCTAACCAAAGGCTCAGCAATCTCCTCCCTCGCCTCTCAGAGCAGTCTGGGGAATATTCAGTCAGGTCCCGGGGACTTATCTGTCCTAATATTTTCTAACAGCTTCAGTTCCAGATGCTTTCTGTCTCTATCCCATTCTTTATTATTAAGGCCCACCCTTTTTAATTTCAGCTAGTAATTCTAAAAGTAAAGTATTCTGGAATAATTTCTAGCCTTGGTCACTGCAACAGCTTCTCCAGAATGCCAATGAGGTCTTTTGTTAGATTGAATTAATCCATCTGTTTTGTGGCAAGTGGTTCTCACATATAGTGGCCTGGAAATGCATTCTGAAAATGATGATAAAATATTCTGCAGTTGAAAATGGGCACAATCAGGAGTAGAACAAAATTGTGGCTACTTCTGGGTCTCAAGACTGGTGGGAAATTTGACCTCTGACTTTCCAGCGGTATATTTATTGGTGTGAGAAATATTTATTCCAGTTTAAAACTCCACCAGATAATGTAATTATTACTGCAACATGCATTATTTCTTTCCAATATGATTTTCAACCTCACTGGTCATCTTAAAAAAAAGAGATCTTGTTTACTCACTAAACTAGCTTTTATTAACTCTTTATCCTGAAACTGCTATTTAAAAGGCCATTGCTGATGCTACATTCTTTGGTAGGCTACTCCACAGAATCACTTGCACACGCCGCTTGCACTTATGACTGAGCTTTCCTTGCAAATTCAGTAACATTTCTGCAGTCATAACTGACTTCCAGTAGGGATTTCTCTACAACTAATACTGCTAGATGACATGAAGATGGACCATACACATCTCAGGCAACCACCAGGACTATGTGGGAGGAAGGATGGAAGGACTTGTCATTGAAGATCTTTTCCATCCTGAGTTTACAGGCACTCATCATAACTAGGTTTCCCTGAGGAGCAATGTCTGTGCAGGCTAGGTTTCAACAAGGTGCAATACTCACTGAGATCTGTAATCTGAGACCTCAAATACAGCCTCAAATGTGCCTACACTGGTTAGCCTTAGGAGGTGAAGGTCACTGTCACAGTCAATCCAGATTTCAATGCAGATCCTGTTTGGTGATCTGTACAAATCTGTTTCCTGAATTTGATTTTTAGCTTTGATATTAGATTGTGTGGAATGGAAATACAGTGAATGATTATGGTACAGGTTAATAATTCAGCTTGAAGCTAGAATAGTTTAGGTAACAAGGTGACCAGTTTCAACACCTGCAGTAGATGCTCTGCAGATGCCAAATGTGCCATTTACAAGGCTGAACATAACCTGCAATTGCAGACATTATGGAAAAAACACCAAGACTTGTACTTAAAACAAAAATATGTGTGTTAGATCCTAAGTCATTGAGGTTATTTTCTAATTGGTGTTCAGTTTCATTTCTTGCCTGATAAGTAAACAGCAACAATTGTTTAATTTGTAACTAATCTGAATCACTTACAGGAAGTACTGTTTCAATCAGGCAAGGCAAAATTAAGCATGGCAAAAGCTTTCTCTTGATTATATGGTGTCCCTAGATTAGAATTTGTCTTTTTTATGTTAATTGCATCCTCCTTTGTTCAGTTCAGTTCAATTTAGATCTTTTTTGACTGAGGAAATATTAACTGAATGTTAAAAGAATGAAAGACAAAAATGACAATAACTCTTAAATTTAGGTTGAACTCTTTTTGAATGTACAGGATGAAATTTCCTTGAACGTGACTAACCCTCAGAAAACCAAAATGGACAAATTGATAGAAATCCTCAACAGCATGAGGAACAACAGTAGCGATGTGGACTCCAATCTCACAACTTTCATGGAGGAGGCACAAAACTCGACCAACTCTGAGGAGATGCTAAACGAGATAGTTAAAACCATTTATCACAAGGCCGTAACGGACAGGAGTTTTGCTTCAACAGCTGCCAGATTGTGCGATAAAATGTCTCTCTTCATGGTGGAAGGAACTAAATTCCGAAGCTTGCTTCTCAATATGTTACAGGTAAAACTGAGGTTTTATTGTTTGTATGTGTGTTGCTCCAGGTTTCCAGCATCTGCAGTCTCTTGTGTCTCCATTTTGTTATTTATATAAATTGCAACATTTGGCCCAACCTGGGGTACTGATGTTTATCCTTCAAATGACTATACTGATTGCATTTACCTACCCCATTATTAGCTAATCGGTAGGAGCTGATTGGTAGCACAGTTTTAGCTATCTGATAAATTCAAGTAGAAAACAAAGTCAAAACGCATGGTATACTTCATGCATATAATTACTTGGCAAACACCTGCCATCATTATATAACCAAGGAAACAAACTATGCACAAGTCCCAAAAAAGCATAGTTCTGCTTTTCCTCTTATCATTTTACAATAAACCCATCAAATGTTCGTGCAAATGGATATGTCACATAGGTCTGAAGATCCCTGGCTTCTCCATCCCTCTCCATGTTTGCTCAGCAGAAGTGCAAGGAGACAGTTAAATTAGTAGACTGCAGAAAGCAGCCCAGCACACTCCCCCTTCCTGCCTCATTTAATACCATGCACAGTTTTGGAGGGGTCGTGCTGTGGAAACGAGATGAAATGAGCTGATTGATTCTATTAGTGACTGTGAAGACCTGCCAAAGGGAAAAGGTGGATTCTATGGTTGTCGTGGTTTCCTGGGTGCTTTGCCTTTTTGTGCTTGACCCCATTTTGTACAAGTGCTGTTCCTATTGCTAGCAGATTCAATTAGTGTCTTTTCAGGATTACTGCGAAGTCACGTTGTCTTGGTTACCAGTATGGTATTGTTCGTACATCCATCTTATTTATTACTTTAACTCTTTCTCACCCTTAATCACAGAAAACTTTTGGCAATCCCAGTGAAAATTTTTGGAATGTCTACTCTTTCCTAAATAAGGAAAATTCATTTTGTGATGTTTGAATTATGTGTAAAGTGGAGATTCTACAGACCTGTTGTCTTTATTTGTGCTGTATTAACTAGATGTATTTAAGCTTAAAGCAGTTTAGTTATTTATTCATTATGTGGCACATACCAAGGCAACATTTGATGATATTTTACGATGACATCCTGCATTATCATTCAAATGGGTGATTGAAAAAACAATAACACAAAACAACTGGAGCAAGATCTGGCCACCAGGCCTGCTCTGCCACTCAATATGATCATGGCTGATCAACTCCCTTCTGCGCCTGTTCCCCATAACCCTCAATTCCTAGATCTTTGAAATATATTTCCATTTCCACCTTAAATATATCTAATGATCTGGCCTCCACCACCCTTGGAGGCAGAGAATTCCAGGCAATCACAACCCTCAGAAGAAATTTCTAAGCACCTCAGTTTTAATGACTAGCCCCCTTTTTTTATTGTAGCTATGTCTTCTTATTTGTGACTCTCACACTAGTGAAAACATCTCAACATCTGCCTTGTCAAGCCCCCTTAGGATGTTGTATGTTTGAATGAGATCACCCCTCGTTCTTCTAAGCTCCAAAGAATCCAGACCCAAAGCCTCTCCTGCAAGACATAACATGTTCTTTCATTTATTGGGCAAGCTTTGAATTCATTGCCACGCATGTCCAGCAACAGTTAGATTTTTAGTGGGTAAAGAGAGACTACTTCAGTACCACAGTTGTCAGTTATTTATGTCTAGAAATGTAATTGTATAATGCAGGGAAAAAATAAACATTATGCAATTGAAAATTGATGTTAACTGCGGTGAAGTGTGATCATAACCTCTTCCACCCTTTTGTGTGGTTTGTGCATGAGTTGCACATGAAATGATGTTGTTTCCAGTGCAATATTCCATTTAAAGATTTGCAGGAATACATCTACTAAGTTGTCCTGGGAACTGCCATTGTTGGTCTCTACTGGGTCAATAAAGTTTTTTAATAATGCAAAGCTGGACTAGGACCCCTGTACATGCATTCTTGGAACACCTACCTTTTTGATATGGCACCTACTCTCCTTTCCCCTCCTACAGTCTCTGATGTCATTGCCCCCTTACTGCAGGTCGTGACCCCAAAAATCCACCTTTACACCACCCCCAACCCATAAATTTCTCCATCCCTCCTGGTTAATTTTGGTCACATACCTGATCATTGCCTCTGGCCTTGCGAAAGGTGTATTCCCCTACCCCATGCCCATTCCTGGCCCCAGAATTTCTGTGATAGTGCAATTCCCTGCCCACCCTGCTCTCCCACCACCCAGAGATTCCCAAGACCTGCCTTCAGTCCTAGGCCTCCCCCCTTTTTAGTAGAACTCCTAAGGCACCACTAACACTTGCTGCAGAGGGCCCATGATCAAACAACTCGTAGTGCCCTGCTGCGACAACTATCCAGTTGCCTCCATTTGAATGCAGTTACAGAAAAGACTGCACAGTTCATCTGGTTGATTTTGAACACTGACCCATTGTCCAGGCCCTTAAAACCAGATCCAATGTCCCTTTACAAAAAAAAAATTCCGTAGAGTCTGCCTCTCTGGGCAGTCTGCTTCACATGTTTGCTGCCCTCAAGCAAAAACGTAAATAAAGCTGTCTATCTTTTTTTAATATGCTGATGGTACACAATAGTGCAGTTACTCAAGTCACTGTCTCTCAGATCCAGCAACCCAGGTTCAATCCTGACCGCTGGTGCTGCCTATTTTCTCTGAGTTTGACGGATTCCTCCCACACCCCAAAGAGTACAGGTTGGTAGGCTAATTTGGCATTGTAAATTGTCCGTAGTGTAGGTGGGTGGTAGAATCTGGGGGGAGTTGATGGGATTGGGGGAGAATCAAATTGGGATAAGCATAAATGGGTGCTTGAAAGATGCATATTTGGTAGGCTGAAAGGGCCTGTTTCCATGATATGTGATTCTATAGTTTTTATACATCTTTCTCAGGCTTTTCTACCTCCCCCCCCCCCCCCCCCATTTCTTTTTCTGAGATTTTCTTTTCTCCTCTAAGCAGCCAGTTATAATGATTCTAAGTTTATGGAAAGCAAAGTAGACGGATACTTATCAACAGTAAGTGTGCTCATCAGGATTTCTCAGGGTACCCAGAGGAATCAACTGGTCTCATTAAGGATCTTGTGATGTGCTAATGATTAAAGTGTTTATCAACACTAAACACTTTGTGGGGCCAGACAATTCCCAGTTGTAGTGCTGAAGACCAGTGCTCCAGAACTAGCTATACCTCTAACCAAGCTATTCCAGTACAATTATAACACTGGCATCTACCTGACAATGTGGGAAAATTTCCAGGTACATCCTGCTCACAGAAAGAGACAGATTCAATCTTGTTAATTATCAGAATCCATCTGTTCTTAAACATCAGCAAAGTGACAAAAGCTGTCATTGATGGTAACCTCCCCATTGATGCCGTGTCTGGTTTCACAGGAGCACTCAACCCAGACCTCGTCACAGCCTTGGTCCAAACATGCATCAAGTGCAGAATCCCAAAGACGAGGTGAGAGTGACTACCCTTGACGTCACAGCAGGACTTGACAGTGTGTGGCATCAGGAAGTCCTGGTAAAACTGAAGTCAGTAGTCATCAAAGGGAAAGCACAGTGGTTGGATCCATAATTCACGAATAGTTGTGGTTATTGAAGATCAACTGTCCCAGCCCTGGGTCTTCAGTGCAGAGGTTCCATCTAAGCCCAACCACCTTTAGCAGCTTTATCACTGACCTTCCTTTGTAAAGTCAGATATTTGTTGTTGTTTTTGATTTGCTGCATCTCAATAAATGAAGCAGTCCATGCCTGCATACATCAAGCATGGGCTCATAAATGACTAACATTCACACCAAAGTAGTACCTGGCAATGACCAACTCCAACAGAGAGTCTAACCACTTCCACCTGACAGTCAAAGGTATCACCATTCCTGAGACCCCAGCATCAATATCCTGGGGTCACCATTAACCAGAATTAGACCATCCATAAATACTAAGGATAGAAAAGCAAGTTAGAGTTTGGTTATTCTGGAGAGAGTAACTTGCCTCCTCACATCCCACAGCCATCCCATAGCTTATATCAGGAGTATTTTCCTGGATGAGTGCAGTGCTCGACACCATCCAGGATAAATCGGATTACTTGATCGGCATCTTAGCCGTCATTCTAAATGTTTATTCCGTTCCTGCACAGGGGCTGCAGTGCATACCATGCATAAGTGGACTGCAGATACTTACCCAGGCTACTCCAATAACACCCTCCACAACCTATAAGGACAAAGCCAATAGATTCAGGCAAACACCACCACCTACAGATTCCCCTCCAAGTTGCACAGCATTCTTAATTGGAAATATATAGTCATTACTGGTTCAAGCTCTAGAACTTGCTCTCCAGCAGCACTATGGGAATACCTCACCTATAGTTACCATGGAGAAGGACATGGAAGCTGGTGGCTTCAGGGAAGAGAGCAGTAATATCCTGAAACATGCAGATATTTCAAAAAAGGTGTTGGCATATAAAGGTGTATAAATTCCCAGGTACTGGAGGATGGCTAATTATGTGCCTTTATTTAAGAAGGGGTGCAAGGACAAGCTAGGGAACTACAATTTGGTGAGCCTAACATCAGTGGTGGGAGAATTACTGGAAGCAATTCTGGGAGCAGGATTTATTTGCATTTGGAAAGTCAAGGACTGATTTGGGGATAGTCAGTGTGGCTTTGTGTCTGGGAAACAGTGTCTTACAAATTTGAGGTTTTTTTTCTGAAGAGGTGACCTGGAGGATTGATCAGGGCAGGGCTGTAGATGTTGCCTATATGAATTTTAGCAAGGCCTTTGACAAGGTCCTGCATGGTAGGTAGGTCCAGGAGGTTAGAACACGTGATCCATGGTGCGCTAGCAACTTGGATACAAAATTGGCTTGGTGACAGGAGGCAGAGTGGTAGTGGAGAGTTATTTTCCAGATTGGAGACCTGTGACTAGTAGTGTGCCACGTTAATGATTTGGATGAGAATGTAGGTGGCATGGTCAGTACGTTTACGGATGACACCAAAATTGGTGGTGTAGTGGACAGTGAAGAAGGTTGTCTAAGGTTACAGCATGATATTGATCAACTGGGAACATGTGTAAAGGAACACAAGATTGCATTTTGAGGGGCACGAGATACTGGAATCTGGAGCACCACAAAAGGCACTAGAAGAACTCTGTGGGTCGGGTAGTATCCATGGAGGGAAATGGACAGTCGACGCAGGAGAGAGGCGGATGAGGGCAGGAATGATGTCAAAAGCTGGGAGGTGATGGGTGAAAGTGACAAAGGGCTGAAGATGATGAAAAATTATGGATTTCCCTCCATAGGTGCTGCCTGACTCGCTGAGTTCCTTCAGCGCCTTTTGTGTTGCTCCAGATGAAATTTAACTCTGACAAGTGCAAAGTGATGCATTTCGGGCAGTTAAATCGGGCTAGGACGTGCACAGTAAATGGCAGAGCCCTGGGAAATGGTGTTGAACAGAGACCGTGGGGTACAAGTACATAGTTCCTTGGAAAGTGGCAACACTGGTAGACGGTAGTGAAGAAGGCATGTGGCATGCTTGCCTTCATCAGCCGTGGTACTGAATACAAGAGTTGGTTCATCAGGATGCATGTTGGTTAGACCTCACTTGGAATATTGTGTGCAGTTCTGGTTGCTACGCTACAGGAAGGAAGTGATTAACCTAGAGAGGGTGCAGAAAAGATTCCCAGGAATGTTGCCTGGCTGGAGAGCTTGAGTTGTAAGGAGAGATTGGACAGGCTGGAACTGTTTTCCCTGGAGTAAAGGAGGCTGAAGGGTGACCTTAGAGGTTTATAAAATTGAGAAGCATAAATAAGGTAGATAGTCGGTCTTTTTCCTGGGGGTAATCGAGTCTAGAACTAAGGGGAATAGGTTTAAGGTAACCAGAGAAAGATTTAAAGGGGATCTGAGGGGCAAGTTTTTCTCCACACAGGGTGGCTGGTATATATGGAATGAGCTGTCAGAAAAGGTGATAGATGCAGGTACAATTGCAACATTTTAAACATTCATAAAAACATTCAGACAGGTACATTTGGAGGGATATGGGACAAACGCAGACAAATGGGATTAGCTTAGTTAGGAACCTTGGCCACCGTGGACCAGTTGGGCTGAAAGGCCTGTTTCCATGCTATATAACTCTATGAACGTATAAACGTTCACCAGAAGGACTGTTGCAGTCCAACACCCAGATTTGGAAAAACGAAAAGAATTTCTGTTTAAAAAAACTGGACTATTCTCTACACACATTCACTTTTTCAGTACGACATAGAGAAAGAAGGCTTTAAGTGTGTGACCTTCAACTTAATCACGAGAGACAGCAGATGTGCTGGTATCCTATTTGCTGCGCTGTAGGGATGCTGCATTGATTCCTGAAAAATCTCTTATCAGAGGAACCAGCAGTATAAGATTTTCTGCTCATCCTTGACCTTGGCAAATCAATGTTGTAGCATGGGACACGATGATACAAATTCGATGCTACACTAACCAGTTGCCGGAAGCAGTAATGTCACTAGTGCAGGAAATGCAGATGACTAAGATTGCTACCCATCTTTGGTATCTACTTTGAGATTACAAAGGAATTTGGTTAACTTGCCAATGGCAGCCTTGTTAGATGTGGCAGAACCATCTACAATACTTGTAAAGAAGGATGGGCATTCCACTGAAATATTCTCTCTCCTGGTTATGGTATACAATAGCAAGGTGGTTAAGTGGTTAAGTAATTGGACCAGCCTTAGAGTTCTGGACCATTGATCCACAGGTGTGACTTTGAATCCCACCCTAGCAGCTGGAAGAATTTTAATTCAAGTAAATGAATTAATCTTGAATTTATTACATTAAGTAATCTGATAATGGTGACAATGTTACTATAGATCATTGTTTAAAAAAAATCTACTAGCCTATATGAGATTCCAAACCACTCAATTTAGTTGACTCCTTAGCTGCTTCCTCAGTTCAGTGGCAGGAGGAAACCCACATCGTCACGGGAAGAGTGCAAATTTTACATAGATAACACCTGAAGTCAGGATTGAACCCGTGTCACTGATGCTGCAAGGAAGTGGCTTTACTAGCTGCACCACCTTGCCACCCATCAAAATGTGTAGGGATTACTGAAAAAGGTAATTAGCAGGGACAAGAGGGGGGCACAAAATAGGACTGGTGGGCAAAATTTAAGGAAAATCCTGAAGCATGTTATTAGTACATTAAGTTCAGGATGATAACCAGAGAGAGAGTAGGGACCAAAGTGGCAATCTGAATGTGGAGACGGAAGGCATGGGTGTGGTCTTAAATGAATGCTTTATCATCTATATTCACTATGGAGAAGGACATGAATTTAGGAAGTGGGACAGTGGAATTCTAGAACTTGTTATGGAAAGGAAGAGGTCTAAGCTGTCTTAGTGGATAAATCCCCAAGGGCCTGATGGCATGTATCTCAAGTTGCTGTGGGGAGTAAGGGAGGAGATTGCTGGGGCTCCAACAGAAATGTTCAGATCTTCTTTGGCCGCAGAAGGCGGCACGGTAGCATAGTGGTTAGCGCAACGCTATTACAGCATCAGCGATCGAGGTTCGATTCCCGTCACTGTCTGTAAGGAGTTTGTACGTTCTCCTATTTCCTCCGGGAGCTCCGGTTTCCTCCCGCATTCCAAAGACACATGGGTAGGTTAATTTGGGTTTAAAAAATGGGCGGCCTGGACTCGTTGGGCCGGAAGGGCCTGTTACCACGCTGTAAATAAAATTTTAAAAATTTAATTTAAAAAAGATTACTAGAGTACAGTGGATGTTTATTCAAGAAGAGCAGCAGGGATAAGTCGTATAACTGAAGGCCAGTGATTCTAAAATCAGTGGCAGGGAAACAATTCTGAGCAACAGGACTAATCTGTATTTGGAGGGGCAGGGATCAGTCAGGGATAGTCAGCAAGACTTTGCTAAGGAGACGCCCCCTCTGACTATTTTGATTGAATTTTGCAAGGAGTTGACTAAATGTGTTGAAGGTAATACAGTTGATGTCGTCTACTTGGATTTCACTAAAGCCTTTGACAAGGTCCCATATGGAAGACTGGTGCAAAAGGTAAGGGCCCACAGGATCCAAAGCATCTTGGCAAATTGGATTTGAAATTGATTTAGAGAAAGGAGACAGGGTGATGGTCAAGGGTTATTTTTTTGTGATTGGAAGTCTGTGACCAGTGGTATACCACAGTGATTCATGCTGTTTATTACATACATTAACAATCTGAATGCAGGAGGTATGATTAGAAAGCTTGCAGATAATATGGAAATTAGTGGTATTGATAGTGAGAAGGGGAGTTTTTAACTATAGACTAAATTGATCAGATTGTAAACTGGGCAGAGAAATGGCAAATGAAATTTAATCTTGAAAAGTACAAGGAGATACATTTTGGGAAGAGAAATGAGATTAGGATATACACAATGGTGGAAACCTAGGAAGTACTGAAGATCAAAGACCTTGTTGTGCATGTCCAAGGATCCCTAATAACAGCAGCATAAGTAGAGAAGGTGGTTAAGAAGTTACACAGGACACTTGTTGTCATAAACTGGGGCATAGAAAACAAGCCAACTGGAAAGGTTGTGATCCTGGCTGTGCAGAAAGTCCTGAAAGAGGTTGGAGATGGGTATCCCTTGCACAATGCCAGTCAGGTCAAACAATATGCTAAATAATTCAACATGCAAATACAAAAGTATGCTTTTGTGTGTTCCCCTATTGTAGTTGTCACCTGATTCTAGATGAAAGACATGATGGTGCTGGAGGAACTCAGCAGTCAGGCAGCATCCATGGAGAAAAGCAGGTGGAAAATGTTTCAGGTCAGGACCCTTCTTCAGGACTGAAGATAGGAAAAGAGGAAACCCAATATATAGGAGGGAAAAGTAGAGCAGTGATAGGGTGGACAAAAGAGGGGAGGCAGGGTGGGCACAAGCTGGTGACGGGTAGATGCAGGCAAGAGATAGTGATAGGCAGGTGAAGGGGAGGAAAGGGTAGAAAAAAGATAGTCTAGGAAAGGGAAGAAAAGAGGCATGGTTGGGGGTGGGAGTTTTGGGTGGGGGGAGGTGGTGTTGCAGGGATTACTTAAAGTGGGAGAATTCAATGCCTTTGGGCTGCATGGTTCCAAGACAAAAAATGAGCTGCTGTTCCTCCCAGTTTGCGTTTGGCAGTGGAGGAGGCTGAGGACTGACCTATGAGTGATGGAATGGGAGGGGGGGGTTGAAGTGACTGTCAATGGGGAGAGGCAGATCACGGTTACAGATGGAGTGTAGGTGTTCTGTGAAATGGTCACCTAGTCTGCGTTTGGTCTCACCAGTGTAGAGGGGGCCACACTTGGAGCACCAAATGCAGTAGGTGATATTAAGGGAGGTGCAAGTAAATCTTTATCACATGAAAGGACTGTTTGGGTCCCTGGATGGAAGTTGTGTAGGGGCAGGTGCTGCACCCATGGTGGGGGCCGTGTCCTGATTCTTCCAGGGCAGAACTGATATTCCATCTGAGAAGCAAGCATCCTTACTTCTGCATCCCTCTCACCTCACTGTTTACTATTTCCAGATTTCACTCCATGTTAAACAAATGTCTCCCATTTAGTCTATTCAATCTTCCCAGTACCAGTATCTAAGCTGCTTCTTGGTGGTATTTGGCATAATAATGTGGTGTTCTCCATGGTGTGCTGCTTGCACATGGTGATGGTGGGGCTGGGTGGGGTTTCTGAGAAGGCGGTATCTCCAGTAACTTTTCCAAAGATAAAGGCACAAAGAGTCTGGTAATGAACTCGCATGACATCTTTGATACATGCCTAGTAGACATACAGATATGAACAGACACGACATGCATTGCTGTGAATGGAGGAGGCATGTTACTGGTACAGTTAACATACCTTCATTGGTGACATCTTCAGCTTCAGTGGGAATGGCAGCCTGGGCAACCTCATTGTCATAAGGAGGAGCCTATTCTGCAGCCTGGTCAGCCTTTGGGGCTGGAAGGGTGCTCCATGTGTCAATCTGCACATGTCTACAGGAGGTAAATGACTCAAAATATATTCCTGTGATAAAATAGATAGTACAGGAGCTTGTGTACCTCATGTCCTTTTCTCAATTAATTCCATTGTCTGGTATGATCGGAGCTGATTCTCTCAAATCCTGTTGCTCTCCCCAGAACTAAAAAGCAGAAAACGCAGATGTATATCGGAAACAAAGACGGAACCTGTTGGAAATAGTCTGTCTGGACCAGGTGTAAATAGACAATGAATAAGAGAGAAACCATTTTTTTAAAAAAGCACACAGGCTCTGATAGATTGCCAGCTGTATTCTATGATGTAAAGGAGGAATACTGGGAAAGGCTTGCAGGTCGGGCAGCATCAGTAGGGAGAGAGAGAGGAAAATTGTTTTATCAGAACTGGCCAGTGATGGGAAAGCAAAATATTTCAGAAAATGAAAATCTATAACAAAAATAGAAAATGCTTGAAACATTTAGCAGGTCAGAGTAGAAAAAGTGCAAACATCCCATATTGACAACCTCTCACCACGAAAGCAGAAATACCATCTGTGCTCCATCCCCCACAGATGCTGCCTGACCTGCAGAGCATCCTCAATAGTCCCTGCTGCTGCATCAGCACTGACTGGTTCTCACACAAACTGGAAAGGCTAGTTATCCAAAATAATCGAATTTAGTGTTAAGTCTCAACAGCTTCAATGCATCAGATCAGATGTTATTCTGGGAGTTTATTCCAGCCTTTGTTGGAATAGTGTAAGGACTTAAAGACAGAGGTTCAAGTGGGATAGAGAATCAAAGTGATAGGCAACTGTGATGTTCAAGGTCCTTACAGGTGGGATACAACACCAGTTTTTCTCTGACCACAGATGCTGCCTGACCTGCTGTGCTTTCCTAGTATTCTCCCTTATTTCTAATTTTAAGCCACTGCTTTGTTCTGTATCTTGGAGCTCCAGTAGGGTTTTTTGTTCTGTTTCTCTCCTCTGTTCTCTCTCAATTTACCCTCCTTCAGACAGATTAGCTGCAGTAAGAAAGCCTTTGGCACCCTCTTTCAATCAGCAATCTCTGTCATCCTTCTCTCTCCCCTCCTTATTAAAAACACTTTTCTCCCCACCCTTTGCAATTTAAACATACCTGTCTTTTCCCAGTCCTGTACAATGGTCATCAAACTAAAACATTAACTTGATTTCTCTTTCCAGAGGTACTGCTTGACTTAATATTTTCACTATTTTCTTTTTTAAAAGCTCTCTCCAAAATAATTGAGGGAGTGAAGCAAAGATTCACCAAGCTAGTACCTGGAATGGCGGGCCTGTTATGTGAGGGACGATTGAGGAGGCTAGAGTTTAGAAGAGTGCAAGGTGACTTCACTAAAGTGTACAAAATTATCAGAGGGCTTAACAGGGTAGATGTGTGGCAAATGTTTGCCTTGGCTGAGGAGTCTGCAACCATAGGTCACGGTCTTAATATAATGGATGAGTCATTTAGGACTGGAATGAGGAGAAATTTCTTTACTCAAAGGGTAGTGAATCTTTAGAATTCTCTACCCCAGAGGCCTGTGGAAGGTCAATCATTGAGTGCATTTATGATAGAGATCAATAAATTCATGTTTATTAAAGGAATTGAGGGATATATGGATAGGGCATAAAAATGTTTGAGTTAGATCATCCAGGATCTTGTTGAATGGTGATACAGGCTCTTATTTCTTAAATTCCTGTGAGGTACCAAAATTGGAGATGGGAAAAGACGAGGTGCATGGGATTATTTTTCAACCAATTTTGATAAACTTCTCTGTCTAATTTGATAAATGACACCAAACTGACAAAAGCTAAGGTCAGAAGATGAAAATGTTCAATATTTTGTCTTGAATTAACTGATCTAATCTGGGGTTGTGACATTTCAAATTGCTCATCCCTTTAGTATAGAAAAGGGGCAAAACAAGCCAGTATTCCAAACCTGATCATTCTCCAGCTGGCCCCGCTAAAAGGGATGTGTCTCTTTTCCTCTTCCCATGTGTGACCCATCCCAGCAGAATGATTGGGGGATAGGTCACAGGTGGGGGGGGGGGGGGGGGATGAGAGAGACGCACACTCCTTTTAGCAGGGCCAACTGGAGGTTTTGATAAAACTGTCAGCAGTCTTTTTATACAAGACAAAAATAAATATGTTAATTTCAAATTGCTGCAGTTACACGATTGGTATGCTTCAGTGTGATTCGAGTGAAGTCCTGAGGTAATGAGAAGTGCATTAGATAGCCAGTGACATGGTTGAAATAGATTGAGTGTGTGCTGCTGTGCACTTTCTGTTTTGAAGGCTGTATTTGTTAACTACAATTACAAAGGTCAGAGCACTTACCCTAGCAAGAGTGGAGAAAGTTCTCCCTGGCTGAGGAGTCTACAACAAGGACTCGCCCTGGTCCTAGGTGTATGAGAACTCGCTTCTGGTGGTGAATTCCATTCCTGCCATCTTTTTATCTTCTGGTATGTGGGCTCTCCTGATGCCTTTGGCACAGAAAATATGGCTCCTCCTCATCACCTCATCCACAAGAATAAAAAAGTCTCTTGAGGAAGTAGACTTGTGTAGACTAAGACTTTATTCCCTGGAACATAGGAAATTGAGGGGTGACCTGACCTTGATTTACAAGCAGGTATCCAAGCACATGAGGAGCATAGAGTGAAAGTACATCATCTTTTTCCCTGGGAGGGGTTGTGAAAAGCAAGAGGGCATAGGTTTAAGATCAGAGCTGAGAGATTTTAAAAAAAAAATGTGGTATCAGCCAGCTTCTTCATGCAAAGGGTGCTGTGCATTTGGAATGAGCTGCCAGAAATAGTGGTTGAGGGGGGCACATTAGCAATGCCTAAATGCCATCTAGATAAGTACATGGATAAGAGAGGTTTAGGGGGCTATGGGCCAAACACAGGCAGATGGGACTTGCTTACTGGGCAACACAGTCGATATGGATGAGTTGGGCCGGAAGGCCTGTTTCCGTGCTGTAAGCCTCTGACTCTAAGTGGCATCACCCTCTCTCTCATGTTTTGCCCTTTGCAGCCATGATGTCAAGACACCAAATTGGCCAGGTGTTATTTAAGTGCTTGACCCTTAACATCTATTATTGCATGGATCAGCAGGTATTTGACATTGAAACTTTCTTCATTGTTAACAGTGCCTTATGCAGGGAAGTGAAGTATTTGGTGTTCAAGACACAAATGGATGTTTTTCTCTAGGGCCATGACTAACTACTGGTTCCAGCTACACTGGCATGGATAGTCAGAGGTTAAGTGTGCAGCACAAGTTTAACACTCTTATATGGGGCAGTTGAATCACTTGTGACTAGAGCTGTGGATAGGACATCAACAGGGTGAATATACAAAGGAAGTAGGCCAATAATTTAAGATCTTTTTTTTTGTCTTGTTTCAGAAAGATTTCACGGTGAGAGATGAGCTACAGCAAACTGACGTAGAGCACTGGCTTGGATTCATCACCTTTCTCTGCGAAGTATTTGGAATCATGCGAAGCAACGCGGGAGAGCCCTTCCGTGTGCTCGTCTGTCCTATCTACACATGTCTCCGGGAGGTAGGTGAATTCAACCTTGATCCCAATGGTCTGCTGAAAAAGAAGAATTTGTAGATAGTCCTAGAGAAGGGCTTTCAGTTGGTTCTTCCAACCTTGCCCTTGGAATTGCAACTGACCTTCAGTGACATGTAAGCTCCAGGTATATCACACTTTGCTGTGCTGCCTTTCAGGAAGGGGTTGGTATGAAAGCTGCAGAAGTCATCCTAAAATTTCACTTACTTGGTTTGCATTTTATTCCAATTTGTGGCCATTTTATTGGTTATATTTTTTTTATTATCTTGGAATACTGTGAAGCTTGTTTTTTAATCTCCAAACTGTCATGCTTTCTTGAGAGAATCCAGGGTTTTTTTTTACCCTTACTGTGATTGTCCTCTGCTTCCATTCCATTGGCCTCAACAAAGACCCATTTGTGTTGTGTCAATGATTTTTTAATGTGTTGTGTGTATAAAGCTGGTATAAAGAAACTCTTCAGCAAAAGCGGAACCTTTGGTAGCAAATATCCTGTAATTTGAGAATTAAAATCCACCTTTATAAAAGAAGCAATTTTTTTTAAAGTATGAATTTCAAAGCAAAGCATTAAAAGGAAACTGATGTAGAGTTGGGGAGGGGAGTTCACTCAGCTCACAGTTTGAACCACTGAAAATCTTGATAATAAGAAGGAGCCTTTATCTCAAAATTAATGTGTTTTTTTCCAGAGTCAATTGGCTCTTTATTCTTTGATATTGTGTGTGTTTTTGTTTTTACCAAAGTGAAAGGGTGACAGTGTGCCATGCTGTAAACTGCTAGTCACAGTCAAGTAAGTTGACACTAGTATCATGGGGAATGGGCTTTTGAAATGGTTAGTATTGTGTTCAGTGGTAATATTAGGTACAAAAATGGGATGTCACTTAGTATTGCAATCTCCATGACATTGAACAAAAAAAAAACAAAAATAAATTAATGACTTCACACATCTCATATCACTGGAATTGTCACAGAAACATTAGCATAAAGCTGACGAGAAGTTTAAAATTGTGCAAATGCATCTTTATGATACGTTGTCTGACAAAGGAATCACTAATAAAGCCTTTATTATAAGAAATAGAACCAACCAGCTATTCAAAACCCTGGATACAGAATGAGGGTAAACTCTCAGTAGTTTGAGGTGAATGACTTGCACCTCGATTCTTTTGACTATTAGGAGATGGAATACCCTCGCTTCAATGGGTACTGCCTGATCATGGGGACAGGAGTATGCTTTTTAGCCTTTTTTAATCTGTTCCTCAATTCATTGAAATTTGTGGTTTATGATGTCACACTGAGCATTTACTTGGAAGTTATTTGTGAAATGCTTGCTCTCTCTGGTCCTTCCAACCTTGTCATTGGAATTGCCAATGGCTTTCAGTGATGAAAAATCCAGGAATGGTGACATTGTGCTCAAGTTAATGGACTAGCCTATAGTCACTGTGATTAAATTAACGGATAGATGCTAAGGTCCCGGCCAAATGACTGGGGCTTGAGTTCAGATTTTAAATTTGGCTAGTTTTATAAATTCTGGAATTAAAAGTCTGAAATCAATAGTTTTAACCATGAACTCACTGGATTGTCATCGAACCCCATTTGGTTCAGTCATTACCTTTTAGGGAAGGAAATCTGCTGCTCATAGCTAGTTTGGATTATTGGTTACTCCAGACCCACCACAGCAACGTAGTTGACTTATGACAAGCCATTCTGCTCAAGGAAAATCAGGGATGGGAACTAAATGCTCTAATGCCTACTCCCTGTGGCCTAACTCCATATTCTTGCACCTTTGGTTTAAAACAAAAACTTGGTCACTCAGCATGAAAATTAACCTAGTTTTATTTGCAAATTTTCCTTCATCCTCTGCACTTAGAAGTGTCTCCTATCTCCACTCCAGACTTCACAGGAGCATTTGATCTTCAAACTAATCGGGAATGAACTGTTCGTTTGATGTTCTGCTGTGGTTCTCATCATACATGCACTCTATAATGTTTTGCAACAGCTTACCAGGTTTAACAACCTACCCTGTGATCTGTACCACTGAGAAGAATAGAAGAAGCAGTGATGATTCCCCTCCTAAACTACATAACTGTCTTCACCTGGCCATATAGTTACCATTCCTTCATGCTGCTGAGTCGCCATCTTAAAATTTCTCATGGCACTGTGGAGGCGTATCACAAGGGTGCACAAAGAGCCATTATTACTATGAAGTTCATGAATTAACTAAAATAAAAATAAATCAGCCTTTCCAGTACTATCCATATCTGAGAGCCAATGGACATGTCCTGAATCCTGTGCATTTAGATCAATGTTATCACGTAGAGGTTCCTTCATGGCTCAGAATTTATTCAATATACAACAAATGTAATGCTCTAATCCCTAAAATAAAAACAAAAAAATGTGAAAAGTCCTTAGCCAGTCAGACAGCATCTGTGTGCAGAGAAATAGAGTTAATGTTTCAGGTGAAGACTCCTGGTCTATGATGAGTTGCTAACCATAGTGATGGTCATAATAAAGTGAGCCTCATGATTCCTCTGAGTTAAGGGGAAAACTTCCCAGTACCCCTAGGCCTGATTTTTATTTTGTCCCCATTGACATCCTAATGGAAATATTCACAAATGAATTTAGGATCGGATTAAGGTACGATTGTAATGGATGACCCTCTGCATTCATATGTTGTTAACCACTTGAGCGAGGAAGCAAAATACCCTTGACATTGCATCTCAGCAGTAAATCAGTGCCTTCAAGATGGGAAAGAAAATTGAAGAGAAGAAAGAACTTTTTATATTAGGTGTAGAGATACACACATGGCACTGAATTTTTTGTACAGCATGCTGGGATTTGTAGTGGTGTCACTGAATGTAATAGAAATTTGATTAAGATCCATGTAAAAGCATTTCACCAGAACGCTACACGTTCCCTGAAAAAAAGTGATAGATGGCAATATCCAGGTTTTCAAAATGCTGACCACATGAGAGGGAATTTTCCAAACATTATAAATCTTGAACAGATTCCTAAAGATCATTTATCAATTAATAAAAAGAAATGAATGAATCTTGAACTATACAGTGATAAAGCACAGGAGGAGACCATTGTAACATCACAACACTGCCTGGAGGATCTTCTGAATTTGTCCCACTCTCCTGCTCTTTCCTTAGTCCTATCATTTATTTTCCCTTTTAAATATTTATTGTATTTTCTTCTGGAAGTTGCTGCTTTCACAGTGTATTCTTGGCTTATAAATTGTAGGGAATGTGGAAATGTGGCATGTAAAGTGGGTTGGATAGTTTGGAATGTTGTTCAGTCTGTCTCCAGCACCTTTTATCTTATGGTGCAGTAATCTGTTACGGGTAGCAATCTTCTCTTTTACTTGGGGATCACTAGCAGTGGGTGTACAAGCTGAGAAGCTTTACACCAGAAGTGAACCTGCTGCTGAATATATCTAAGTTCTCTCTGTTAAGAGTAGTTGAAATATTTGTCACACTTGCAAGCTACTTGGACATCAACATCGCTGTCTTTTACATAACCTGTTTAATGCTATCTGATGTGACTGTGGGATTGTGTGGAGCAGAAATGAAGAATAAGAGCCTGAGTGTCAACCCTTTCTGACAAGGGGTGAATATATATAAAAGCTCTAGTTACTATTTTTTACTAAATGGTAGAATAAATCCACTGTGTTTTATATCTTCAGAAGCCTTGAGGAATGCTCATTTTATTTTAAAAAAATATATATAATTTTTATTTAAAATTAGAACTGTTTATTCCCTTCTCCTGCAAGTGTGGATTGTGCTGGAATTCCATGCGCACCAATTATTTGACAAGGTCTCAGTTAAATGTTCATTTATCGTATTTTAGGCCAGATGATGAGTGCTGCAAGGGTACAGGGACCAGAAATCCTGGATATTTTTTGTTTCTGTAATCTAATGATACTGAGGTTGGTTGCAGCACACTTAGTACAGCTCCAATAAATCAGCTAATATCAGTCTCAATTCCAGTCTGGACAAATTGCCAATGCACCAAAAGATACTTTTACCAGCATATCCATAATGAAGGGAATTACACTTTTACATCATGGAGATAGCACTGACAAATCATTCCCTCATATATGTATTTCCTATCTTAATAATGGGGAGTATATCCATTAATGAGATCTTTTGGAAATTTTTCTTCAGCTTCTCTAATCCAAACTGGGAAACTTGTAATTTCTGGTTAAATCGAAAAGATTAAATCCTGTTAGTCGTAACCTGTTTGATATGTTTAAGAAGGGGGAAAACTTCAGGAGACGGTTAATGTAGGATTTCATTAACATAGCAGGATGAGGTACTTTAGTTGCAAGGTTAGACTGGAAAAGTTGGAGTTGCTCTCCTTGGAGCAAAGAACGTTGAGATGAGATTATGTAGAATATGCAGCATTATGTCTGATGCAGATTAAGTAAAAAGAAAAAAGCTGTTCTCATTACCAGATGGGCTGGTCCCAGGGGACACAGTTAACATTTTGAACTACAAGGGGTATATTAAGGAAAAATGTTTTATTGCTATTGGTTTATTACTGTCACTTTTAACCAGGTACAGTGAAAAACTTGTCTTGCATGCCGATTGTACAAGTCAATTCATTACACAGCCCAGTTACATTGGGTTAGTACAGAGTGCATTGATGTAGTACAGGTAAAAACAATAACAGTACAGAGTAAAATGCAGTGCACTGTCACAACAAGATAGGTCGTGAGGTCATAGTCCATCTCATTGTATAAGGAAACTGTTCAATAGTCTTATCACAGTGGGATAAAAGCTGTCCTTAAGCCTGGTGGTACGTGCCCTCAGGCTCCTATATCTTCTACCCGATGGCAGAGGGGAGAAGAGAGAATGTCCCGGGTGGGTGGGGTCTTTGATTATGCTGGCTGCTACACCAATACAATGAGAGGTAAAGACAGAGTCCAAGGAGGGGAGGCTGGTGTCTGTGATGCGCTGGGCTGTGTCCACAACTCTCTGCAGTTTCTTGCAGTCCTGGGCAGAGCAGTTGCCGTATGTGGAGAGTTGTTATGATATGGAGTTCCCTGCTGTAAGGGTGGTGGAAACGGTTAACCAAGACATTCAAAAGGGAATTGGGCACCAGAGAGCAAATACTCTGCAGGGAAGGGAACCAATGTGGTGGTTCTGGAAGAAGCCAGCACAGACTGGATGATCTGAAGGGCCTCTTGCACCATAACAATTCTTTGCCATTATAAAAATTGTTTGAAAATTTTGATGGGGAAGAAATTTTTTTGACTGCAGTCAAAGGAGCCAAGCTAGCCTTGGTTCAATGAGCAAATGGAGAACTGATGAGGGTTTTAAAATGTGATTATTGTAACGGAGACATTTCTGGACAGGTGGAGTGGGAGAATTATGGCAGCTGCAACCACTAACCCAAATGTGACACTGATAGTATGTGTTTCTAAGAATCTAACATTGATGACACTTAATTCCGGAGAGTTTAATACCAGGAGTGCTTCTGAGAGTTTAATAATAGTTTGCACCTGTGAGTTTAACACTGGAGGCAGTTCTCATTTTTTAAAAAATCCATTTTTACATAGCAGAATCAAAGCAGTAAACTGTAATCGTTCCGTTCAATTTGGGATTGCAAGATGGAGGACCTGACGAGAACTAATCCGATGATCTCTTGGCTTGATGTCATCATGTGGCAGAACTGCAATGCTGAGGAAGTGCCAGTAAACTTTGTATAATATCATGACATTGTACATAAATTGATATATTCAGCCTTTTGAATTAATGGTCAGTATTTTCTTTCTTCCCTCCTTGAATAATCGACTCTTGCTGTTACACCTCTGCCTCAGCTGTTGCAGTCACAAGATGTCAAAGAAGATGCTGTTCTCTGCTGCTCGATGGAGGTGGGTTTTAATTATGTGATTTTTTGTTATAATTGAAGGTTCACAAAGATGTGTATATAATGACTGTGCCTGTAAATCCAGCAGTGATTTTTGTAATGTTTCACAGTTGAATCTAAATAAATGTGATTTTTTTTTCCCCTTATTGAACTTTGCCAAGAAAAAGTCCTGGACTGTACAAAGATGTATTTAAATTTGCAGCCTTCATTGTATGTTTCTGTAACAGGTGAAGTACATTGGTTTTGTGAAGAATGTGGTAGGTAGGTAGGAAAATTGGGATTGTACTTTGGATGCTGAGAGTGTTGCATGATTTTCATACTGTTTGCATTGATCTAAAGTCATGGTCATGCAGTTAGTATAAAAGGAAAGAGGGCATATTTCTAAATGGCTTTCAGGAGAACTCTTCTAGACAGTATGTTGCAAGGCCGACAAGGGACAGGAGGGAGGCAATTCTGGATTTGGTCTAGAGAATGAAGCTGGGCAGATGGAAGGACTATTAGTAGGAGAAATTTATTTATAGAAGTGATCACAACCTGATTAAATGTAGCAGAGTCACAGAATAAGACAGAGTTGGTCTGCAGTAAAGGTTCTAAATGGGGATAAAGCCAATTTTGCTAAAATGAAAAGTGATTTAATGAAAGTAGACTGGAAATAGCTACGTGAAATTTCAAATCTCAGGGCAATGGGAGATATTTAAAGATTCATGATGCACTTGGGTAAAAGATTCTATCAAGAGTACATTGCCTGCAAAACCCTATTGTCTTAAAACATGCATGTGTTATTGGGTAGCTACCAGCAGGAGGCATCTGACTATTTTCTTCCTCAGTTTCCAATCCATAGCAAGCTGGAGTCCAATGTAATGCACCAGCTTCAGACTTGCCAAGGATCTTACCTGGCACCATCTTAGACCAGGCCTTTAAACCAGGACTCTTTTCTTAAGATCTGAGGCAAGTGGTATGTTTTTCAAAGTTGTATGGATTATCCACAACCATCATATTCTGTGACCTGAACTGAAAAAAGGAGCTGTATTGGAGAAGGTTCTGATAAACAGTCATTGACCTGAAACATTAACTCTGTTTCTTTCTCCACAGATGCTACCTGATTTGCTGAGTACTTCCAGCATTTACTGTTTTTATTTGTATTCTGGATGGGTATTAGTAAGAAAATGGAGCAAGCAGTAAAAATATGCACTGGTTCTAGACACGATTGTCCACTTGTCTTAATCATTGTTTATAGTTCTTTTCAAGTTGCTTGACTATGTGAACTTTGACTTGTGTCCTTTGAATCATTTGACAGCTGCAGAGCACAGGCAAGCTACTGGAGGAACAGCTGCCAGAGATGATGACAGAGCTGCTGGCAGCAGCACGCGACAAGATGCTAGGCCCCTCGGAGTCAGCACTGACGAGGTCTCTCCTCCTCGAAGTCATCGAGCTGCATGCCAATAACTGGAACCCGCTAACCCCCACCATCACGCAGTACTACAACAAAACCATCCAGAAACTAACTGCTTAAAAAAAAAAGCCTGAAAAAAAAAGCAGGGGGGAAATAAAAGAGAAACCAGGAAGGTGGAAGAACAAAATATAGGAAGGTGCTGTCTTTTTTTTAATTAACAAAAAAAAGACTTTTTATTGGAAAAGAGGGGAATGTATTACATATAAAACAGAAAGATAAGTCCCAGCATGCTGCAAATCATTTTATGAGCGCATTCTTTCATTCGAGTGCCAATCCTTCCTTTTCCCCCTCCTGTGTTTTTGATTGTGGTTCATCAGTCTACAACACACACCTGTGGTTTGTGGAGGGCTGGAGCTAGCCTGGTATTGTGTTCAGTATGTGTATGTGTATGCGCTCTCTGTGTTTTATTTGTTCTGCCATTAAAACAGCCGTCTTGCTGGGCAGCTGGCAGAAGGTGACACTTAGCAGATGGCCTGGCAGAACAATAGAAAGCACGTTCTATGCCAGGCTCGAAAATCAATTACTTCATGCGGGGCTGGTTTTAAATTGACCTACAGTTTTTGTTTTATACACTCACTTTTCTTGATTGCTCATTCTCGGAAAGCGGGGAAAATAGTTAATATACATTTACAGTACAACTTTGCCTGCAGATTATTTTAACACAAGCTAAAATGTTTTAAGTTCTATGGCTTTACAAACAATATTTTGAAGCTATGCATTGGATTAGGTGATTGAAAGTGCAGGTTTTGAATTTTTTGTTGTTAAATTGGTTAAAGGCTAAATGCAACAGAAGTCATGTCTTGGCCTTATAAGCTAAAATTAATTTCAGTATCCCAAACTATCTGTCAATATATTGTTATGGGGGAGTTTATCCCACAGACTTACAGTATTTAGTTTGGATGGCAAGTCTGCAAAACAATTAACATAACTCTTAGTTTTCTCAACAGTTCACCTGTATTAATGAGTAAAATAATTCCCCATATAGTTGTCTGTTCAGTCACGTGATGTGCATGGAGGAACTATCTTTATGATAATTCTGTTTGCGGAACCAGAAGTGAAACATGATGGGTTATGAATTTGACTCCAGTTGATTTGTCAGGTGCTGCTGAGTTGAGACAATGTTATAAAGGTTTTTTTAAATAATGCATTGCTGCTGGTCTTGCTGTATGCAAACTGGCTTTGGCCTTTCCTAATGCAGCATTTAAGTTTCATGTATACTTACTTGGCTGTAAAGTGCTTTGGGACATCCTGAGAGTTGTGAAGACCATTCTTTCAATAAGTTTTTTTAATCGTTACAGAAGATTGAAAGTTCAGATTATCAGCATCTGACTTTGAACACCATAGTATGTTGCCACCAGGCAATACACTGCATACTTCGTTAATTTGTGTAATAAATGCTGTCTGAATTATCTTGCACAATAAGTGCTAAGTGTACTGCTCGCTGACTGGCTGTTGTAATCACCTTGATTATAATTCAGTGAATTTGTTGTGACTTTTTTTTATTGTTCTTGACTTCCCAATCAATGTTCTCTGGTATTACTACAGTTGACAGAGGACAGAGGGAGAACTGCCCACTGATTGCAACTATGTATTTTAACGCATTGTTGACAGTGATTACAAATGCATTACAGGATAGTCAGTATACGTGATAATAATTCAATCAAACTGTTCATTGATCGGCTGACCATGAATTTGGGATTGCTTACATTCTTTGGTGTTTGTTACACTATAATAGCTTCCAATTAGGTGTTTGAAGGGACTTCCTTGTACATTGAAACCTTCACAAAAGACAGTATGGCAGATTTATCTTGGACAGTGAATTATAATCCATTCTAATGCACCTGTCTAATTTTCAGGAGGTACAAAGAAGAGCCAATGGGGGCAAGCTATTGACAGGATCTGCATGGCAGGCTGGTCAAAAGAGGAAAGCCTATGAGGATCCAAGGGAAAGTGGCAATGTAGAACCAAACTTGGCTCAGTGGCAGAGTAATTATTGTTGGTGTTGGAAGGCTGTTACCAATGGGGTTCCATTGGGTTCTGTGCTCAGCTCCTTGCTTTTCGTAATATTAATGATTTAGGCTTAATTGTAGAGTGCATAATAAGGAAGTTGCAGATTCAAAAACTGTGTGGTTGATAGGAGGAAAGCTTTAGAATGCAGAATAATATAAATGGTTGAGGTGTTTGAGGAGAAAAGTGGCGAATCTGGAGAAATGGGTGGTAATGTATTTGGGAAAGGAAAGATGCAGTAAATGGGAGGATATTGAGTGACGTAGAAGGACAGAAAGACCTTGGATGGAACATCAATAAGTCCTTAAAGATAACAGGACAGGGCACTAATATGAAGATAGCACAATGCTTTCTTTGAACTGAGACATAGAATATAAGAGCATAGAAGTAATACCTGGACTGTATGCAACAGTTTGCATACTGTCTATGGGCCACCACATTACTGAAAAAGTGTGATTGTCTAAAAAGGCGCAGAGGAGAATTGCAAAGATCTTACCAGAACTGGGTTATAGAAGTATGAGGAAAGATTGCATTAGATGGGGTTGTTTACTTTGGAACAGAGGGGAGACTTAATTGTGGACTATAAAATTATGAAGGACCTACCAATGTAAATGGGAAAACCCTATTTCCCTTAGCAGAAGGGTTTAAAAAAAATAGGTGGCATAGATTTTAAGTAATTGAAAAAGAAGAGTTGAATCTCTTCTGCACCCTCTATCATGCAGTCACATTCTTCTTGAAGTCTGGTGACTAGAAATGTAGCATAACTCCAGCTGTGGCCTAACCAGTATTATATACAACTCTAACATAATCTACCTGCTTTTATATTCAGTGCCTCGACCAATAATGGCAAGTAGTCCATGTGCTGTAACCACCTTTTCAACCTGTCCAGGAATGTCTGGGAATCTGTGGGCTTGTACCGCATGATCCCTTTGTTTCTCTACATTTCCTCTGTTCTCTTGCCTTGTTCTCCAGTTCATTACCTAGCATTTATGTGGACTCTATTTTATTTAACATTTGCATAACCATTTTCCCACCACCCCCCCCCCCCCCCCCCCCCGCACCGCACCGCAGACCAAAGTGATTCTGGTAAGGTAGGATTTAATTCCTCCTCTATTTCCATGAGGAGAAGTGGTTTTGTAATGGGGCTTGTAAGAAAGAATTCTGATGTATAGAGCAATCAGTCAGCAACTGATGAAGAAGGAAAGATTAAAGTTCAGCACACAGCCTTGGGAGAAGTGAAAAGAGATATTGGCCTAGGAATTGTATTGTGTAGCATGCTTCTGCAATAGAACTTCATTGGTAAATTGATCATGTTGGCTTACTGTGCCAATCTGTATGTTTGTCATCCGCACAGGTGCGTGCATGGATGTAATTAGACATGCACAATAGTATCCCAACTACGTGCAGTCCATGTCTGGACTCGGCTCATATCTGTAGCCAACAGAAAGTGACATCCACAATTAATGTTTAGCCTACTTCAACAAGAAGTAAAGGAGATCTTCCTGCTCAAGTCTTAATCCAATAGAAGACTACATTGGGACTGGCTGCCAATTGGTGCCTTTTACATTTAAAATTTTGCCCCTCACTTCAGTTCTTTTTCAGGGGCCTTCCACCACCACATTGTAACCTCGACCCTGTCTAACCCCATTGGACCCCTTACCTCTTTGACCTCATCCTTATTGTCTTTTTTTTAACCCCAAACCTACCCTAATTACCTGGCATCTTGGACTTTGCAGCATCAGGCCTTCATACAAAATGTACATTGATATACAACTCATCACATATTCAACACCCCTTTCCTGCTGCCAAAGAACTTCTGAGCCACATGATTTCTGAAGCCGCAATGTATTTTACAACGTACATAATGTATAGGGAGCCTGCAAAACGCTGCAACAAGCACCCCACGTCAAAGCAGAAAGTAGTTTTGTCTTTATGTAATAAATAGATTACTGTACAACTAAAATGCTAACACATTTCTATGGATCTCCAAATGCGGGGCTGCACTCCTGTTAACACAAAGGCTGTCCAAAAATAAGTCAACCATTATAAATACACATGATGACACTACTCGTCATCAGGAGGGCCGCTGTTCACCTTCTGCGCAGGGCTGAGTTGATTCACTTTGGATGGCGATCCTACGGTTAGCCTCAATGGACTTGAGAGGGAATGCATTGATGACCAGACATCCATAGTTGACAATCTGTTGATAGTCAGGCCTAAAATTTTGCTCCATTTAATCTCTGCTCTTTTTTTAAAAGCAGTGTAACATGGTATGTGAATGCCTTTTTTGTTCCCAAAGCATTGATATGCTTGTGATCTTCCAATGTGCATCATTAAAAAGCATTATTGAGTTTGGCATGAAATGCCATTGTTTACAAGGTCTGTGCAGCCACTGAAACCAACTCTAGCAATGTTATGTGGCTACATGCAGTTAAAGGGATAAATGCAATGCCCAAGTACCATTGTGGCAACTGTATAGAGTGCATGTAACTTGGGGAAACCTGCAACGCAAGCAAGTCCTCGTGCATGGTCTGTATCATCCTCTGAACTAAAGGGAAAATAAGACTTCTCCCCTTGAGTGACCTTCCTGTTGGAGCATCAAACAGCAAACTGTGAGATGTGACCTAATCAACAGCAGAAGTTTGAAATTATCATGAGACTAGGAAATTGAGAATAGGCACAGGCAGGCGGTCACAGATCTCAGGACTTTCTTGCTGAAGCGTGGCCTACGTAAAGGTTGCTCCTCAGAAGTCAAAATAAGAGGCTCTCTCACTGTAAATGTTGGATGAATGCAATATCTTTGGCGATTGAGCCTTTCTGTGACTCTCGCCACATGGTCTCTGTGGCTGCCTGTGGTGCAGTAAGAGGAGTGTTTGGTATAAACGTATATCCGTGGGAAATAAGTCATTAAATCAGAAGTATAGTTGAAGGTATCAGGAAGGCTCAGTTCTAAGTAAGAACAATGTTTGAAGTGAACAGTGTTTAAAGGAACCAGTGAGGCTGCAGAACACTGGAGTGGCCTGATGTTGAATGTAGTTTGGGTGTGACCGACCTATTAAATAGCATGATTTTGAGGAAGTAGAGATAGTAAGAGTTATTTGTTCAGTGAGTAAATAAGGATTGTTGTTTTCTGCACCAGGGAGGTTGAAAACCAAACTGAAATACAAAATATGGACATGACACCATTACTGACATCATTGTCGAGAATTTCTTGCTGGAACCATGTTTATAGCTTTAGCGGAACTTCTATCAGAACACCAGCAGGCCTGAAGATTGGCACGATTTTGTTCTGCATGGGATTAACCTTCAACTGCCCATCACTTTTTTTCTCGCTGCTGTGAGAATGAATTTCTCGGCTTTAACATAGGATCGTGTATAAAGTGTGGTGAGGCACCAGAGAGCAGTTCCCAACCGTACCACAGCACAAAGTTAGTGTCTTCAAGAGCAAAAGGAGGAAGATGCTAAGCAACTGGAATGTAGGAAAATGAATCCTAAAAGCCACAAGATACTATTGCTAAATTCCCTGGACCGGTAGACAAAGAATTATCATGGGCACCATTATTTGGAGCAGTGGGTCCTTTAGCAGATCTCTTGTCTCTGATTAAGAAGTTGTATGTTGAAGTCACATTCCAGAGACTTGAGCATAACAATCTAGCCTGAAGGTTCGGAGAGTGTCCTTGCATTGTCTGGATAACATCTTTCAGATGAAACAAACCAAGAACCTTTTTATTTCCTCAGATGGATGCAAAAATCACATGACACTGAATTGAAGAGCGGGAATATTACCCTGATTATTTAACCAATATTTATCTATTGATCAACATCCCTAAAACAGATATCATGTTATTATCACACCGCTATTAGCGGGACCTAGCTGTGCACAAATTGGCTGCTGTGTTTCCTGCACTCCAACATTGACCACACTTCATGAAGTACTTCAAAAGCTGTAAAGATCTTAAGATATGAAAGGGACTTGAAAGACGCTATAAATACAAGTCTTTTCACCAAGGCATGTTCTGAATCATAAATAACTAATGCAAATTTTTATCATGCATCTATTTACCATTGTACACTTGTTAAGGAGTTCTTTATCTTGGATTGGTCCTATTAAATATTCCTATTCATGATGAACACCAACAAAATATTTTTGTTAAAGAGTCTGAGTTTTATTTTGAGTTATTTAATATCCACTAATATTAGATTTGTAGCATGTATATGTGTTGTAAAGTTGAGGTAATTCTAGGTTTCATGCTCAGCAAAATATTTCTCCTGTTTTTGTTTCATTTCCTTTAATGGAATATTAAAGCAAATGGAAACAAAGGCTGAATAACTAGTCATTGTATTTTAGCTTTTAATTTATGTATGTAGATATGCTGCTGGAGAGAATGCCAATAATATTTAGCTTTATACGGGTTTAATATTTTTAGTGAGTTTACTCCATAATCCAACATTATCGATCACTTTACCAGTATAATTATAGTTATCCAACTATATTTGAAGGATTTATTTTGCTGCATTTTATTTTTTTAATGAAATAGAATATTTTATAATACCATACAACTTTTTTTCTTTCTCCCTTTTTCCCTATCCCTGGCCCTTGCAAAATAATTCATCTGCATTAATTTAGCTAAGGTTTCTTGAGAGTAATGTCTTCATCAAAATAGGGTGAGTTTAAAACATTTTGTCTGTTTTGCTTTTGATACAGGGTATTATTTCCATTGCATCAAAAAATTGCTAAATTTTCAAATGTATGTCAGGATGCCAAATGGTATTCTGTTAACATTCTCATCTGTTAACACTAGCTTTGTTATTTTATATTTTAGCCTTTATTCATTTTTTTCAGGATGTGGGTATTGCTGGCAAGGCCAGTATCTATTACTTTATCCCTATTTGCCCTTGAGAATATGGTGGTGAGGCCACCCTTCTTGAACCACTTGAGTGCTGCTGGTGCAGGTACTCGCATATTGTTGGGTAGGGTTTTCCAGGATATGGATCCAATGACAATGTAATTCCAAATTACACTTGTGTGCAACTTGGAGGGGAACTGAGAAGTGGTAGTAATCCCATGTACCTGAAGCCCCTATCTTTAATGATAAAGGCCACAGGTTTGAGAGATGAAGTCAGAGTAACCTACAGGGTAACGACAGTGCATTTTGTAGATTCCATTCACTACAGTCACCATGTACAGGTGCTGGCTGGAGTGCCAATCAAATGAGCTGCTTTGCCCTGGATGGTATCGAGCTTTTGAGTGGTTTTGCAGCTAAATTCATTCGGCAAGTGAGATATTCCATTGCATGGTACCTTGTTGATGTTGGAAAAAACTTTTGGGTATTGGGATGTGAATTGCTCACAGCAGGATACCCAGTCTTTGACCTGTTCTTGAAGCCATGGTACTTATGTGCCTGGTCCATTTGAATTTCTGGTTGATGTTGATGTTACTGGTGAGGGCTTGGAGATGGCTGTTGTCTGGCAGTTTTGTGGCACAAAAGTTGCTTGCTAACTTATTATCCCATGCCTGCAAGTTGTCTTAGCATGGACAGCCTCTTTTCCTGAGGAGTTGCAAACCAAAGTGAATATTTCACAGATTCCCTTCATCTGACTTTGATGGAAAGCATGTCATTGATGCTAGCAGCTGAATCTTACAGTAAAGCCCTGGGGTGTGATGATTGCCTTTGCATCAAATTCAAGTGACAACACAAGCCACCTAAAAATGTGGTGCCAACCTGGTTTTGGAGAGCAAAGTCTGATATGTGACTTTCTATCATATCTAAATTGGGAACTGATATCATGATTTGAAATTCCACCCAAATCTTTGCAGGATGACACCTTTTCACATCCTTCCAGTTGGAATACCTGTGCATTATCCTTGTCTCCTGGCATTCGGATAGCTTCCTACAGAATAGTGATTTGCATTCAATTTCATGACCTTTTATATTTTGAAAATCATATGAATAACACCCATAAGCATCCTTATCCCTTCCCTTAACCACCTCTTCAATAAAATGCAATCAATTTTTTCAGGCATGACATAAATCCATGGTCACCTGAAAATTCTCAAGATGTTCATGTGCTCTATCCATAATTATAGAGTTCAGAAATTTCCTGTCAATAGATATTGGGCTAACTGGTCTGTAATTGCCCAGTTTCAACCGCCCCCCCCCCCCCCCCCACACTCGTGTCTTTTCTAAAGAGCAGTGCAGCTTGCAGTGTTTTTAATCTGTAGGATTGGATCCTGAAACAAGAGACTTTGAATGATAATTAGGGATTTTGGAATGTTTTCACCTACCTTCCTTTTAAAATGTTGGGGTTGAAGTCGTCTAGTTTTGGGTCACTTGTCTCCCTTCAATGTCACTATTTTCCTCACTGCTATTATGTTGCTAACATTCATTTGGGGAGCCCCCTACTTGATTTACTATTAGTTTCCGTGGAATATCCAGTAGACTATTTTCTTCCTCTACTGAGATAAAGTAACTGATTAAAATATCTGCTGGATCCTTATCTGTACTATCACTGACAATTTTTAAGTGACTCATTTTACTCTTCAGCACACCATTTTCTCCTAATGTTAAAAGCTTTCATTTTGATTTTGATACCTCTTCCACCTTTTGGTATATTCTGGTATAACAAATTCTCAGTTCTGTCACTTTTTGCTCCTTCCAAATCAATAGGATCTGTGGTAGGTTTTATATTTTAGTACTTCTGTTTTTTTTGCTAGATTTATGAAACCACTACTCCCTTTAGCCATCCATTTCATTTCTTTCGGCAGCTTCTGTGGAGTTCTAACCAGTTCTGTAGAGCACTGGGTTATTTTTTGACCACCTTCCACAGATCTTCTGTCACTTTAAACAGAAAATTCTGGAAACACTCAACAACTATGGCAGCATCAGAGAAAACAGAGTTTTGGGGTGGTAGATCCTTCATCAGAATTTCTAGGATTTGCTATTTGTATTTCAGATTTCCAGCATCTGCAGTTTATTTGATTTTCACCTTATCGATTTGCCCATTTAACTGTGGACAGTCTTTGCTGTCAATACATTAATGCAAAATATAGAAGTGGAGTATTATAAAATGGTTAGATAAACCTAAGAAAAAGGAACAGGAAGAGGTCATTTGGCCCCTTCCAGGCTGTTCCACCATTTAACAAGATCATGACTCCCCTTCTCCCTCAGCACAGTTTTCCCACTCCCTATCCCTTGATTCCTTCAGTACCCAGAAATGTATTGACATTGGTTTTGAATTCAGTCCATGACTGAGGCTCCACAGCCCTCTGAGCAGAGAATTGCAACGATTCTCCACACTGAGAAGGAAGAAATTTCTCCTTTGTTCAGTGATAAATTATCTCTATACAAGGCACAAGTGCCAGTAAGTATTACAAATGCCTTGTGTTTTCATGAATATTCCCTTTTCTGCAGTAAGGCTGAAGCTATCATTGACCCAGATGGGAAAGCATTGTATTCAACGTTATCCTGAATTTATAGAATAACTTTTTTTTGCAAATCATGCATTTATCCATTAAAAACTTTTGTATTTCATCTTTTTGTCCAAGAAAATTCTATAATTGGTGGGGTTGAATAGATTAGAGTAGGGTTATCTAGACAAAGCAGACTTTCCTGTTTCTGAAGTTTTGTACAGGTGAGCCAAGAATTGCTTAAAATTCTTTAGAAATATTACAGAGGTAATCATAATCTCTGTATGTCTCATTTGCTCCTGTCACCCTCCCATCAATAATTATTGCAAGAATTTCAGTCATGCCACGCCAAATTAAATAATTTCTAAAGATCCAAAGTGTTGGCACAGCAGCATTTGTCAGAGTAACTTGGCACTAATGTAACTGAGGGTCTTTTTTTTCTAAAGAAGGACAAGTATCTTAGTAACTATTACTACAAATGTTGTCATTAGGTTGGATCCTAAAAGATCCACAAAATCTAGATCTTCAATTCTGCTCACAGGATAAAGAACCAGATTTAGTAATGTTACAGTTGAGAGCTACCAACAGTGGTCTCCTAAATTTCAACCCAAAGCAGTGGTTGTATAAAATCAGTTTTGGTAGAACCTGGAGAATCAGAGTCTCTGGAATACATTCATTATCTAACCACATGAACTGAGTTTTTGAGAGCTGTCTCTGCTCTAGAATTTATGGACATTTTATTTTAAAGGCATGTCAATTTCAGACCTGGCAATAGTAGGATTTTTGATAGAGAAGATACTGAGGGTCATAAAGCCAACAGAGGCAAGATACAGAAATGCAATGATTTCATTGAATAGAGGAACACACCAAGGCAATGAGTGGCTTACAGTTCCTGAGTTCGCTACAATGTTATAAATGAATCTTTGCTCCTTGGAGGGCTAATATCTACAGATTAATTATTGAGGAACAGAGACTTTTGTTTGGATTATGTGGAACTTTCTATTTGATAAAATTGCATGACTTTTATCTTAGCTGATTGCAGTCATATCCTCAAATGTTTATACCTAGTACTTTTGAAACAGGTAAGGCATAATTTGCCATAATCTCCATTTTCCCTCGCCTCCATGGCTGCTTTCTCTGCAGCTGGTCTGTGGTTGCTTGGAGAGATATTCTTTAAGGTTAGACCATCTTGGGGTTAGTGTGGCACTGATGTTGCAGATGTGAGCTCTGCATTTGATCCCATTTTAGTGCATGAATCAATGTGAGAAATGCCATTGTGCTACTCTTGGTGTACTTTTGCCCAACCTCTCAAAAGTTTTCAGGAGATCCTAGTAGGTGTTAGTGCTATAAGCAGCACTCACTTAGCTTAGTAAAAGAGGATGGAGGCCCAACTTAAAAGTACAGATGTCTTTTTTTTCCACTTGTAAACATTGAAGCATTAGCTGTTAAAATGTTTGAAATTTTATCACCATCAGAGATCATTCCATCTTCTGCTGTCCACCTTTAGCCTTGAGTAGTATTTGCAAAAAATGGACAGTCCCAAACCAAGGATGTCTAGATTGCTGAATTATTTTGTCTATTTTAATCTAAATTATATTAGGTTTACATGATGAATAAATCAGAATGGCATTGGAAATGTATGTTGTGAAAGGAATCACCTCAGCATGCTAAGGATCCCTCACTCCAGCTGAGCTTTCTATAGTAAGCAGTGCTTTCTTCATTCTGGGTCTTGCATGCAAATATGCAACAATAATATCTGGCAACCTGAGAATTGTTGTGACCACTAATGTGTGGGAAAAGAGAAATGATTAATGAAATTTGTTTTTTTAAATTTGGATATGATTTTCTTTCAGCAAAGTAATTGTATCAAGTTTTCAGATATAATTTTGCTTTTCCAATGTTAAACAACATAGCATGAATTAATACCTCAGATAAAAATGTATTGTTTTGCTCCTTTTTAAATTTGGGTTTTGCACTATTTTTAGTTTTTGTTCATTTTTGTTTTTAAATGTATGTTTTTTAAAATGTATGTCAAAAAAAATACATGTTCAAAGTACCATTGTCATTTTTATTTGGTTTCTGAAAACATGCACTAAGCATCATGTTCACAAAAAGCCATACAGCATTTCTATAAAACCTTGACTGCACAATTCTTTAAATAGTAAGACATAATTCTTTTTCTCATTACCCCCTATTTCCAACTGGTATTAGGTGAAATATCAAAGGGTATTCACTTAAGTGGCCATTAGAGGGCATCTCAGCCAGATCTGTCTTCACCCAATGTCCATGTACCTCATTTAAATGCCACTAGTCAGATGATAACCTGCTTTGGATAGAGAGCAGCAGCTGGCCAGCAACAAGGGAAGGGGTTGAAAATTAATAGGGAACACTGAGAAGCCTGCAGGCAGCAAGGTAAATCTGTGTTGCATCCATCGGTGGGACTTGCCCTGCACTCCTGACTCCACAAATAGAATTTCCAACTTAGCTTAAAGGACCCTACTTTTTTTTTTGGTCCATTACTCTCAGGAGCAAGTTGGAATGCCAGCAGCATCCTGTGTACTAATGGACTTCTGTTTGCATTTATTTATTAAACTCCTCCTGGGTTCTGGGCGTATGGGGTGGGGTAGCTCATTCTCTGGGCAAAACCTGAAACATTAAATTGATAGGAACAGTTAAATGGGTATGCTCCATTTAAGTGGGGCCCACGCTCCTTGAGAGCAAAGTGGAACAGCATTCCATAGGGCTCAGTACTTGATCCCTTGGTTTCTGTAATAAAGATTAATGATTTGGATCTAAATGTAGGGGGTGATACATTGATGATCAAAATATTGCAATGTGGTTGACAAGTGAGAAGGGAACTTTCAGATCACAGGAAGAGATTAATAAACTGGTCAGTTGGGCAGATAAAAGTAAATAGAATTTAATCCACAGAAGCAAAAAAATAAACTGCTGGGGGAACTCAGCACAGCAAGCAGCATCTGTGGAAGCAGGAGGATGGGATGTTTCGGGTGAAGATCATGCTTCAGGAATGGGACAGTCTTTTTCTACAGTCTCAACCCAAAACATTAACCATCCCTCTGCCTCCACGATGCTGCCTGACCCACTGATTTCCTCCAGCAGTTTTTTTTTGCTCCAGATTTCAGCATCTGTAGTCTCTTGTGTCTCGGTTAATGGAAAGCGAAGTCAATCCATGTATTTTGGGAGGAGCAACAGGGTATGAAAATTTACAATTAGTGGGAAGATATTGAGTGGTGTGAAAGAACTGAGGCACGTTGGAGAGTGTGGCCACAAATTGTTAAAGGTAGTAGGACAAGTCAGAATGATTATGATTATGAAAGGGATTCTTTCCTGTATTAGCCAAAGTATAGAATACAAGAACAGATAGGTCTTCCTTGAAATGTGCACAATGCTGGTGAGGCCACAGCTTGAGTACTGCATATTGGTATGGTATTGGTCTATTATTGTCACTTGTACCAAGGTATAGTGAAAAACTTGTCTTGCATACCGATCGTACAGGTCAATTCATTACACAGTGTAGTTACATTGGGTTAGTACAGAGTGCATTGATGTAGAACAGGTAAAGACAATAACAGAACAGTACAAAGTGTCACAGCTATAGAGAAAGTGCAGTGCAATAAGGTGCAAGGTCACAACAAGGTAGATCGTGAGGTCATAGTCCATCTCATCGTATAAGGGAACTGTTCAATAATCTTATCACAGTAGGGTAGAAGCTGTCCTTAAGTCTGGTGATACGTGCCCTCAGGCTTCTGTATCTTTTACCTAATGGAAGATGAGAGAAGAGAGAATGACCCAGGTGGGTGGGGTCTTTGATTATGCTGGCTGCTACACCAAGACAGCGAGAGGTAAAGACAGAGTCCAAGGAGGGGAGGCTGGTGTCTGTGATGCGCTGGGCTGTGTCCACAACTCTCTGCAGTTTCTTGCGGTCTTGGGCAGAGCAGTTGCCGTACCAAGCTGTGATGCATCCAGATAGGATGCTTTCTATGGTGAATTCATTAAAAGTTGGTGAGAGTAAAAGGGGACAAACCGAATTTCTTTAGTCTCCTGAGGAAGTAGAGGTGCTGGTGAGCTTTCTTGGCCATGGCATCTACCTGATTTGACTAGGACAGGCAGTTGATGATGTTCACCTCCAGGAACTTGAAGCTCTCAGCCCTCTCGACCTCAGCACCATTGATGTAGACAGGTGCATGTACATCGCCACCTTTCCTGAAGTCAATGACCAGCTCTTTTGTTGACATTAAGGGAAAGGTTGTTGTCATGACACCATTCCACTAAGCTCTCTATCTCCTTCCTGTACTCCAACTCATCACTGAGATACGGCCTACAACGGTGGTATCATCTGCAAACTTGTAGATGGAGTTGGACCAGTCTGGCCACACAGTCGTGAGTGTATAGGGAGTAGAGTAGAGGGCTGAGGACACAGCCTTGTGGGGCACCAGTGTTAAGAATAATTGTGCTGGAGGTATTGCTGCCTATCCTCACTGATTACAGTCTGTTGGTTAGAAAGTCAAGGATCCAGTTACAGAGGGAGGTGTTGAGTGCTAGGTCTTGGAGTTTGGTGACAAGTTTGCTTGGGGTTATTGAGATATTGTTCTGGTCATCACAGTATAGAAAAGATGTGATTGCACTGGAGATGATGCAAAGTCTGAAATAAACACAAAGTTATGGATAGGTTGAGTTAGTTTTCTTCAGAACAGAGACTTAATTTAGGTGTATAAGATTGGCCTAGATAGATGAGCAGAGGGGTCAAAAACCAGTGGGCATAGACTTAACGTAGTTGGTAGAAAGATTTGTGAAAATATAATCACCCAGAGTGTGACAAGCGTCAGGAGCTCTGCTTGAAAGGCTAGGGGAGGAAGAAACCCTCATATTTAAACCTGCAAGGCTATGGACTTAGTGCTGGAAGGTAGGATTAAATAGGTTAACACATTTTGGACTGACGCACATGAAGGGCCGAATGACCAACTATTGTGTCGTAAATTTTAATGATTATCTTTTACATTATGGAGGCCAAGTAATTCTGAGACTTATCATGGCCAATTGGTCCACTCTATCAAAATGCTCCTGATTATGAAAACATTGGAAAATGCAAAAAGTGTCCATTCAATGTAAACCTGTAGCTCTTATAATTGGGTGATTATAGAGAGATTTTTGGTGCTTTTCTTTGTACCATGATCAGTATTTGAATGTTACTTCTGATCATTGGGAAATAATATAGTAGCTTCATTCTTGCCAGAGAATTATGGCTTCAGTATGACATTCAACAATTAATACTCTTAGTAAAGTCCTCCTCTTTCTTAATTGCTGCTGCAGAGTAATTGGAAATGTTAACCACCTAGTCCAATAATGCCCCTTGATCTCTTTGAACCTCGGCAGTTGATATATGAATGGCATCTAGTCGTCTTAACAATATTTTACACTTAAGCCTAACACAGTTCTACGGTAGCGTAGCGGTTAGCGCGACGCTTCTACAGCGCCAGCGATCGGGGTTCGATTCCCGCCGCTGTCTGTAAGGAGTTTGTACGTTCTCCCCTGTCTGCGTGGGTTTCCTCCGGGTGCTCCGGTTTCCTCCCACATTGGAAAGACGTACAGGTAGGTTAATTTGGGGGTTTAAAATGGGTGGCGCGGACTCGTTGGGCCGAAAGGGCCTGTTACCACGCTGTAAATAAAAAATTTTTTAAAAATTTAATTTTTTGCAAGCATCATTTAACTTATTTTATACAATTATGGTCTGACTAATCAGATATGACATTTCTCCTCTCCCATTCAAACCCTGCCCCCTCACAAAAAAACAAAATTGGTATCATCTGGGAACTTGATACTTTGCATTAAACATATGAATGCAAGTTATTACTAAAATTTGGGAACTGTATGCATGCCAATGCTGACAATCTCTTCATTCTCTTTCCTCTCTCCCACATCCTCATCATTATTTCTACAAAACTTAACCACAGCTTCCTACCCTTTTAGTCATTTTCTTTCCCATTTCCAGCTTTTATCATTAAGTCCCATTGCATACGGCTTAAGTGATGGCATTTCATCTGGAACAGCTGTGAAAGCCTTTTTGACATCTAGGTGGAGAATGTTGTTTATCAATTCTAACCTCTGAGTCAATCGCTCAGCTTCCAGGAATGGGGAGAGTGAGTAAAATGATTAACTATTATTGCCCTTCATTATTTGCATTCATAATAGTGGTTGGTGACTTTTGTCAGGTGAAGCACAGAGATGCATGCTTAACCAAGCCAGTATGTTACCATAGCAATATGTACTTTCTGTGAAACCCCACCATCAACCTAATAAAGCTGTGAGAGGCTGGGAGGTTGTCTAAAATACACCAACCAATAAATCCTTCATGGGAACTTTCCCATGGGAAGTCCACACCCCCCCCCCAAAAAAAATTCTGATAGAAAAAATTAGGCTATCAGTTTTGAAACAGCCTGCTTTAAATTAATCTGATTTCAAATTATAGATGGAAGGGCTAATAACTCTTCCACCCAAATGCCCTGCCTCATTTTGTCATTATGTTGGAAAAAGAAAATTAGACAGCTGATAAATAGAAGCACATCCAAATTTAAATGCCCATCTCCGTTTGGAAGTCTCTGCGGAGTTTGATATGAGGAGCCTTACCAGTAGAGTTCAATAAATACCTATCGTATAAATCTGGGTGGGTAACATTTATTGGCTTGGATATGGATGTATGAATGGAGGGTAGGGTTAGTCCTGGTTTAACCAATACAAAAGGTCCAGAGCATGACTCTTTCCTCCTTTGCAGGTTTCCCTCTCAGTGGTCAATCTCATTAGTAAGCTTGGCTTCAGATCTAAGTAGCAAGGACTGGAGCATGTATGTTCATGGGAGTGGGTCCAATAACTGAATGGATGGTTCACGGGGTTCAGCATAAATCCTGACGAGAGTTAGGTTGAGGTCCAGCAGGATAGTCACACAGTGGTGCAGCTAGTAGAGCTGCTAATGCGCAGCTCCAGCGATTCGATCCTGATCTTGGGTGCTGTCTGTATGGAGTTTGCACATGTATGGGTTTCCTCTGGAGTCCTCCAGTTTCTTCCCACATCCCAAAGACTTGCAGGTGAGTATGTTAATTGGGCATTGTAAATTGCACCGAATTAGTAGATGAGAGGTAGAATCTGGGGGAGGGGTGTGTGCAGTTGATGGTAATGTGGGGAGGAAAAATGGGATTCATGTAGGATGTGTAAATGGGTGGTTGATGGTCAGTGCAGACTTAGTGGGCTGAGAGGTCTGTTTCTATGCTGTGTGACTGTGATTCCACCAGGTTCAGTCAGGAGACTCCTGGGGCCCGTGCACATCAGATTGGGAAGTTAAAACCTCATGGATCTCAGGCTGTGTGCTTAAGGTAAATGTTTTCCCATCAGTTCAATCCCACTTACACAATCTGGCAACAGATTGGTAACTTGCTCAAGAAAACAATAAAAATATGTTCCTGTGAAATGTTCCCTCCAGTTCAGGTGATGAGAATGTCCTTCATCACAATAGAGTCAGTTGAAAAACTTATCCCTGCCACCCTTTTGTTACTGTGGACACTGATAGATATTTCTCACTGATTAAAGTACATGCCGTCAGCTCAGTTAGCCCTGTGGCAGGCAATTACCCTTGTCAAATAATGTGATAATCCTATTGAAAGCCGATAAACTCGGTGCCATGTGTTCAAAGACCTGTAACCTTGATGGGGTGGCATTGTTTCCCAGGGAGTACTGTTGGTGCTGCAAAAGCACTCATGGGATAGTAAGTAAAGTTTTGAAACACACTAAGAGGGTCATAGGTTCTGCTCTGTGATGTCACACCAGCATTATTCCATTAGTTCTACTCATTTCATAAGTATTGTATCCAGCAGGTTCCAGACTTAACTCTGGTATGAAAAGATAAGCCTCGGCCATCCATAAAAATTATTTCACAATGGATAAGTACCAACACTAATCCATTTTGATACAAGTTACCAACTCATTTCCTGGAAAGGGAACCCAGATAATATTTAAAAAACCCAGAACATAACAATGAAGGTTCAAATCTGAAGTAAAACATGCAAATTTATTAGAATTGGTGGAAAATAAGGGTTGTAATTTTGGGCGATCCTTAGTTGCCACAAGAGGATTGTACTGAAAATTTAACTTATTTTCAATTTGGATGAAGAAGTTAGTGTATTTACAGCATTTATTTTAAAAAATAGATAAACCCAAAATTAATTTCTCAATAAGATTATGGAGGAAGTTGGTGCAAAAACAAAGGCAAGAACGCTTAATACTTTTGCTAAAATTCATCATTGGTAGAAATCTAACCTTCTTTCAATCCCGTACTGTGATCTTAATGAAGCTTTTCCTTGCTTTGCCCACCTCTTATTGGTATTATTTGTGGCTATTAGGCAGAGATCATCAAGGTGATGGGGAAGTAAACAGTATGATGGATATCTTTGCTTTAGACATTCCAAAATGCAATACAAGTATTGGAATATTATTGGAACTATAGATCATAGTGATTGGGAGATAAAGATAGTTTACTACTTGGAGTTAACCATTCATCAGGACAGTTCTGATTCCAATCAAACTTTTAACCAAAATCATTTGTATTTTTAATCTCAGAATGCCAGTTCACAATATATTGATGTGTATTTTGGTTTAAAAAAAACAAATAAGATTAAACTCCTAAAGAGCTGCAGAAGGTATTAATTTTTTTAATGAGTAAGAGAGCTTCTGTCTTCTGACAGTATGAGCCTGAGGCAGACCACACTGGGGTTTAGGTCCTGACGCTCCACAACTGCTGTTTCATTCAAAACAAAAGCAGTAATCCAATATTCTTTCAACGTTTTGTGAACCTTCGATGCCCCTTTACTGAAATATAGCTGAAAGTGTTTTTACATTAACAGCCAGATGGTCCATTATTTCTTCCAGCAGCTGAATGTCTGCAGCTCAGAGGCATTGTGCATTTTTGCCCACCATCACCCCCACCCCCTTTTTATAAAAGCAGTTCAGCACTCTGTGACCTTTTCACCCTAGATTTGTCGACTTCTGGGTGCCAACTGTCCTTATCAGACAAGACCATGAAAAACCCAGAGACATTAGACGGCACAGTGGAGCCAGTGAGACTTTGATTAAACAGATGGCAATAGTTTGGAACCCTCCCTCTCCATTGTCCACATTCTCCCCATCCCTGAAATCATAACCCTTTTCTGTTAAGACATGTATAAACACCATAAGTAACAGAATTATTCAAATTGAGAAGCTAGAAATGTAGTCACAAAAAATAAGATACATGCTGTAACTAATCCATCTGGCCCAGAAGGTCAAGATATCTGGCTGTTGTTAATTACCAGCGAATTAAGCCACAGAAAAAAAACTTCAGAATTTTGGCACTGAGCTGAATCTGTAGAACGAGGAGACAGGGTTTAGCTTATTCAGAGAATTCCAGATAGACCCTTTGCCGCTATGCTGAATAAACTGACCACAGCTCGAGCAATCATGAAATCACACACCAGAGAAAGAAGCCATTTGGTCCATAATGATGATGCCAGCTCCTTGTAAAAGACGTTCAATTAGTTCTACTCCCTTACTCTTTCCCCAGAGTCCAGCAGTTTTTCCCTCATTTTAAGTTCATAACCAATTCCCTTTTGAACAATGCTTTTGAATATGTTTCACTAGTCAATGCATTTTTTTTATTGTAAATAAGGAGAAACATTTTTCCCCCAAGTTATGGATTTTCTATCCTTACCAAAGTAGATATGTTTCCATCACTTACTATCTTAATTTGCAGATGTTGGGGTGGGGGGGGAGGGTCGCCACTGTGTTTGTAGCAGTGAAGGACAGGTTTTAAAATATCAAGACTGGCAAAATATTGATAAATCATCATTTTTGGATCACCTTTTGGCATACCAGCTGGAAAATCGTCCACTTGTGGGTGTTGCCTTAGCATAAGATTGAGCTCAGTTGTGATGATCGACCCTCATTCCCTCTCCTCTGTCAGTGGTCAGCTGGGGGAGTTTTTGGGCCATTAAAAATGAGAGAGATCAGCCCTGGAAAAAATGAAAAGTCTTGAGGAAACAATTTCCACTATTTATGGCAGTGAGCTGTTGATCAAATAACTATTGCTTAAGAGTAACCTAACACAATGGTGGGGCCATAAACATGAAAAGAGTGGGACTTGCATCACCTTCCTGGATGACTAATTTCCTAGTGGGTAGGAATATTGGAGCCACACCGTAAAGGAGTGGGACGAGTGAGCAAGAAAGTTAATCTATTTACTAGGAAATGCACTTGAAGCTGCAAGCCTTACCTTTTGAAACAAAAATCCTGCTTCTAGAGAAGGAAGAACTGGCAATATTTGCAGCATCTCATTAATCCTATTGTTTCCAATAGCATTAAGATAATGAGGAGGCTAGGGTATAACTGGTGTCCATCAGAATTTTAAATAATTGCCACAAAGAGGCAAAGTCTTGGTGAAAGCAGTTCTTGTCCTGAACTTTGTTCCCACGCAAATTGAGCAATTCTTGTATTTAAAGTGTTGTTGAGATTTTGGGGCCATAACAATTGAAAGAAATGTTCGCGCTCCTTGTTGTATAATGTGATGTTGGTCTGTGCAGACCTAAGCAGGGATTATTTTCCTTGAGGGAAAATCAGTGGGGTTTCCTGCTCCATATCTAAATAATCAAGCTAGATAAGGTGTATGCGGACATGGTCAGGCAAGGAATGATAAGATAAGATACCTTTATTAGTCATGTACATTGAAACACACAGTGAAATACATCTTTTTGCGTACAGTGTTCTTGGGGGCAGCCCTCAAGTGTTGCCACTTTTCCGGCGCCAACATAGCATGCCCACAACTTCCTAACCCGTATGTCTTTGGAATGTGGGAGGAAACTGGAGCACCCGGAGGAAACCCACACAGACACGGGGAGAATGTACAAACTCCTTACAGACAGCGGCTGAAATTGAACCTGAGTCGCTGGCGCTGTAATAGCATTATGCTAACCACTACACTGCTGCAAGGCCCTCTGCAGTTGAAGCCGCATTCCAGTGTCCAACATGGGAGATCGCGTGTGAAGAATGGTGAATTCGGAGGGTTATCAGAAGACATTCCATAGCCAGGAAACTGTAACCCCTCAGGCATCAGCATCCTTGGAACCGGAGAGGTAAAAAAAATTGGGGTAAAGTAAGTATTTTTTTAAATTGCATTAAATCTGATGTTATTTAATTGTCACTTAAAATGTTCTCTGTGTTGATAGGCAGCAATAGTAAAACTTAGTTTTACTCTTTTCATTGCTAAAAGGTAATTTGAAATAAGTTACTTTTAATTTTTAAATATAACTATTAGATGACTTAACAGTGCCTATACCAACCTGTTGTTTCTAAACAAGAGTCTGAGGTGTCTCATAGTTTTTAAAGGAAGTTTACTGAAGTCAGCCAAATATTAATCTTCTAATCTTTTCACTATTTCCCAGACCTCTTATACACAGTTGATCAAGAATGTTCATTCTTTCTATATCCAATACCTAATGCCCTACCTCCATCAGTTAATCAACTGGTTCACATAAACAAATGAATTCCACTCTAATCTCACCACTAAAATGCACCTGCATAAAAATCAATCACAATTCAACACAAAAACATTTGCTTCCAATGTGCTATTAGCCTTTGGCTTGAACAACAGAACGAGGCACTGACAGGTGATTAGAGACAGTGCTGAGTGTTAGGGATATCTTTATTTATTACCATTGAAATTATAGAGTAGTTCAGTAGAATGTGTTCACTCTCAAATTGTTTCCACCCTGCATCTTAATTTAATGCAGCTGCAAAGTTCAGCCCAGAAGTGAAACTTGTTGCTATATAATGGCTTCAAGGGTTGTCTTTTGCTGTTATACTGCACTGTAACATTTTGAGCTTTGTGCTAATGTTACATTCCCGCTCCTGCTTCAGAACCACCTGGAACAGAATATGGTTCCTTCATTGAAGTTAAACTTGGCTCTTTTGTGAGGCTGCAAAGGAAATCTTTTTCCTGAATTATATAATCTTCTGCTGTAATGTTGCTATCCCTATTGCAAGATACTGTCATAAACCTGCCGATCACAGCACTCTGTAGAGAATAATGTAGCTGTTGCTATTCCAGCAACAACTTTCCTTTAAATCACAATAGAACTCTTTTACATGACACCTCATCCCCTCCCCTAATATACTACATGCTGTTTGTGCTTTATTAAAGAACCTCAGTCAAGTTCCTATATTGACCTGGTATGCACAATGCCATCTGGGTCACACAAAACAGAGGGGTTAGGTTAATTTCTGGTCAGCGTGGTTAACTGACAGTGTTGATGCATTGGTTTGATGTTTGCCCAGAATATTTCAAGGTTCATTGGGAGCAGCAAACGGCAAGTGCAAGAAATAATATTTTAAGAAAAACTGATTCTTTATATAAAAGATTTATAATTTTCAATGCCTTCTGAAAAATACATTGTTTCGATTCTGACTGTAATTATAAACGCAAAGCACTTCCAATCAGCCAATTGAAAAGAACAAAGGTGAGACTGAGGACCTCTTCTCCCTTTATCTAAGCAGTGCTTTTACATATTGAGGCATTGCAGATGAATATTATTTAATGCAGTTTAGCAGCACCCACTTTGTGCAAAAAGACCCAAACAATATTTTAGGGAGAATTATGAATTAATCTAGTGTCTGATTTATCTTGCTTCTTTTTTATTTTTGCTGCTTTGGAGTCACTGCTGTATTATTGGAGGATGTACACTACAGATTTTCCCTTTTGAAAATTGTGGTACTTAATTGGTTAATATAACCAGAGAGGCTATAACAACTTTGTTATTGTACTAACTAAAATAAAGGGTTAATTAGTCATTGAGGATTGGATGGTGGCTGCCCAGGTATACAGGCTCAACAAAAGAAACCACACTTAGCTTGATGTATTAGGAGACTTTTGGGAATCTTGCCCCCTGTGGTAGTGTTGGACTTCATAAGGACACAATCCCCACGGCGAGATATAATGAACTGTCTGTGCTGAGTCCATTGAAGGAATGCTAATGGCAGCCAGGGCAAAGGGAAGGACCCAGCCCAATCCCTTTGAACTGCAAAATACAGTCTTACAGGATGTTAAAAGCAACATTCTCAACCATCTGTGTGGATTTCTAACTTGGCTTTTAATGAAGTGAATGAAAAAGACTTTAAAGAGAAGCAAAAATGTTTGGATAGGACAAACCCCCTTTAGAAGGCATTTACTGTTTGTTTTTTTAAATGTTTTTAATGTTTCCTTGTTTCTACATTCCTCAGGAGGATTGTTATTTTTACTCTAATAGAGGGCTAATGCAGTTCTTTATTATAGTATGATTATTTTCACATGGAGAGGGACAGTACCTTTTATGTGAGGGACTGCTTATTTATTTTACTATACCCCCCTCCCCCTCAAAAAAAGCACTATTTTAGTTTCTTATAAAAAGGAAAGTTCTGTTTCTGGCTTTGAGAAAATGAAGAAGTAACAACTGCAGAATCTAGAGGATGTATTGCTAGTGTTACCGTTCTTAGTCTGGTAGTTCTCAAATAACATGGGGGACAATAGTAGAAGTGCTGTGTTTATGGATGTGAAACACTTCTCATTAGAGTAATCAGTGTGGAAAGAATGAACCCAGGCTACTACTATTAGTATTTCTGCTCTCCCATGTGGATTCTTTTTCTTTCTCTTGCTGGAATTCAGTTCTACAGACAATGACAAGTTTCCAGGTCACCATTGTATACACACAAAACCCAGATTCTGCTCTTCATCCTCAGGCTAATTATAACACCCCAGTATTCCAGTTTAGTGCTGCCAACTCAACACACACGAAGGATGACACCCGAGACTTTGGCAGTCTCTATGGTCTAATTCAACAACTACCCACTAGAAAAATCTTAAGCATTTTTAAATTATCTGATCAATACACATTTCATTGTTTCTTTCTGTATTTGTCATCTTCAGAAGCATTGTAAATTGACAATCAAAATATTTTAGTTTGAAAGAGAAAAAGCATCAACAAATTTGGCATCTAATGCATTGTAATTTTCTGATGAATCATTCAATTTTCAACAGGTACAAGAAAATGTCTGTCTTCCTGGCCTAGCCACTTGATAGTAGTAGTTCAGTTAACTGAGAGATCGCTATGATATTGGTTCACTAGGGAGATATGCTATTCCTAATGAAACCATTTGTTTTTGCCTGCAGAGTTGTGGTGAAAACAGTGCTCCTTAGAGGTGAACTGGTGATGCAGGATGAAAATCCATAGTGGAGTGGCTTTTCTCACCATTTTTGTGTTTTCAGCTCATTCGTTGTGATATTCAGATGCTGATATTTCAATAGGCCTATTGAAATGTTAAGAACAAACATCTCAATCTCAATTTGAGTTAAAAAATATTAACTATAGAAGAGTTTGGCCTTTTTTAAATCACCAAATTGCTTTTATTCCATTTCCCATATTTTCATTTTAAGCTTTTTTTTTCCATTTTTTTCTAATTCTAGGAATAGGTGCAGTTGATAAACTTATGAACCTACAGTTCAGGGACAGTAACAAGTCCCTTCAACTTGCAAGAACATACATATCATGAAAAGGCCTTTGTGTCATGTGCAGCCTATTCCTCCAACAGATCAAATTTATCCATCAAAGGGTTCTACTCCACCTATTTGATCTCCAAAGGAAATTTTTTGTTTGGGAAAGGAAATTTGCCATCCGTGCCCAGTTTGGTTTCAGCATGACTGCAATCCTATTCCAGTGCATTTGACTCCTAACTGTGCATTGAAGTGACCTAATGAACCACACTATATTTTCAAGTGGATTGGTCTTATTGCTCAGCGACCACCCTTTGATTTGTTGTGGTGGCTGAAATGTATCTGGCTCAGCAGATAACTGCAAAATGAAGGCATCAATACTTCAACCAGGATTTTGGACATAGATCTAATTTGATGCCTATGACCACAAAGCAGCAGGATGTTCCTAAGATTATAGAAGGAGGTCCTTCAGCACATCGTGTCTGAGCTGGGTGAAAAAGGTCCATCCAGCCTCATCCCACTTTCCAGCTCCAAATCTATGGCCTTGAAGGCAGCAGAATTTAAAGTGAATATCCAAGTACCTTTTTAAATATGATTAATGTTTCTGCTTCCATCACTAGATAGTAAGTTCTACATCTCTCTTCCACATATTTTTTTTAAAAAATCCTCTAATCCTCTACCAATTACTTTGTCTCTCATTATTGATCTCTGCAAGGGAAAAGAATCCTTCTTAGCCACTCTATCTAGGATTTGTTTACCTTTTGTTAAAAATCCTGAACACTGCATTTAGAGTCATGGAGTTGTATAGTCCAGAAATGGGTCCTCCATCCCAACTCGTCCATCCCAACCGTGATGTCTATCTTCGCGAATCTCATTTGCCTGTCTCCCTCTACTCCTTTTCTAAACCTGTCCAAATGCCTTTTAAACACCGTAATTGCATCTGCCTCTACCATTTCCTCTGGCAGCTCATTCCAGAGAACTACCACTCTGTGTGAAAAATTTACCCCTCAGATCTCCTTTAAATTTCTCCCCCCTCATCTTTTAATCAGTGCCCTCTTGCTCTGGATTCTACCACCCTAGGAAAAAGATAGTATCTACCCTATCTATGCCCCTCATAATTTTATAAAAGTCTATAAGATCACCCTTCAGCCACCTATGTTCCAGTGAGAATAAACCCAGCCTATTCAATCTCTCCTTGTAACTACAGTGTTCCATTCCAGGCAACATCCTTGTGAGTCTCTTCTGCACTCTCCCTAATGCTACCATATCCTTCCTGTAGTGTGGCAACTAGAACTGTGCACAATACTCCAAGTGCTGCCTGACCTGTTTTGTACATCTGCAACATGACATCCCAACTCTTGTACTCAATGCCTCAGCATATGATGGCAAGCATGCCGAATGCTTCTCTACCCTATCCACCTATGTTGCCTTTTTCAGGGATCTTATGAACTTGCACCTCAAGATCCCTCTGTACATCAACACTCCTGCGGTGCCTGCCATTTACTGTAAATGTTGTGTTAGTATTCGATGTCTCAAAGTGCACACTTCATACCCGTCTAGATTAAATTCCATTTGCCAACACTCCGCCCAACTTTCCAACTGATCTATGTCCCTCTGTATTCCTTAACAACCTTCTTCGCTATTACTAATTTTTGTGTCATCAGCAAACTTCTTAATCTGTCCACCTTTATTCTCATCCAAGTCATTTATATACATGACAAACAACAAACATCCCAGCACCCATCCCTGCAGTACACTACTTGTAACAGATTTCCAGACAGAAAAACACCCCTCGACCACTATCCTCTGCCTCCTATCACCAAGCCAATTTTGGATCCAATTTACCAACACACCTTGGATCCCGTGTGCCCTAACCTTCTGGACCAGCCTACCTTGCAAGAATTCGTCAAAAGCCTTATTTAAGTCCACGTAAACCACGTCTACCACACTGCCTTCATCGATTTTCTTAATTACCTCCTCAAAAAATCTCAATCAGATTTGTGAGGCAGGATTTACCCCGCACAAAACCATGTTGACTTCCCCTAATCAGTTCCTGCCTTTCCAAGTGAACATAAATCCTGTCCCTTAAAATCTTTTCCAGTAATTTCCCTACTATTGATGTAAGGCTCACCTTCCAGGCTTAATCCATTGCCCTATTTGAATAGGGGAACAATAACAGCTACATCCAGTATTCTGATACCTCATCCATGGCTAACAAAGATGCAAAAATCTCTGTTTGAGCCCCAGCAATCTCCTCCCTTGCTTCCCATACCATCCTGGGATACATCCTGTCAGGTCCTGGGGATTTATCCATCTTAATGTATGCCATTATCTCCTTCCTGATGCAGACATGTTCGAGAAGTTCAATGTACCCCTCCCCTAACTCTCCATCCTCCACATCTTCTCCCTGGTGAATACCATTGAGAAGTGTTCATTTAGAATCCCGCTCGCATCCCCTGGCTCCTTGTATAGATTTCCCTTTTGGTCCCTAAGGGGACCTACTGCTTCCCTAGCTACGCTCCTGCTGCTTATATACTTATTGAAAAAATTTGGGGATTCTCCTTAATTCTGCTTGCCAAGGCCATTTCATGTCCTCTTTTTGCCCTCCTAATTTCTTTCTTTAACTCCCTCAAAGAAATACCCCCAGCCTATCCTGTCATTTCTACTAACTAATATTCTTCAGTTCTGGCAACAGAATCATAAATATCTTCTTTATCCTCTTTACTGCCTTATAAAGCCTCAGCATTACATCCTTGCTATATGGTGGGAATGCACACTGCACCACCCGTGTCTGAGAGCAGAAGCCTTGAAGTCAGCAGTAAGTCGATCGGAACCTACATCACCATTTGCTGTAGACTATTGCAACTTGAAATACTTCATAAAATTCTAAACATTTGTAACACTTCAGCAATGGTCAAAGGAAATTAACCAACAACTGACATGATTTAATGGGTGGGTGGGCTTACTAAAAGTGCTGGTGGAGTGCCAAATCGGTATTGCATGCCATGACCTAGTGTATTCTAGCTGGCATTCATTACTGTGTGCACCAGCTCTTACCAGTATAGTATAATGCACAATTCACACACAAATATGCACACTTGCACCATTTTCACACCTGACAACATCCAATAACAATCCCAATTTCTTGCCATGTGTTGCTTTGATCTCCACCCCCACCTCCCACCGCGCACAGACCAAACCAAACCAAAGCTCTACTATTAGATTGAGACCTGAGTTGGTACACAGGGTTCAGTGAACAACTTTGAGAGGCTGAACACTTCCCTAGTGTTGCAACTGGAGTTGGATGCAGTATCCAAAACATGGATTGAACAGAATATGATTTCCTCTGACTTTGTGCTCCTGGTTCCAATCTCTTGCACTTACTTATTACTCTACAATGAGTGGAATCAAGTGTAATATAACTCATGTATCCTTGCAGTCAACCCACTGCCTGCTTCTCTCCTTTCCTTGCATATGTCTTTATAAAGTTCCATGTGCCATAGTTCCATTCCCAACATATTTCTTCAACTCCTGAGCTACTGAAACATGTTCGGCAATTTTGTATCATCAGAGAATTCGAGCTAGGAGGTTGCTTCTAGTATCCTCCAAGGTCAAGCACCACCACATGAGTTAGATGTGCATATGAAGAGCAGCCACTTGGCCACAGCAGCAAAGGGCAGCTGGTTCCCATAATCATAAACCAAGATGAGAGACATGGAGAAAAATGGGCTGAAGAAAATGTTTGCTGGCAAGCCCACAACTTGGGAGGAGCCAATGTGGAAAGCAAGAGGTGAAGGAGCTTTTTGGAAAACATGGGCACTCCAGAGGCAGAATGGGTGATCTGGCTACAATTTGGAGCTGGGAGGAGATGATTAAAGAACATACAGGTGTGTAGTTCATTCTCATTTTATTCCAATGCCTGAAGAAAAAAAAGTACCAACCCAGATGATATCAAACATATGTTAAATATTTTGTGTATTCCACATCTGTTTAATATCAAAGTGTTATTCAGTGTCCTAAATGGCCACACATGTTGTGTAAATACAGTAAGTTTGTGCCCACAGCACTTTGGGCCCATTATTATAAATAAGAACTTCTTAATAATCTCACTGTTATAACAGGATGCATTAAAGAATGTTAATGGGAGGGAACTATACTAACTTCAAATATTATATTGAGATTGGTGGAAATATAGAGTGCTGGTTGAGTCTGCTGTGATTTTTTTTTTAACAACAAATAACATCCTTGTACAGTCTAAACATTTGGTCATGATAACGATATGTTTAGATCACGCTGCTGACTTGAAGACTGCTTTTAATATACTGTCCATTGTAAAATTGTGATGTGATTGAGAGCTTTACTCTGTAATCACTACTATCTGTAACAGGCTTTCCTACAGGTAATCAGAGTATTTGTTAACTGACCCTTTGTAACAAGAAGAAACTCTAAGCAACTTTGTTCAACTGCCAATTTTAAATACCAGTTATAAAAACCAAGATGGGTGTCCCTGATGGCTGTTGGTTTGTAATTTAGCCAAATAGATTAGAAGCTCATGGGCTGGATTACTGAGTCAGCAGATGTAATCCAGTGGACACAGAGTGGGACTGCTCCAGTTCACCATGATGCCACAAGTTAAGAGAAGAAATGATGGCAAGGATAAATGTTAGGTTAAGAATGTGGAAATATACACGTATCCACAGGAGGAAAAACTGTGCCAAACAAAAAGTGAGACCAATTTTCTCTTGTTAAATTGGTAAATGGGTTTATTATAATCACATATACCAAGGTACAGTGAAAAACTTTGTTTTGCATGCCATCCATACAGATAGTTTCATCACATCAGTGCATTGAGGTAGTACAAGGGAAAACAATAACAGAATAAAGTGTAACAGCTACAGAGAAAGTGCAGGCAGACAACATGGGCCAAAAGAAGCTCAATTCATATAGATGACATCATTATTACTGCTGAAAAGATTTACATATTCTTTGTTTTAGGAAGTCTGTAGGTAACTCCATGGAAACTGATATTCCAAATAGATGTCTCAGTGGACTTATGAAGACTCTTGTAGATTCTATGATTTAATGGGTAATAAGTGCACCAGTGAAGTAACTATTCACCAGACATTTTCAAAACCAAATGAGAAGTCTGCTTTAGCAATACAACTATTACACAGAAATGCATGAAAGTTATGGAAACAGGTCATTTGGCTTAACTAGATCATCTCAACAACTTAATATGGCAAAATGTCAGTTATTGATCCTGCACATAAGTAAATAGTTCTAACCACATTACCTACTCTCATTCCTTTTTCCTTCACCAACTTAACTGTTTTGATCTTCAGAATTATCATAGTTTCTGCCTAAGTTATTATCTCACAATTTTTTTGAGAAATACTTTTCTTTTGCTCTCTGTTCCAAATCATTTTCATTATCTATGGCCACTTGATTTCCACCTCTAATTTACTGAAAGCACTTTGATCTGTCTCTTTCTTCCATTATAAAATAACATTTCTGCAAGCTACTTCTCCCCATAATCTGCGTAATTATAATCAAATAAGGTTCAGCATTTCTTCATGTTTCTATTTCCTCATCAGAGTGAACCTGTGCTGCCGTTTCTCTACGGATTCAATGTTCTCCCTATTAATGAACCAGTAATGAACATGCTCTTAATGCAACCTTGCGAACAGTACTGGTGCTACAGATAGTGCAGCTGTCTCACATCTCCAGCGACCTAGGTCTAATTCTGACTCCGGTGCAGACTATGTGGAGTTTGCATTTTCTCCCTGCTACTGCATGCATTTTCATCATCCCTCCCTGTCCAAGTTCTCTGGTTTCCTCCAATATCGCAAAGACATAGCGGTTGTTAGGTTAATTGACCAGTATAAATTGTCGCCAGTGTAGGTACTTTGTGGGAATATCAGGGAGTGTCAATGGGCACAAGGTTACAAGAAAATAAGAGGGGGAATGGAATGGGAGGCATAGGCTTAATAAGCTGTTTGGGTGTTTTTAAGGCAGAGATTGATAGGTTCTTAATTGGTAAGGTAAGGTTACAGGGAGAAGGCAGAAGAATGAGGTTAAAATCAGCTATGATTAAATGGTGGAACAGACTCGATGGGTGGAATGGCCTAATTCTGCTCCTAAATCTTATGGTCTTTATATTTGGCCTCCTTGTATATTGTAAAGTAATATGAGAGTATGAAGTGCAATTTTTATGACTAGGCTTTTGTGTTTAGCTTAAATAAAACAAAATGAGGTTTCACTTCATGACTGGTAATTAATGGTAATGTGCGTAATGTCCCCAAATCCTCCTCACTTTCCACAACACTCCACGTCTACTGACAATTTTTACTAACATTGTTCACTTATCATCTTTAATTTACTGTTTGCAATTTATTCTGTCTTCAAAATAATGAACCATCTTTCTTAATTACGCAGCATCTACAAATTTTGATCCACTTCATCCAGCTCAATATCCATTTCATCGATTATACACTGAACAGAAATGTACCTCGAGTTGATTCTTGGGAATCTTAGCACTCTTTAATAAATGAAAACCTGCCCTTAACTGCACCTTCTGTTTATCACCTCTAGCCAGTTTTTAATCCAATTTGCTATTCATAACCCTTAATGATCTACCTTGATCTCCAGAGTGGTACTTTTCAATGCTGCTTGTTCATTTGAAGTATAGGAGAATGAGGTGAGATTTTATGGAGGTATATAAAATAATGAGCGGCATAGATAGGGCAAATGCGCACAGTCTTTTTTCCAGGGCTTGAGAATCAAGAACTAGCGGGCATGTGTATAGGATGAGAGGGGAAAGATTTAATAAGGATCTGAGGGGCAACTTTTTCACCCAGAGGGTGGTCAGTATATGGAATGAGCTGCCAGAGGAAGTGGTTGAGGCAGTTAATTAACAATATTTAAAAGGCACTTGGTACGTGGATAGAAAAGGTTTAGAAGAACGTGGAACTAGTTTAGATGGGAATCTTGGTTGGTATGGACCAGATGCGCCAAAGGGCTTGTTTCTGTAGTTTATGACTCTATAGTCAACGTGCACAACATCCTCTAATTTTCACTCATCCACAATGTCTATTAACAAAGAATTTGTCACACATGATCATGGCTTTTGACATTTTTGCTGGCTACTTCTATTTACTTCTTATCCTGATGTGATAATTTCATCCACGAAGACACTATGTCCATGCTGAACTAACTACCCTGTAATTATGTACTTTTTTTTTAAAAATGTGGTTATTACATTACCCTCTACAGTAATTAGGCAGATGCCCATATTCATCTGTTCCCTGAAATACAACTTCCATACCCCCAACAGTTTCTTCCCTGGCCTCCCCCACATCCTAGGATACATCTTGTTGGACCCAGATGTTAGAACATAGAAAACCTACAGCACAATTCAGGCCCTTTGGCCCACAAAGCTGTGCTGAACATGTCCCTATCTCAGAAATTACTAGGCTTACCCATAGCCCTCTATTTTTCTCAGCACCATGTACCTATCCAAAAGTTTCTTAAAAGACTCTATCGTATCCGCTTCCACCACCGTTGCCGGCAGCCCATTCCACACACTCACCACTCTCTGAGTAAAAAACTTACCCCTGACATCTCCTCTATACCTACTCCCCTGCACCTTAAACCTGTGTCCTCTTCTGGCAACCATTTCATCCCTGGGGAAAAGCGTCTGACTATCTACCTGATCAATGCCTCTCATCATCTTATAAACCTCTATCGGGTCCCCCCTCATCCTCTGTCGCTCCAAGGAGAAAAGGCTAAGTTCCCTCAACCTGCTTTCATAAGGCATGCCCTGCAATCCAGGCAGCATCCTTGTAAATCTCCTCTGCACCCTCTCTACGGCCTCCAGAGAGGCCATTCACCATTCATTGGCCTCACTTATTTTAAAAATTTACTTTCATCCTTTACCCATTGTATTCTTAACCACTCCAGAAATTATCTTTCCTCTCATTATCTTTTTATTAAATCTGGATTAAATAGCTAATTAAATTAATTTTATGGATTTTTTTTAATCAGGCACAAATTGCAATTAGCATTTCTTTTATTGATGTGAGAATACCGACACAAATTCACACATTTGAAGAGCACAGGGCACTGTCATTCCACAATTTCCAAAATCATCCATGAATTTCCTTACTTTCCAAAAACCTGATCTCATCTACTTTTAACTTGTGAAACCAATTGTGGGTTCAAAATAAAACACACATGCAGAGAAACCAACATATGGCAACAATGATTTTTAAACAAAATTCCACGTATGTGGACAAGCACCTTGAATGTTTGTCTTGTACATTGTACTGCTGCCACAAAACAACAAATTTCACGACGTGTCAATAATAATAAACCTGATTCTGATTCTTTTTGGAGTTCTTCTAAACTATGAATGATGGTCACATTTCTTGAACCAGGGAATGAAATGGAGAGTTCTAAAGGAAGCGTTCAGTTAGATATGTATGTGTATTGAATGTTCTTGACATTTATACCAACTGGAGCAATTACATGCAATTTTACTGCACCTCTGTGTAAAGCCAAGTGTTTTCCTTTTGTCTTAAAGTTCTTGCTTTTGTCTCTTTTTTTTAATGTTAAATATCTGGTTATTCAATTAAAAATGAGAAAGTTTGAAAAAGAAGTAATCTCTTACCTTTCACACAGAGATAAGAACTCCCACTTAATATATTCCCTTTTCACAACCTCAGGACATTCCAAAGCCATTTGCAGTTGATGAAGTGCTTTTGAATTGTAGCCATCATTGCATTGCATGAAACCGTGGCAGCCAAGTTACACACAAGATTCCATAAAATCGGCCAGGACTCCTGGGAGAACTTTACTGCTCTTCCTTGAATAGTGACATGGGATATTTTATGTCACTATTTAAGAAGGGAGAATTGGCCTCAGTTTAGCTTCACTTTCCCTAAAATAGTACCCCAGGCATCCAGTACTCCCTTGATCCTGAACTAAAGTTCTAGCCTGGATTATGTGCTCTGGAATAGCACTTGAACCCATATCTTCTAACACAAAGATGAGAGTGCTATTACTGAGCCAAAATGGGCATCTGAGCGGTAATAAAGTTGTAGACTAAGCAAATAGAGAGAGGCTGTAAAGCAGACTGTATAAATGAATTGATGCATTTCTGGAGTAAGACTATGGAGAGATATTGTGAGAGAGCCAGTGAATTGTTTTGCATCCAACATCCTGGTTTTGGAAAATACTGATTACAGGACTAAACTGTTGTAAACTTTCTTACTTCTAAGATTATACAGTATTAAGCATTGATATTTGTTTTCTTTTGTCATTGCATTTGTATAAAAACAAGAGTGAATATGCTTTTCACGGCTGTAGTACCTAATTAGCCAGCACCAATCCTTTATTGCTAATACTTTTGGCCTGTCTAGCTCTCCCTTGTAATCTGGAATTAATTAAACTTGCAGACCTACTGAGCTGGGCCATTGGAACAAGTGGCTTTTCTAATGTATTCCTTTGACAATTGTAGGCGGCGATGCTGGGGGAAAAAAGACCAAAGGGATGAGTAGTAGTCACTTGATAAAAACACATGCATGATCAGGAAATCTTGCATTATAATATTCTAAAGACTGTATTTGGGAATTTCCTTGGAATTGTTCCTGTTTGCCATTGTAGGTTTTCCAGAAGTATAACGGAAACCCTGACCCAGTGACTGTCCCTGGGATGCATCTGCACAGATATTTTTTGCTCACAATTAAGTAACTATTTTTAATATGTGAACTTCGATAATTAGTGTCGACAGATTTCAGGGAGAATCACAGCAGCAGCTCGTCTGATCGTAACCGGATGGCCCCACTCACATATGCACACGGGCACACCACAAAACATGTGTGCATGCATGCTCACAAGCAAGCGTGCATGCACACAATCACACACTCATGCACGAGCAAGAGTAGGTAATAATCAGAAGTGTGATTTGTTTGTTTTTCATTTCCTGGCACAGATGGAGGTCAGTTGTTGAGATCATTGCATTAAAATATTGAGTGTGAGGCCTTGCTTGTCAATTCCATGCATAGGAAAAAAAAATTAAACAAGTTTAATTAATTACTTTTCTTTCTGTTGTCTAATATGCAATATCCCAGATAAAGAACAGAATGGCAAGCAGGAGAAGTTCCTTCTGGCATTCCAGTGTAGCGTTGCTGAATGGTTCTAGAGCATACTGAAGAGGGAGGGTAAACAGCCAGAGGTCATGGTTCATATCAGTGCCAATACTACAGGTAGAGAGAAAGCTGGGGTCTACAGCCAGAGTTTAGGGAGCTAGAAACAAGGTTAACAATCTCTGGATTACTAATAGTGGCACATGCTAGTGAGCACAAAAAATAGCAAGATAGAGCAGATGAATATATGACCAGAGAGTTGGTGTAGGAGGGCTTTGGCTTTCTGAGAAGTTGGGGCCATTTTAGGGAAGATGAGATCTCAATAAGCATGATGGCCAACATCCTCACAGGAAGTATGGGGCAAGCGGATTGATGGTTTTAAACTAGTTGGCAGGAACATGAGAACCTGAGGCTTGAATATGAAGGGAGAAAAGCTAAGTTGGAAGTAGAAGATGAGGGTTTAGGTGAGAGGGCATTTCAGAAGGCAAAGAAAAAAGGCAATAGTGTAGAGCAATGATGGTTGATGATAACTAAGAGTGTGTTTGTAATCAAGGGGTTTTAGGGAGGAGAGGAACTTATTATGTATTACTGAACAAAACTATACCTGCTGATGGAGGTAAAGGCTGACAAGTCCCCTAGACCTGATCCTAGGGTCTTTAAAGGAACTGTCTGCAGACATAGTGAATGCATTGTTTATAATCTCTCAACATTCCCTGGACCCTGGAAAGATCCCAGAGAATGGAAAGCTGCAAATGTGATGCCACTATTCAAGAAAAGGAGACAGAAAGCAGGAAACTATGAGCCAGTTAGTCTCTCATCAGTTATTGTGAAAATGCAGTAATCCATTATTTAGGAGGTGATAGCAAGACCTAAAGAAAATAAAACAATCAGACAGAATCAGCACGGTTTTATGAAAAGGAAATCTTATTTGACAAATTTGATCGAGTTATTTGAGAATGTAACAAACGGGGGGAGGGTGGTAAAGGAGAACCAGAAGATGTGGCGTATTTGGACTTCTAGAAAGGCATTCAGTAAGATATCACCAAAGGTTACTCCACAAGATAAGAGTGCACAGGGTTGAGGGTTATTTTTAGCAAGGATAGGGGAGTGGCTGATAACAGATGGACAGGATACACATTTAATGTTCAGGGTGGCAATCAGTGCCACAGCAAACAGTGCTGGGACCTCGGCTATTTCTAAATCTATATTGATGACTTGGATGAAGGGGCTGCATCCACTATTGCCGAGTTTGCTGATGATACTAAGATGTCTGGGTTAACAAATTGAAGGAGGACACAAAGAGCCTGCAATGAAGCATGCATTGATTAAATAAGTCGACAAGAAGTTGGCAGATTGGAGCATGATGTAGGAAAATGTGAAACTATTTGGAAGGAAGAATGAAAATGTAAATTATTATTTCATAAGGTGTGGTACAAACATTGAGGTACAAATTAATCTGAGTGTTCTACTACAGTAAAACTCTGTTAATCTGCTATTCCATTATTCAGAAATCCCAGTGATTCACTGGGGGCCTAGTTCCCATGCTCTCTTTAAACATATCAGGTTTTGTTCTCTGCCCTCTCTTGAAACTCATCTGATTCACTGGAAAAATTATTTTTGACTGTGGACAATCTTTTCAAAACAGTGAATTAATAGAGTGTCAATGTATTAATAGGAGTAATAAGATATCTTTATTAGTCACGTGTATTGAAACACACAGTGAAATGCATCTTTTGCGGGCTGCCCCCAGAACACTACGCAAGTGTCGCCACTCTTCCGGCACCAACATAGCATGCCCACAACTTCCAAACCTATATGTCTTTTGGAATGTGGGAGGAAACCAGAGCACCTAGAGGAAACCCACGCAGACATGGGGAGAAATAAAGGACTGCAGATGCTGGAATCTAAACACGGGGAGAACATACAAACTCCTTACAGACGGTAGCTGGAATTGAACCAGTCAGGCACCACTGAAGTCCTGAGAAAACCAGATTTTCAGAGTTTTACTGTACTTGAAACACAATAAGTAAGCATGCATTAGGAAAGTAATGGAATATTGGCCTTTATTGCAGGGGTATGTTATGTAAAAGTAGGAGTTTTGATACAAATATGAAACACTGGGGACACTTAGCTGGAATACTGCATACAGTTTTGGTCTTCCTATTTAAGAAAGGATGTGCTTGTACTAAAATCAATGCAGAGGTAGATCATTTAATAAATTCCAAGGATAAAGGTGTTCATTTATGAAGAAAGGTTGAACATGTGGAGTTTAAAAGAATGAGAGGTGATTTTATTCAAACATCTGGGGTGGGGGGCTGGGGGTGGAGATTGACAATGGATGCTGAGGGGATATCTTCCTTAATGGGCCTATCTAGAACTGGGGGACATAGTTTCTGAATCAGGGGTCAACCCTTTCAGGTGGAGATGAGGAGAGATTTCATCTCTGAGGGTCATGAATCTTATCACTACAGCTCTCCGAGGGATTCCACAGTCATTGCATGTATTCAAGCTCATGAATGAAAGGCACTAAACTGCAAGGGAGCCGATGAGTGGAATGAGAGTGGGTGGATAAAGCTAAAATTAGAGCAGCCATGATCTTATTAAATGGTGGAACGAGTCTGAGGGGCTGGCAGGCCTACTCCTGCTTCTGTTTCTTATGTTCTTGCTGTACTTGGTTAGCCAATAGCTGGGCATTGTTGGATACTTCTTACTGGGTGTCTATAATTATGATATCTGCAGGGTTTTGTAATTCTGCTCTATGGGTTATTGCAATTGTTCTACAAAGTGATAACATATTGAAGAATGTCTAAATGTAGATTTAATAAAAGCCATACAGCAAAATATCTCATGATCAGTACAATAGTTGTGATGAAGATTACCTGTAGACCAGTGACTCCAATCCTGATCACTATCTAGTCGGCTCTATCACATCTGAATGCCAGATGAGGGAAGGGTTCGATTTAGTTGCATTGACTCATCTGTTAAGCAACCTGCCGCCTCCCACTCTATTGGTTTGTACGTGAAAACTAGTCATGTAAGATATCGCAGGACACCTACTGCACAGAATAACATCCAACATGGGCCAATATTATTGAGGAAGAAGGGAAAGAATTAAATGTTTAACAAAAATAAAACATTGGTAATTTTGCTTACCCAACAAATTTGGCCTGGAAATGTTTAGACAACTGGAAAGGTTTGTTACAGTTATTTTACTCAAAGGCTTTCTTTCCTCGGAATGCTCTGCATGCAGGTTGTGGGAGAAAGGGACCTCAAGAGTCAAATGGAAGAGGGGGTGGGGTTTTAGGGGGGTGAGAACCTTTCGAGAATCATCTTGGTTGGAGAGGGATTTATGGTCATGCTTGGGTTGCACTTGGCTTCATTCTTGATTTCTGCCTGAACTTGACCTCACCTATACACTGAACATTACCACATTTTCACTACTTTATCAGCTTGAGGATAAATGTCTCAAAGGCTGCTCTTATTGACAATACAGGTCTTCCCTGGGTTACAGCAGTGTTTCATTCCTGAGAATTGTTTGTAACCCAGACAGTTCGCATATTGGAAATATGGCTGTGAACAGAGTTCCCAGGGAGCAGAAGATGTCTGCAGCCCCTTAGCAGCCAGCAAATTCAAACTATCAGTCTCCCAAATGCTCATTCATATGTATGGGCTGTACATCAGTCAGGAGTTCATAAGCTGAGGATGTACCTGCCAGCCAAAATGTAAGTAATAGGGTGATTGCCCTGTCAATCAGGTTTAAGTGATTGAGCAAAATTTTATGCACATCATTTATACCCATCCTCCTCAATCTGCATTTATCTGGAGAAATTACTGTGGTCATTGAAGGACATTGCTGTAGTTTCTGTATCCTCTGCTGTATAGATAAGTGTTTTCTGAGTAATTTGATTATGTTTGTTGTACAACAAACTGCTGTAAGGAGTTTGCACATTCTCCCTGTGTCTGCGTGGGTTTCCTCTGGGTGCTCCAGTTTCTTCCCACATTCCAAAAAGACATGCAGGTTAGGAGCTGTGGGCATGCTATGTTGGCGCCGGAAGAGTGGCGACACTTGCGGACTGCCCCCAGCACATTCTCAGTAATGCAAAAACACGCATTTCACTGTGTGTTTTGTTGTACGTGTGACTAATAAATAAATATCTTGTAATAGGTCCCAAACCAGCACTGACTCATCGATTGGCATTTGTATAGAAAATGGTTTAGCAAAGAAAAATTTGCACTTTTTATTTTGTGTAAATTCTGCAAAGAGTTTCATACATGATTTGAAATATTTGCACCCATTTCCTATTGAAGTCTCACCTTTTGGCAAATTGTCATGATTCACCCTAACACCACATCACTTCTCCATCAAATTTTGCATCTGTGATAACATCATCACATATGCAGCACATGTTTCTAACCTACTGTCAGAAACTAGATCAAAAGATTTGCAAACTTTGACTTCTTTTTAACTCTCAGTTGAACATGGAGGACATCACAGAAACTTGGGAGGCTTACATGAATTAAAGGGTCCTCACTGGGCCATTGACTTTATTTTCAGTGACTCCTTAGCATTGAGATTAATGCACTCCCCATTGCAGACAGGTTAGGGTATCTGTGAACTTGAGGCTGTGATCTGTGGCCACCAATAATCGCTGTACGGTGGCCTGGTCACTGCATGGGACCCAACTGTTTTGTTCCATAGAGTGGGGAGGGGTCCATTGAACTGTGCTTTTTGACACCTCCCTGAGCCACCAATTATTCCCACATTCTCCCACCCATTTTTTTTTCTTACCTCTACAGCTGCCTGGAGAGAGCTCTTCAACAGTGCTGACCTGCTTCCCAACAGACAGCACATTGTTAAGATGGCAGCTGTGAGCTCGGGCAGCAGCTGCTATGAATGAACGTGTAGGTCAGTAACTAATGCTTTTAAATGGGAGAAAACCAGAACCGTGATTTTTCAAAGAGAACATGTCCTAATTTAGTCATTTTTTGGGGGTATTGGATGTGGCATTAGGGCCAAATATAATGCCCATTTATCACACCAAAAATAAGTAATAATCAATATCTAGGCAGCAGTGTTTCTCAAATGCTGCTCTCTCTGCCATTCTTACTTCACCTTTGCCTTTGCATCTTTGTCTGGCCTCGCTCATCTCCACCCGGTTCTAGGTTCCTGTGTCACTTCTTCCTCTGAGTGTGGGGGAACTGCTGCTTTTAGCTTTCTCTCTCTACTGCACTATTGCAAGCTGAAATATCACCCATTATGTCTCTTTGAAAGCCACTTTGACTCTGTCTTTAAAGCCCCCTCAAAATTAGGTGGAAAACCAGCCAGGATTCTTGCTCTCGATCTGTATTCCAATGATCTGCTGCAAAGTGCACACCTAGCAAGTCAAGTTAAGCCTAATAAAGGCCGGTTCATTATGGATTCTATCCCTCTACCAGATACTTTCATATCCTGCTTGGTGTCCACCTCTCCTTGTTTTCACAGTCCTTTAAAATGTTTGCTTTCATGAAAAGGACCAAAGCTACATATCAAGGAGAAATACTTTATTTATTCAAGCAAAGCCAGCATTTATTGCCCTTTAGTTGGTCTTGGCCAGATAGTGATACCCACCTTCCTGAACCACTAGCTTCTTTCTGGAGAAGACACTGCAGTTCCTCTCCAAATCTCCCCTTGTTCCCATTTATAGTAGAAGTCCTATCAGAAGGTCCTATTGGAAGTTGCTGCTCCCCGACCAGTAAGTGCAGCATATTTTGTACCTGGTACACACAGCAGCCATAGTGGAGCTGGAGTGGAGGGAGTGAATGTTTAGGGTAGCGGATGGGGTACCAATCAAGCAGACTGCTCTGTCCTGGATGATGGCAAGTTTTTCGAGTGGTTTTGAAGATGCACTCATGCTGGCAAATGGAGAGTGTTCAGTCCCATGCCAGACTTGTTCCTGTAGATGGTGGACAGGCTTTGGGATGTCAAGAAGTGTGAGTGCACATGCGGAAGACTCTTCTGGGTTAATAATTGAGAAAATGGTATCAGCAGTTGAGATTAGGTTTTAAAGGTGAAGGGAGGAAAAGTGAGGACAGCCTATGTAAATACACGTAAAACTATCTGTTTGTGGGAAGGATAAACTCTGACACAAAGTAGTTGGACTGGATAGTTTCCATGTTGTAACTTGTGTGTCTTTCTATTCCTATAAATGTAATGCTGTGGGTACATGATTTGCCTTGATGCTTCTGTGCTTGGGAGTGGAAAAACCAGCTAATGTTCCTGCTCCTGATCAATATTAAGTGAGGACAGGGTTGAATTGGCTATAATGCCTTTTGCCACACACGATTGAATAGTCTGGCAACGCTTGCTGTCTAAGCTCACACGTAATAAATGACCACTTGAGTGAGGTGAGGTACCAGAGAGCTGTCAGCGCCAGTGGATTTCTAGCCCAGCATGAGTCAATGCCTGCAGGAGAGGAGACCAAATTAACGAGAAAGAAATTTTTTTGGGGTTATTTGCATTTGGTGTTATCATGACTCCTTGGGGACCTTCAAATTAAAGAAAGTTACCAAACATATTTCCATAAAGACTTTTTCTTTATTTCATCATGTGCTTAAAAACAAAAGCTCAATGTGCATTATCTTATTTTGGAAGATGAAAAAGACTGAATGAAAGAGCTCTGAAACAAAGCCAAAATATTGTGGCATTAATAGAATGTACTTCAAGATGTTTGACTAAAATATTTTCAGGGATTTTTCAAGCAATTTATTTTCTATAAATAAACTGGTGTGTGTATTATAAATGCGTGAATATGCTGTTATAAAAACACACTAAAATCAGAAAGGCCCCAGGTTCAAACCTTGGACTGTGACGAGTTAGTGATCCAGCCAGAACTGTGATAGCGATGATGTGCTCACTGGTTTAGAGTAGGGAGGGGGGAAATCAACCAAGGTTCCCACTTCCAATCGGGTAATCCAGTGACTTGCTACAAAGAGCATTCCTGGCAAGGCAGGTGAAGACAAGGTCAGCCTAACAGGAATACACCAGGAAAGTAGCTATTGACATTCACAGCCTCAGGTCACATGAAAAGTAGCCACTTGGGAGATGTACCAGATGATGGTGGAAATGTAATTTTGCTTGTGCTATGCTGAAATGATGCATGGCTCTTCCCTTTTCCCAAACAGTGGAAAACATGGAAACATTGTCCCTTAATTATCTAATTTAAACAAGGCTGAAAGACTAGAAAAAATTGCAAAATCAAAGCTATGTTTAATCAAAGTATATGCTATATATGAAAATGTGCCAAGATGGTGAATTACCAGCAAAATATCCCACACACAATACCTAACTAACAGCTCCATTAAAATGGAGTGGGATAATTTACCAACATGCATTCTGTATCTCTTATTAATTGTTATTTGAAGAGCACATTGATTATTGTGAATTTGTGAATTGGTAATGTTTACTAAACCATCCAGTTTAGTATAATGCAGAACCCTCTTCAAACTGTAGTTGAAAATAATGGCTCTCCCATCAGCATGATTACAAACTTGATGTTATTTCTTTTCCTGTAGTCCTGCATCTATTTCCCCATGTCTCCAATTAAACTCAATTGCTGATATTTGTCTTTTGAATGGTATATTTAAGTGATTTTATTTATGGGGTGGTCTATGACTTTGTTTAATGCATGCCTCTATGTACACTGCTATATATGAATAATTCCCAGAAACTGTTTATTCCTGTGCCCAGCTGTTGTCATATTTTGTAACTGTAATGTACTGTTTAACCAGGACAGTGGGCAAACCTTAAGACCAGCTCCATGTTGGAAATAAATAAAAGAACCTGGCATCAATATTATTATGTGTATGTTTCTCTGATCCCTCAGCACATGCTTTGAGTTGTTAATTGATGTGTTATTTGGATCAACTTTTTATTTTACACACAAATGACATAAAAGGGCAGTGATTGTAATTCAAGGGATTGTGTGCCAGATCCTTGATCTATCATTTTATTGTTCATTTACCACCCTGTATGAAAGTGCACAAGTGATCTGTTATCCAAATTGCATCGCTGATCTTGACAGTTTTTTCCGGGCTTTTGTTTTCTTATTCCCTTCCATTCCTCAAAGCAGTGACTCATTTTGGTTCCATATGTTCTGTCAGGCATCAAGCGCACTTCCAAATATCCATTCTTCTAGGAGAAATCGGGAAAAACATTGGGCACATTTTCCCTCTGGAAGAAATGACCACTTAACCTAAACCCAGAGAACATCTGCACAGGTTGCCTCGAGCCAAGATTAGTGAACCTTGAACCATCAAGGTAGAACAGAAACATATGTTTTGGTGCGTAAGAAGAGTTCCTGGTTGCGTAGTGCGAAGGCTCAAGTCCATGCTTGAAATTGCTCAGTAGCCTCCACTGCAGATGTTAGCATGTTGATGTGCTCTGATGAAGGGTGAAATGTTGACTCTATTTCTCTCTCCACAGTTGCTGCCTGAGCTGCTAAGTGTTGCCAGAATTTTCAATTCTTGTTCCAGATTTCCAGCACCTTCATTGTTTTACTTTATACTTTATGTTCCTTAGGTAATAAGGTGTGGGCTGGTGGGGTTATCCAGAAGCCGTTGCACCCAATGTTAAAGATATGCCTATTGAGAACATTGAGCCAGACCTGATAGAAGTTTGTAAAATTATGAGAGACAGTCAAATCTTTTTCCCAGCGTAGAAATGTCAATGCTAGAGGACATGCATTTAAGGCAAGATTGGAAAAGTTTAAAGGAGATACTGTATGTGGGGAAGTTTTTTTTATACAGAGAGTGGTAGGTGCCTGGAACAGGCTGCCAGGGGTAGAGGTGGAAGCAGATAAGATAGTGGTGTTTGAAGCTTTTAAATAGACACATGAATATGGAGGTATATGGATCATGTTGGGAAGTTGTGTTGCAGTTATACAAGATGTTGGTGAGGCCAACAGAGTATTGTGTACAATTTTGGTCACCCTGTTATGGAAAAGGTGTTATTAAACTCAAAAGAGTACAGAACAGATTTACCAGGATGTTGCCCGGACTCAGGAGCCTGAGTTACAAGGAGCAGCCGTGTAGACTAGGACTTTATTCCCTGGAGCGTAAGAGATTGAGGGATGACCTGAGACTCTATGTGCAGACAGAAGAGATTTAGTTTAATTTGGCATTGTGTTTGGCACAGACACCATGGGCCGAAGGGCCTGTTCCTGTGCTGTACTGTTCTATGTTCACACTAGCTGGTCGATTAGCACAGGGCTGAGGAATACGGCAAACCTTAAGGGCTCGGATATTGGAATTCCAAATCTGACACCAAATTTCCAGACAATTCCAAACACTGTTCCCAACCCCTTGTCTGGGAGCCAAATGGACAGGAAAGAGATTCCACTTTGCCCTCTCAAGCTGTTTACTAATGAAATAGAAGAAGACCATTCAGTTCATTCTCTCCTCACCTATTTTCCCTGGAAACTATTCTCCCCACAACCCACAATCTCGTCAACTGCTCTCCGTTGTTTCTACCCCACCCCCCGCCCCAGATCCCAGCACTTACCTACACTCTGGGGACAATTTGGCAATTTACAGTGGCCTATTAACCTGCACACGTTTGGGATGTGGGAGGAACCTGGATGAAAGCTACACAGCTACAGGTGAACCTGCAAACTCCACACAGACAGCATCAGTGGTCAGGATTGAACCTGGGTTGCTGGAGTTGTGAAGTAGCAGCTCTACCAGTTGTACCACAGCATCATGCCTCGGCCACTTGTACTGCCCCTTTCCCAGTGTAGGTTTGAGATTTCACTGGGCATGGTGTGCAGTAGGACCTTTATCTGAATGCCATGTTAGGCAGCACCTTTAGGTGCATGTAATCTCACCGTCTGTTCCAACCCTGATGACGATGATGTACACCAAAAGCCAGTCCAGCAGTGGTCACAGAACTTCAGCAATAGCTGTTCATTTATATCTTCCTCCCCATCAAGGATTGGACCCTGGATCTGAGAGCATGGATTTGTATACCTGAGCCCACACCTTTCAGCAAGTCCTCATCAGCTGGCTAAAATCTACCCAAGACAGCTTATACAAGTTATATCAGAGCTCTGGACATCCAAGTCCAATGGCGATCTTACTGATGAGTACAAGTAAAAGAGAATTATAAAACTCCCACTGCACAATTCAGTCTTCCACTTTTACCAACAAAGTTACTAAGTGTAGTTCAGTGCTGGCTTTTTTCAGGATGACCTTTCCTCGCAACTTTGTTGCATCATCTTAATTTTCGCACATTCATGTGTGAAATGACATCAATTGGGAAATTACATAAACAGAACAGAAGAAATAGAAGCAGAAGGAGGCCATTCAGCCCATCCCACCTGCCCTATCATTCTGTAAGATCATGGCTGATCTTTTATCTCTGTGCGATTTCCCTTCACTTACCCCCGTATCCCATCCTTCTCTTATTGGCCAGGCACCAATGTGTACAATTTGCTTTTGCATGTCTGACATTTTCCCTGCATTAGTCACATATCTAGTGATGTCACATGATAGACATTGCCAGTTTCCCTTGCCCTGTCCTCCCTTAACTTTTGAATGCAACCTATGGCCTTTGTTGATCATTCACAAAAGGAAGACATGGTGCCTCAATCTTCAATGCTCAGAATCTCATCATTGGTTGCTCCATTGCTGATTTCAATCCTTTTATACTAAGCACATCAGTGCTACAATCTCTACCTCAATAAACACCCTGTACGTCAGATGGGGCCATACAGTCCAGACCTGATCAGGCCAGACTATTACTTAGATGGGACATACGTACACATGCATGTGCAGTACATGTGGGCTTTCTATGCTGCAACCCAGTGATCAGTGTGCCAATGACAGCAGTTGGAAGCTTCTTGTGCAGCTTCCATCGGGAAATGTGCAGGTCCCACTTTAATGTATAATTCTGGGTGTAAACCACAGAGCTTTTTCATGTCTTAGCCAATTTTACAATTGCTTGAGGGCCATTCCATTGGGCCTTAGCACTATATCCAGCACATGTTTAGTGGACCAAAAAATGGTGAACTCCAGTTTCCTGGTACATGCTCTGTATTTTTTTTATAGCAGTCATAACATCCCTGCTGGTCAAGTTGATAATTGCAATGTCTGCTGTGCCACTGAAACATAGGATCCAAGAGAGTGGATTGTCACTGAGTGAACTGTCCTTAACCCAAGCTGTCTTGCACTGTGTTAGTTAAGGAAGGGTAAACCGCAGAATTGTAATGACACAGAAAGAGGCCGTTGTGTCCATGCAGGTTCGTTGTGGAGCAGTCTATTGTTCCATTCATCATTCTTTCCTCACAGCCCTGGAAATTATTTTCCCTCAAGTGCCTATCCAATTCTCTTTCGAAAGCCCTTACTGACTCCATCCCCACCAGGTTTCCAGCTCTCTCTTGTTATACTCTGACCCCAATCATTGTTATGTCTGCCAAACTGGGATGGGTGTGGCCATGATGTTTTCCATGTCAGAACAGATTTTGTGCACTTGACTTTGTCTGTGGTACTCAGAGGCTTTGATCTGTTGCCAAACACAGACTACAGAGAGGAAGGTACTTAAAAGACCTCTCTGATTTGATAGGTTCTTTACTGTCACCATAGGCAAGGTTGGAGGTCTGACTCCTCCCTGCATTTTTCACATGACTTGTTCAGGTACTCATAAGGTGAGGCCAGGATTTTATTCTCCTGACTATGGTTTAAAGGCACGAATGTCTGACATTTTAATTAATTAAATGGTATCATACTTAACCCTAATGGCTTGGGCTTGAGCAGACATTTCCTACTAGGGAATGCCCTGGGTGGGTGCTGAGATTTTAGTGGATACCTGTATTGCAGCCCAACAAAAAGGAGGAGGAATACTTTCTGTAAAGTACTTTCCCTCTAATATAAGATGTTTATGATTGCCAATAAACTAAGAGATTTCCTGTGGTACTACTGACAGTGAATCAGAATAAAGGCTGCCTTATTAAAGACAGGAATGTTAAACTGTGCAGTATACCATTATATGGAGAAAGTGATTTTCTTGTTTGCAGTATTGAATGACAAATGGTGTGATAGTTACCCTCAAGCTTAACTTTTCCTGTCTCTTATTTAAACCTGCACATCCTACCTGCACAGGTTTGCAGCTGGTTACCCTAAAAGCTCCTTGTACAATTATGCAGCTGCCCTTAATCTGCTGGCTTCTAAATAATCCAAACTCTAATTTTAAACTATGCCAAGGTACCAAAGCTGGCCAGCTGTATAGCAAGCTTTCCAATCTTGAAATTTCCTTCTGTGCAGGCTGAAAGAAAACAAGCACATTAAGCATATTTGCTATCCAAAGGAACATCAGACGAGCAGTGATATTTATGCAGGCTTTAAGAAAATAGGCATTGGGAGAACAAGGAGGCTTCTCCCTCTGCTGAAAGACAGTGAAGAAGTAAATAGGGGATAGAGGCTATAAATTGTATTTCAATTAGTTTTGATGCACTAAACCATTGCAGTATTTAGCACCAATATCAAATTGGTTCTCCTTCAAAATATTGTAAGGTTGAGCAAAAACCAGTTTGCATCAGCTTTAGGGTATTAAAATGCAATCTGCTTGGTTCCTGATGGAACTGTGCTAAATTCAGTGCAACATTTTGCTCTGTGGCAATCAGATAAGGATACCAGCCTGCAGTAGCCAGAGACCAGTAAACACATTATGGCTGCTATGGGAGAGAGCTCCCAGATTCAATGAAACATCAAAGTCCTAAAAGTGGGATCCTGTGTTCCAAAGGAGTTAGGTAACCCACTGGCACTAACAGAAGCAGATCCCGGCAGGAGGTGACCTGCATGGTCTCCTCCAGGAGTGAGAATGCCTGAAGAATGGAGAAATGTCCTAAACCATTTCATGATCTCACAAGATGTATTAAGGTGAGCTGCCCACCAATAAAAATAAATACACATAAAATAGACAATTCTGCAAGTTTTGCTCCTAATGCCACTGAGATTGTTTCACTACAGTTGTTGTGTGGAGATTTAAACTCCACTTTATGCTGTTTCAGCAGAAAACATGGTTTGCTTCCAATGACAGGTGCGTCTCTGATGCCAGGAAAACGTGGATCACTTAGTCCAATTTCCCTATCACTGCAACTTCACCTGAAAATGGGTAAAATCTTGGATCACGTAGTGTTTAAGAGGCAGAAATGTGTGATTCAACTTCTAGGTTTAGGTGTGTTGCAATAATTTTCAGTTGTGTTAGAAACCTGAGTGACATTAAAGGATTCCAAACCCAATTAACAGATTCCTTAGGCAAAATGATAGGATGTTTCAAAGGTTTAAAAGTCCAGGGGTGGGATGGAACAGGGGGCAGATTTTAACTCATCTTTCCAAGTGGGAAACTCTCCGTATGCTGCAATAAAGAGTAAAATTGGAGCAACAAGAGATGGCAGATGCTGTAATCTGGAGGAACACAAAAGAGGCAAGAGAGGAACTGAGCGGATCAGGCAGCATCTATGGAGGCAAATGGACAGTCGACGTTTCGGGTTTCGACTCGGAACATCAACTGTCCATTTCCCTCCATAGATGCTGCCTGACCCATTGAGTTCCTCCAGCATCTCTATTGTGTTGCTTAAAATTGGAGCAAATGTGAAACCAACATTCCATCCAATCCTGTTACTTTCCCAAAAGGGTGAGGTTGAAATTGGTTCCATTGTATTAAGTGCTACTGAGTTACCAATAATAAATTATAGAGTAGATGCAAATACAATCCTGGCTAAAATAGTTCTTTACATGGATCAAGCAGCCGTCCCTACTGGCATTCACTCCAAAGGTATGTAAAGAAATGGGGCTGAGTTTTGCTTGTATATTTAACTGCTGTCATGTGGTCTGGATTATTTCCACTGATTGGAGAGAGGCCCATATAATCCCAATATTAAAAAGTACAATATGTCCAAACCAGATCATTAAAGGAATTCTGCAGAGCTGGGGAGAAAATGTGCCTTTTGTTAGTGGCAGTTTGTTAGGCCACATCCAAGAAAGTCTTAGTGAAGCAAACTGGCTCGAGGCAGCTCAACATCAGAAAGGGATCACGATAAAGCAGCAGGCCCTGATCAAAATACACTAGAAGACAAATGTTTGCATTTCCAATTTTGTGGAAATGAGAAAGTATCTAGGAGGAGTGGATTGGGATAAATTGTTTTCTGGCAAGGATGTGTTCAGTAAGTGGAAGGCCTTCAAAGGTGAAATTTTGAGAGTGCAGAGTTTGCGTATTCCTGCCAGGATTCAAGGCAAAGTTAACAGGCATAGGGAACCTTGGTTTTCAAGGAATATTGGCAATCTGGTTAAGAAAGGGTAAAAGGATAGTAAGGGACAAAATTGGTCCCCTAGAAGATCAGAGTGGTCGTCTTTGTGTGGAGCCTCAGGAGATGGGGGAGATCTTAAACAGTTTTTTTGCATCAGTATTTAGTCAGGAAACTGGCATAGTGGATATGGAAGGAAGGGAAACAAGCAGTAGTGTCATGGAACATACAGAGATTAAAGAGGAGGAGGTGCTTGCTGCCTTACAGCGAATAAAGGTGGATAAATCCCCCAGGCCTGACAGGATATTTTCTCAGACCTTGAGAGAGACAAGTGTAGAAATTGCAGCGGCCCTGGCAGATATATTTAAAATGTCCTTAGCCACAGGTGTGGTGCCGGAGGACTGGAGGGTAGTTCATGTTGTTCCGTTGTTTAAAAAAGGCTCTAAAAATAAACCAGGTAATTACAGGCCGGTGAGCCTGACATCAGTAGTAGGTAAATTATTGGAAGGTGTTCTGAGAGATCGGATATACAAGTATTTGGACAACCAAGGGCTGATTAAGGATAGTCAGCATGGCTTTGTGCGTGGTAGATCGTGTTTAACGAATCTTGTAGAGTTTTTTGAGGAGGTTACCAAGAAATTGGATGAAGGAAAGGCTGTGGATGTTGTCTACATGGACTTTGGTAAGGCCTTTGACAAGGTCCCACATGGGAGGTTAGTTCAGAAGGTTCAGACACTAGGTATCCATGGAGAGGTTGTAAACTGGATTCGAAATTGGCTGTGTGGGAGAAGACAGAGAGTGGTAGTGGATGATTGTTTCTCAAACTGGAGGCCTGTGACTAGTGGTGTGCCTCAGGGATCTGTGTTGGGACCATTGTTGTTTGTTGTCTATATCAATGATCTAGATGATAATGTGGTAAATTGGATCAGCAAGTTTGCTGATGACACTAAAATTGGAGGCGTAATGGACGGCGAGGAAGGCTTTCAAAGTTTGCAGAGGGATCTGGACCAACTGGAAAAATGGGCCAGAAAATGGCAGATGGAATTTAATGCAGACAAGTGTGAGGTGTTGCATTTTGGAAGGACAAATCAAGGTAGGACATACACAGTAAATGGTAGGGCACTGAGGAGTGCAGAGGAACAAAGGGATCTGGGAGATCAGATACCTAATTCCCTGAAAGTGGCGTCGCAGGTAGACAGGGTTGTAAAGAAGGCTTTTGGCATCCTGGCATTCATAAATCAAAGTATTGAGTATAGGAGTTGGGATGTTATGGTGAGGTTGTATAAGACATTGGTGAGGCCAAATTTGGAGTATTGTGTGCAGTTCTGGTCACCTAACTATAGGAAAGATATCAGTAGGATTGAAAGAGTGCAGAGAAGATTTACTAGAATGTTGCTGGGTCTTCAGGAGTTGAGTTACAGGGAAAGATTGAACAGGTTAGGACTTTATTCCTTAGAGCGTAGAAGAATGAAGGGAGATTTGATAGAGGTTTACAAAATTATGAGGGGCATAGACAGAGTAAGTGCAAGTAGGCTCTTGCCACTGAGGTTAGGAGAAATAAGTACGAGAGGACATGGCTTTAGGGTGAAAGGGGAAAGGTTTAGGGGAAACATTAGGGGGAACTTCTTCACAGAGAGTGGTGGGAATGTGGAATGAGCTGCCATCTGATGTGGTAAATGCGGGCTCACTCTTAAGTTTTAAGAATAAATTGGACAGATACGTGGGCGGGAGAGGTCTGGAGGGTTATGGACTGGGTGCAGGTCAATGGGACTAGCGGAATAAAGTTTCGGCACAGACTCAAAGGGCCGAATGGCCTGTTTTCTGTGCTGTAGTTTTCTATGGTTCTAGTAAACAACCAGGGACTGCTGGAAAAAGTCTCCAACCTAACGTGGGTCCAACTTTGGGACATGCAACACAGGTCCCTGAATCTGTTGCTCTTCCGAATCTTTTGCACTGAAAGTCAGTTAGAACTTGGTGGATTGGTGCCAACAGCCACAGTTTCTCCAAACTAAACTCAATAAAAAATAAATGCTGGAAATACTCAGCAGGTCAAGCAGCATCTGTGGGGATAGAAATGGAATTTATGTTTCAAGTTGATGAGCTTGCATCAGGAAGATTTTCCACGGAATTAGACTTTTCTTAATTCTAATGAAAGGTCATCAAGCTGAAATGTTAAATCTGCTACTTTTGAGAGTCTGATGATTGTAATCATGTCTGCATGAGTCTTCAATGATATTAACTACAATGGGGAATCATGGCTGTTTCGTCCCAGGCTCCAGAACAGACCAACAGAGCGCACTATGGGCATTCAATTAAATCAGTTCAAACCAGGCATTGAATTTGTTAGACGTGTAACCTCAGAGTAATAAAGAACTGAAACGGGCCCTTTAATGCACCATGGCCACATGCCAACCATCAATTACCCACCTACTACCCAGACATTTTATCCACTGGATCCTACCATCCCCCATCTGGTTACATCTATCCTTCACCTCTCCACTAATGGTTCCCATTATCATCTTCCGTACTTATCAGATTCCAGCACCGGTGGTGTGTCTCCAGCTTCACCCTCCCCTGCCCCCAGCTGGTTTCATCTGCCTTTTCTTTGCTCTGCCTCCACCTATCATTCACCTGCCTCTGTCTCCCAACTCCACCCCTCTCCCCTCCCTCCCTGGCTCCATCTGCCCATCATCCTTCACACCTCCTTGGTCCACTAATAAGTGACCCCGGGCCTGCTGGCCCCTGTCTCATGACTCCCCCTCTCCTCTTTATACGGGGTACCTTCCCTCTCCACTCTCAGTCCTGATGCAAGGTTTCAACCCAAAACGTCGACAATTCTTTCCCCCCAACAGAATCTGCTCAACCCACTGAATTCGTCCAGTAAATTGTTTCTCAATTACCCAATTACAGCAATACTGTTTACCAACACTTGCTCTGTAACCTTCCACGTCTTAGCCATTCAAGTGCTCATCTAGATATTTCTTAAATGTTGTGAGAATACCTGCTTCCAGTGCATTCCAGATTCCAGCCACCCTCCGGGTGAAAAAGTTGTTACTTTTATCCCCTTCAGACCTCTTCCTCCCCCAAGCTATACCTATGTCCCTTCGTTTTTGACACCTCCATTAATGGGAAGAGTTTCCTGCTATCTCCTCTGTGGCCTTCACAACCAGGCTCATCTGCTCCAAGGAAAACAAATTCAACTTACCCTCTCTCTCAAATTAACTAACATGCTCCATCCCAGGCAACATCCTGATGAATCTACTCTGCATCCTTCCCCATGAATTCACTTCCTTCCTACAGTGTGGTAACCAGAACTGTACATAGTTGTGACCTAACCAAGCTGTACCATAACTTCCCTGCCCTTATGTTCTCTGCCCTGGCTAATGAAAGCAAGTATCCCACAGGCCTTCTTCACCAGCTTATCTGTTGTACTGCCCCTCAATATTCCCTCAATGTGTATGACCTACTCTTAAGAGCCAATTGTAACTCCTCAAACACAGCTAACTCAATACAGAATGATAACTGATCCAGGCAGCATTATCCATGTGGTTCGGCTGTCCACTGACTAAAGTTATTACAAGAAGATGCTTCCATTTCTAAAGCACTTTTTAGGACCTTAACACATTCCAAAATGCTTTACTGCTAATGATGTACTTTTGCTTTTGAAGTGTACTCACCATTGTAACAAAGAAAAATTGTGGAGCAAAACAGCAATGAGATAATAACTAGATAATCTGTCAGTCAGTGTTGTCTGTTGAAGGATAAAATTTGGCCACAGTTCCCTTGCTCTTCTCTGAAAAGTGTCATCCGCATGAGAGGACAGATGGAACCTTGGTTTTAATGACTCATCCCAAACTTGGCACCCACTGACAACTAAACCACCCTAATCCTGCCAGAAGAATATTGGGAAAATTGGAGTCGAGAACAAGCTATTTATTTCAATTAACCTCATCTTTTAACTGCAATACCTAATTGCTTTCAGAATAACTCCAATGATAAAATTAAGTCCAATGCAGATGGGGACAGTTGTTTATGAGGAGGTTAAAAAAATGGTCAAAAGAACTTGTTGCCAACCATCACATAACCAGATCATTGAAGAAATAATGGAAATAAAAGCTATTGACTTATTCTCATTGATTTATTCAGTCTCATGATTTACTGCAGGGTAGTGCGTTCTGACCTTCAAGCACAAGAGCTGGATTTTCAGGCTGGCCCACATGAACAAAATATTGTTTATGTCTAGCTGCACACAGAGATACTATCTACAAATAAAATCACAGGATAACAAGATGCCGTTCACGAAAGCCAAAACAATTACGCCAATTTGTTAGGGAGTAAGCACAAACCTAAAAGAAGGACACTGGGTGGTGCAATGGGGTAGCAGATTATCTTCCACCTCTGGAGTCAGCATTCAAATCCAGCTCAGAATGACAGGATAAAATTTGATCTGTCCTTGAGTGCTGTGTAAACTAGTTCAGGTCAAACTGCATCCAGTTTCTAGTGGTGTTGGGTAGACCCACAGCAGTGATTCCGCAATCCCACCCACAATAATAATGATGGTTATATGGGAAATAAGTCTAGCAATCTTCATTCGAGCCTTGAATTAATCCTGTTCAATAAATTGAACTCATCTGGTTTGAGTTCTGCTGAGGCCTCAGGAAAAACTCCAGAATGTTCACAAATGGTTTTCACAGAGAACTGAATATCCCTTAGAAGCAATCTTAAAAAATGGTATTTGGCTTAGTTTCACTGTGTACCAGACCATCAACCTATCGTTGGCTAGCCCCACCCCAGCTTTCCAGCCCTATGTGCATCATGTGCTGTTGAATGTCCTTAGAGTCTAGCAACGTTTCCCCTGTGCATGTTGGTAACCCCGTTCCTGCAGTTTGGAATGGGGTTTGGGGCTTATGCCAGTGGCAAACTAATCCAGTCTGCTGGTTAGTTAAGGAAACTGGAATGTCATCTCCCCAGTTGTTTCAGATCATATGTGAATATGGGAGGTAAATGAGGTGACTGAGACCTTAACCCTCCAGAGAGTAAACTTAGGATTGATTTTGCACTAGGAATTGCAAAGGACACTTACAGACAAACCAGAGGTAAAAGGTGTTATAAAGGTAGCTGTAGTACAAAAGTAGGATTGGAAAGAGAATATTGTTAGTGTGAGAAAGGGAAAGATTTTTGGAGTGTGCTTGCACATTTCCTGCACCAGTACAGTGTTTCACCAACAAAGAAAAGTGGTCCTGGCTAATGAGAAGTAAAAGCAGTGTGACTGAAAACTTTTAAGAATCACTGATCACAATATGTCCGAGAGTATTTTTAACATCACACCAACCAATGAGTTGAAGGTGGACTGGGTCATGTGACTCAAGAAACAATCTTTTGTACAGGAAACAAAGTCAATTTACACAGAAAACAGAGTTTGTTTCCAGAATGGCAAAAACATAAAAGTGTAGGAACTTCTCTCAATAAAGGCAGGGTAAGTTCTCCAGAAAAATGCAGTGAGTTAAAAATAACTGTATGCAAATTATATGCATGATTTAACCTCAATTGTCATAGCTGGATGGTAACCCTGGTAGATTGACAAGGAAAGTACATAATCATCTCCACCTGCCTGGCTATACTGTTGTCACCTTAAACATATTTAGATTTGTTGTAGAATTAATAAAGGAAAAACAACAGAAGTCAGTGTATTTCATTGAAACAAAAATTATAATGCAATGAAATGGAATATCCTCTGATTAAATGGGACAAAATTGCCACTTAAAACCAAGCAACAGAGAAGGATGAAACAGATTGGATGTAAGTTGATTATATTACTATAAGGCAAGAAACAATCTCAAAGTCAAAAATTGCAAAGGTGAAAGGAATTGGGGGAAATTACAACTGAAAAATAATCATTGGGTAAACACTGAAAATGTTGAAGAGCTTTGAGAGGAGTTTGAGAGACCATTTGCAAAATAAATCATAGACAATGAAAGACCTTTTTATTGGCACATAGTGGGATAGTCAAAGGCAGACAGGATCGATAAGAGATAAAAGAGGCAATCTTATATTTGGGAGTTGGGGATTGCCAGAGACAATAAATAAACACTTTCTCTGTACTTGCAGAGGATCACAGAGTCACCAGAGATGGAATGAATAGATAAAGAAGAAAGAGAAATGGTACAAAAGAATTTAATCAAACTTGAATAAGACAGATATCTCAGACCAGTCGAAACTATACTGTGGTGCTGTGGGGGAAGACAGAGAAGAACTTATGGAATGATTTCCAGAATTTTGTATAGAGACAAATTATACCACAGGATTGGAGTATGATTCACTACTTCTAAAAGGGTTAGGGGATGAGGCAGGAAATTAGAAGCTGGTTAGTCAATGGTTGGTAAACGAGGAGCGTCTATAATATGGGAAGAATTAATCATAGCAAAGAAGCATGGATTGTGAAGGCTGCCAACTCTTGACCAATCATATAATAATCCACAGAGTAAAAGCAGACAGATGAGAAAAGAAATACAGTGAATGCTTTTTTTATGTATTTTCAGAGAGTATTAAATAAAACAGCAGTTTAAAGGCAAAAATAATAAGAGGAATTGGGTCTGTAGAGAAAGATGGCTGCTGGAGATGAACAAAAGAGTGTGGGTAAAAATGAGGTTGCTTACACTAGAAAATTCTGCTAGGCAGTTTTCCAAAATAATTTGTGATGGATTTATCATTTTCATAAATGATCTCGACCGGAATCAAAGGAATGATGCTAAATGTGCCACATTATGATGTGTATTCCAGGAAGGAATAAATAGGCTGGCAGGGTGGGCAAACAGATGATGGTGCAATTCAGTGTAGAAAAATGTGGAAGTTAGCATTGGAAGGGAAACAGGAAGATTTCAATCTGAGAGAGGAGCCAATGGACTTCGGTGTTCAGCTACTCAGGTCATTACAAATGGCAGCAGAAGTTAATCTGACCATAAACTGAGCAAATAAAATCTTTGGTTTGGTACGTGAAGGCTTGGAACACAAAACAAAGAGGTGGTGCTAATGTGAACATCACCACGGTCAGACAGCAGTTAGGTTATTGTGCACAGATTCCAGCTCTCACTGAGGAGGGATGTAAATACAATAAAAAAGCTGGAGTGTATATGCCTTAATAGGGGTTACAATTATGAAGACCTTTGAAATGTCAGATTTTCCTTAGCTGGCATTGAGTTCCAGCTGCATAGCAATATCCAGATTAGTGAACCTAGGGCCACAGGAATGTAATGTTTCCTTGGGGCTGGGTTAGACCAATATGCCTCCTGTATCCTTATTGCATTTCTTCCCATTTTCTTTTCTTCCTCCTCCTCCTTCCAGTTCACCTTTGTTTTGGGAAGATAAAACCATCCAGTTAAGTCCTCTGGTTTACCCTACTATGTCCCTTCTAATGTTAGACTTCTGTCTCTTGTGTGTGGCCTTCTGCCATAATAGAAAGGAAGAATTGCATTCAGTGACTTTCAGAACCTCAGGACCTCCCAATAGCCTTTAAAGACAGCAAGGCACTTTTGTGTAATCACTATTGTAATGTAGGCATTGATTACTGGCATTGGCTCAATGCAATGTGAGACCTCCTATTGGGAAAGAGAATGCCTTCAGGGATTGTAAAGGCAAAAAGTGCAGCAAGCAGATGGTGATTGTGGAAGGTGGTGCCAGTGGGCGGCACAGGCTGTGGTTCTGTAGGGTGGTGAGGGGAGAAGCAAAAGGAATTGTTGCCATATGTTAAGGAGATTGTGATGGCTTCCCACACAGTGAAATGTGTCAATAATGTTAACATAAACTGGTCCATGATGATGCATGAAAATCAAAAATCTGCAGATGCTGGAAATCTGAAATAAAAACAGAAAATGCTGGAAACACTCAGCAGGTCAGGTCGCATCTGTGCGAAGACAAATGGAGTTACCATTTCAGGTCTGATGCCTTTATCTCATATTGTGGCCTGCCATATTAGATTTTAGATATCTTTATTAGTCACATGTACATCGAAGACAGAGGGTTGTGGTAGACGGAGTGTATTTTGCCTGGAGGTTGGTGACCAGTGGTGTTCCGCAGGAATCCGTTCTGGGACCCCTACTCTTTGTGATTTTTATAAATGACTTGGATGAGGATGTGGAAGGGGGGGTTAGTAAGTCTGCTGATGATAGAAAGGTTGGCGGTGTACTGGGTAGTGTAGAAGGTTGCTGTAGATTACAACAAGATATTGATAGAATGCAGAGCTGGGCTGAGCGGTGGCAGATAGAGTTCAACCCAGATAAGTGTGAAGTGATACACTTCAGGAGATCAAATTTGAAGGCAGAATACAATGTTAATGGCAGGACTCTTAGCAGTGTGGAAGAACAGAGGGAACTTGGGGTCCACGTCCATAGATCCCTCAAGGTTGCCACGCAGGTCGATAGAGTTGTTAAGAAGGCGTATGGAGTATTGGCCTTCATTAATTGGGGTATTGAGCTCAAGAGCCGCGAGGTGATCTATAGAACTCTGGTTAGACCACACTTGGAGTATTGTGTTCAGTTCTGGTCGCCTCATTATAGGAAGGATGTGGAAGCTTTAGAGAGAGTGCAGAGGAGATTTACCAGGATGCTGCCTGGATTGGAGAGTATGTCTTATGAGGATAGGTTGAGGAAGCTAGGTCTTTTCTCTTTGGAGAGAAGGAGGATGAGAGGTGACTTGATAGGTGTACAAGATGATAAGAGGCATAGATTGAGTGGACAGTCAGAGACTTTTTCCCAGGGCGACAATGGCTAACATGAGGGGACATAATTTTAAGGTGATTGGGGGAAGGTATAAGGGGGATGTCAGGGGTAAGTTTTTTTATACAGAGTGTGGTGGGTGCATGGAATGCACTGCCAGCAGAGGTTGTGGAGGCAGATACGTTAGGGACATTTAAGAGGCTCTTAGATAGAATATAAATGATAGAGAAATGGAGGGCTATGTGGGAGGGAAGGGTTACATAGATCTTAGAGCAGGATAAAATGTCGGCACAACATTGTGGGCCGAAGGGCCTGTACTGCGCTGTAATGTTCTATGTTCTATGAAACACCCAGTGAAATGCATCTATTGCGTAGAGTGTTCTGGGGGCAGCCAGCAAGTGTCGCCACACTTCCAGTGGCAACATAGCATGCCCACAACTTCCTAACCCGTACATCTTTGGAATGTGGGTGGAAACCGGAGCACCCAGAGGAACCCCATGCAGACACAGGGAGAATGTACAAACTCCTTACAGAAAGTGGCTGGAATTGAACCCGGGTCGCTGGCGCTATTATAGTGTTACGCTAACCGCTACACTACCGTGCTTGCCCTTACAGTCTAGAACACTGATAAAACTATAATGCCCTTCGTAACATGTTACCAAGGAAACAGGTTCAGGCAATGGGGGAGAGGTTGGAAGTTACAATGCCATTTCTACTTCAAGTGGTTTTTTATGAGGATGGAAGGTGGACAAACAGATCAGCAATGCCTTTAAACTTAACAGTGAATCATATATATGAGGGTTTTATTTTTCTTTTAGTCATTCCCCCTTCTCCCTTTATTCTAAAGTGAATGCTTATACTGCAGCAGAGCTGCCAGCACCTTTCCAGTCCCTTAAAGCCAATGATGAGGATCACTGAACCTGCTACTGACCACAATCAGTCTTAGAATCTTCTCAGGATGAGCAAATAAATCTTCAGTGGTGCTCATTTAATCAGTGATACTCACTGTTCAGGATATCGTTCTACCTGGAAAATTTATGAAAGATGCTTTCAATGCCAACTGTTAACTGTTTCAGTATCATGCTTTGTACTAATCTGAAGAAACATCACAAATGTCTCGTTAATAGTAAGAGAATGAGCCATTCAAGCCTCCTTTTAAAATTTCTAACACTCTTTTCTGTCTGGCCTCTCCTGAAGGTTCTGACCACATGGATTATCATTCCACAGACTTCCAGTATCTTGTCCTGCTGGCCATTCCATGTAGTGTCTTCTTGAGTAATTGAGTCAGCAATTATGGGGAAAGAGGAAGGAGCAGAGCTGACAATGATCAAAAGAGAAAGTTCAAAGGAGATATGTGGGGCAAGTTTTTTACGCAGAGACTGCTGGGTGCCTGGAATGGGCTGCCAGGGATAGTGATGGAGGCAGATACAATCGTGGTTATTAAGGGGCTTTTGGACAGACACATAAACATGCAGGGAATGGAGGGATATAGGCAGAAGAGATTTAGTTCAGTTGGGCATAGTGTTTGGCGCGGACATCATGGGCCGACAGGCCTGCTCAAGTTCTGTACTGTTCTAAGTCTATGGTCTCACTCTCCTCTTCTTCTTAGGCAGTTCCTCGGAACTTGCTTATTCATCCGCTGTCAACAGGACTAAGTGGATGATGATCAGGAACAGGAATCCCGGATGATTTGCTTCAAATCCATGGGAACTGTTGCTGATCTGGCTCCTCCATTCATCCCAACTAATTCAGAGCAGAACAAGGACAAAACCTTCCTCAAGGGCTCAATATCACAATTACCAGAAATAAAAACAGAAAATGCTAGAACACTCAGCAGGTCAGGGAGCATTTGAGGAAAGAGAAGCAGAGTTAAGGTTTCAGGCCGGAGACTGTTTAACTAATGAAGAGGTATCCAATTTGAACTGTTAACTTTGTTTCCCTTTCCACAGACGCTGATTGACCTGATGAGCATTTCAACATTTTCTGATTTAATCTCAGGTTTCCAGCATCTGCAGTTTTTTTATTTCCACACTTACCAGATATGCACTGGCTGAGCAGTAAACTTTAAAAAATGAACACACAGAACAGGAATAAAAAGAAATGAACAACAGCATAAAGCTACATCACTAGGCTTGCTGTGAAGGATCAGCGGTGGGTAGTGTTTCCTGCAATTTGGCTGAGTGATTGAATATGTTTACGGTGTTCCCTCTCTTTGTCTGAAGGCAATTTTACCTCTGGAAGCTGCTCAAATCAGATATGGGCATCTACCAATGAGGCAAGCATCTTCACTAAATACCATGTGAATAAAATCAGGTCACGTCAACCTTTTCCGGACCTACCTGTGGGGTGGTTGAAGACTATCAAAATCCTAATCTCCAGAAATCAATACCTTTTAACATGTGCCAGAATTTCCAATTAGCTTTGCACAGCATCTTTAACCATTTTACCCACTGCTTCCAGGACTGAAGTTCAAAGTAATGGGGCAGCATTCAAAGATTGCAAATTTTCTGGCAACTGCACAGCTTCCACCATTTATAAAACCTGTACCTTTGTTTCCATCATCCCTTCCCCAACCATCCGCAGCCTCCCCATAGTGAGCTACATATTATAAATAATTCACAGGAGGCTTGATAGTCGCCCTATAACCTCCCTTTCTAAGATCAAATGTACATATTAAGACTAATGTACATTCAATCATCAGCCAAGCTAAAGCAGGGTTTGTGCTGCTGTTTTGCTGTCCTTTGATTATACTGGGAACGTGTGTGTGTGTGTGTGTGTGTGTGTGTGTGTGTGTGTGTGTGTGTGTGTGTGTGTGTGTGTGTGTGTGTGTGTGTGTGCGCGCGCGTGCGTGTGTGCGTGTGCGCGCGTGCGTGTGTGTGTGTGTGAAAGAAAGAGAGAAGGAAGGGAGGCTTTGGTATTGGATTTGGTTGTGCTGCCTCATGCAATCACCTTGCCAGCATTACTGTCAAGTCTCACATACAAACAATGAGTGTGAACCAATGTTTCCCAGTATCTGTGCAATCACACCATAGCAAGGAGGTGGTGAAGAGGGAAAAACTGGGAGATAAAATTGGAGAGACAACAGTTAGTTGGACAAGGGATAGGAGATTAACAGGCAGCCTGGAATCCCAGCAAGAGTAATGTGTTCAGATGAAAATCAGCACTAGAACATTAATAACAGACACGAAAAGGTTAAAGTATTGAATTCAGTAGATGCTAACAGATAGCAGCTGATATTTTTGTGTTTGTGCCACTTAGTGTATATGCCACAATCCTAAAAGTGTTTACTGGGCTGTGCAACACAGCAATGTCTACAGATTTAAGCTGATAGGATCCTAGACAACAGACTGCAAGTCTAAAGTAGTAATTACTGGGATTTCTATTGAATGTCTCCAATTTGACAGGACAGACTATAAACTCCATACAGTTACTTCGAAGAGGTCAATGTGAACTAAAACACTCTAATTATTTTCAATGCAGTTACTCAGTGTTGTATCCTTGGTTCGGTTGTACTCAAATGAAAATGGCCAGAAAAAGGTAATTACTCCAATCCTTGGCTCCCCACAAGCAGTAATTTCAAGGCAATATGGGGATTTGTGTTTAGGATTTTTCTTCCAATTTTTGCCCATCTTCTCCGGAAGAGTTTGACTCATGGTCCCCATATTTCCTTTCTCGCGGAAAGGATTGAGCAATGTAGCAAGCAGAGATAACAAGAAATATTAATGAAATCATTATGAATTAGATAAAACTGGAAACCATGCCAAAATAGCTCAGAATTTTAGGACTAATTAGAAGTAGGCCACTGAGTACTGAGAGACATAGTGAGCTCTGAGGGTGCTCACTAATCATCTCAAACAAGCCAATCAACAACAGGGATACAACCATGCACTAGAATGAAGCTAATATGGTTTTTAAAAAAAATTTAAAAAAACACATGTCCATGGAAACCATTCATTTTATTTTCATTCCATGCAAAATAGCAGGATCACAGGATAAAGACAAAAAACTGTCATAATCCAATTTCTCGGCAATTTATCTTTACTTCCAAATGTTTTCTCGTTAAACACTGAACTGAAAGTGGCTATGCAAGTGGATAGGCGGTAAAAAAGGCATATGGCATGCTTGCCTTTGTTGGTAGAAGTGTTGAGTACAAGAGCAAGCTATATAAAACTTCAATCAGACTGCACTTGGAGTATTGCATACAGTTCTAATCTCCCCATTAGAGGAAGGATGTGGAGATTGCGGGGAGGGTGCAGAAGAGGTTTACCAGGATGCTGCCTGGATTAGACAGCATGAGCTATAAGGAAAGGTTGGACAAACTTGGGTTGTTCTCCCTAGAACATCGGAGGCTGAGGGGAGATCCGATAGAGTTTTTTAAAATTATGAGAGGCATAGATAGGGTAGACAGTCAGAATCTTTTCCCCAGGGTAGAAATTTCAAACACCAGAGGACAAGCTTTTAAGGTTAGAGGGGGGAAGTTTAGAGGTGGCATGAGGGGCAAGTTTTTTACACAGAGAGTAGTAGGTTCCTGGAATGGGAAAGAGGAAACAGTGGAGTTTAAGAGGAGGCTTTTAGATAGACACATGAATATGACGGGAATGGAGGGATATGGATGATACACAGGAGGAGGACATTTAGTATAAATTGGCATCAAGATCGGCACAACATCATGGGCCGAATATCCTGTCCTGTGCGGTACTGTTCTATGTTCTATGTTAAACACCAGTCAAAAGACTGGCACACAAATACAAATTTAGATTCAAAACAATGGAGACACAGTTAAACCCTGAAACTGCCTTAAGATAGGAAACGAATGTTCATTGGATGCGTTATATCAGAATGGAGAAGAGGTAAGTACTTAGTCGGAAGTGTCAAGGCTTGATAGGGTATGTAAGTGTGCAGAACAATTGCTAAAGAGATTTAACACAGAATAGTGTGATGTACTGCACATGAGAGGAACAAAAGATGATGTATGTTCCAGGTGTGTTAAGAACTAAAGGTGAAAGTGCGATAGAGCTGGAAGTCTCAGTAGACTCAATGTGAAATTGTCAAAGAACTGGTTTTCACAGAAATGTTTTTTTTAAGCACTATGCAGCCCCAAATCGATCTGAATCAGAATATCTTACATCGGTGATCATTTCCAGGTGAAATCAAGCCAATCGTGAAAATGAATGAGGCACTCCCAGTCACAATCCAATTTAGCGTGCCTGACCTTTGACCGGGTACACACCTAATGATATCACTGGTTGCATGATACATTGATGTAAATTGGAGTTTAAAGCTCCACTTAAAGGCTGTTGTGAAACTGTCTTAGGAGAGGCAGAAACACAGCTTGCTACATTCTTGCTTTTCTCACAATGGACACCCTGCTGAGATCAGGAGACCCGACTGGGCAGCCTTGGAATTTACTGCAGAACCTCCCAAAATTCTTGGGAATTTGCAGGGTGTGTTTTCTTTCAGTATTTAGCTGCTGAGAGACTCATTCAATGGGTCCCTCAATGGCGATATTGCTGCCTGTACTCCATTATGGGAGGCCTCAGGATGACCAGGTAGGTCAGTCAGGAGAGACTGAGGATATCGGGGTAGGAGGCAAAGGCTTATCAATCTGAGAAAAGTCTATTCCCAGAGAATCTTCAGAGACACCACATTCTACCTGGACCTGTCAAATGACAACATATCCGCAGGTTAAGGTTTGCTATAGCAGCCATCACTGAGTTATACAGTATGGCATAAGAAAATATTTACCCACACTTCTATGGCTACTCACATAGAACAGTATAGTGTAGGAACAGGCCCTTCAGCCCATAATGACTATGCCAGACATGATGCCAAATTAAACAAATCCCTTCTGCCTGCACATGATCCATATCTCTCCATTCCCTGCATGTTCATGTGAAAATGATCATTATGATCTCATCCCTTGTGGTCTTCTGGTGCCAGTCTCTGAGATGGTGCTGTGGGATATCAGATACATTGATGCACATCGGTATCTCTCTCCTCCTCCCCTCTCCCCACTCTTCCCTCCTTCTCCTCCATCTGCCCCATCTCCATGTGCTTTTCTTGCATTTCCTACTCTTTATGATCAAGGTCCTGATGTTTGGTAAGGGGGAAACAGGGAACCTTTCCCCACAGCCTCCAAAGACACACAGAAGATGGTTGCACTTATAAGCTATACACAAAACTACACACACAGCAATAAAGACAGACTTGCCACTGTCACACTTCTCTTCCTTTTCTGGATCTCCCTGTCTCTATTTCAGGAGACAGACTTGCCACTGATGTCTTTTATAAACCCACTGTCTCCCACAGCTACCTCAACTACACCTTCTCCCACCCTTCCTCCAATAGGGATCCAATATCTTTTTCTCAGCTTCTCTGACTCTGCCTCATCTGTTCTCAGGATGAGTCCTTCTGCTCTAGGGCTTCTGAAATGTCCTCCTTCATCAGGAAATGTGACTTCCCCTCTGCCATAGTTGACGGGGCCCTCACACGCACTTCTGCCAGTTCCTGTACCTGATCTCATGCCCCCGCTCTCAGACAGAACAGAGATAGAGGTCCCTTGGTCCTCACCTTTCATCCCACCAGCTTATCTGACCTGCAGAAGAATGTGGAATGGGAGGGGAAAGATCCAGTTGTCGTAGTCCATGTGGGTACCAATGACATAGGTAGAATAAGGTAAGAGGTTCTGCTGAGGGAATTTGAGCAGCTAGGGACTAAATTAAAAAGCAAAACCAAAAAGGTAAAAATCTCTGGATTGCTACCTGAGCGATGTGCAAATTGGCACAGGGTCAATAAGAGCAGAGAGTTAAATGTGTGGCTCAGAGACTGGTGTGGGAGAAGTGGGTTTGAATTCATAGGACATTGGCACCAGTATTGGGGAGCTCCACTTGAACAATGCTGGGACCAGGGTCCTGGCAAATTGCATAACTAGGGCTGTGGATAGGGCTTTAAACTAAATAGTAGGCGGGGGGGGGGGGGGGGGGGGGGAGGGTTCAAAAGACTAGAAAAGTATGGATAAAGTAAAAGGGAAGGAGAGCGCAGGAGAGGTTACTGAAGTCTCCAGAATAAAGAACAAGACAGAAAGTTTAGAAAGGGATAAGAATTTAACTTCAGGCAACATGGAGACAAATTTGAGTAGAAGGGTGGTGAATGCAGGACAGAAGATGTTATATTTGAATGTATGCAGTATACTAAATAAGGTAGATGAGCTTATAGTGCAGTTAGGAATTGGCAGGTCTGATGTTGTGGGCAAATCAGAGTCATGGCTGAAAGAAGATCACAGCTGGGAGCTAAACATCCAAGGACACGCATCCTATCAAAAAGACAGGCAGGTGGGCAGAGGGGGTGGGGTGGCTCTGTTGGTAAAAAATGAAATCAAATCCTTAGCAAGAAGTGACATAGAATCAGAAGATGTATAATCCTTGTGGATAGAGTTAAGAAACTGCAAGGGTAAAAAGATCCTATTGGGAATTATATACAGGCCTCCGAATAGTAGCCAGGATGTGGTGTACAAATTACAACAGGAGATAGAAAAAGCATGTAAAAACAGCAACTTTATGGTGGTCATGGGGATTTCAATATGCAGGTCGACTGGGAAAATCAGGTGGGTACTGGATCCCAAGAGAAGGAATTTGTAGAATGCCTACAAGATGGCTTTTTAGAGCAACTTGTGGTCGAGCCCACTAGGGAAAAGGCAATTCTGGATTTGGTGTTGTGCAACAAACCAGATTTGATTAGGGAGCTTAAGGTAAAGAACCCTTAGGAGGCAGTGATAATAATATGATAGAATTCACCCTGCAGTTTGAGAGGGAGAAGCTAAAATCGGATGTATTGGTATTACAGTTGAGTAAAGGTAACTATAGAGGTATGAGAGAGGAGCTGGCCAAAGTTGATTGGAAGGATGACGGTAGAGCAGCAATGGCAGGAGTTTCTGCAAGTAACTCAAGACACAGGATCAGTTAATCCCAAAGAAGAAGAAGTATTCTAAAGGGAGGATGAGGCAACCGTGGCTGACAAGGGAAATCAAAGACAACATAGAAGCAAAAGAGAGGGCATACAATGTTGCAAAAATTAGTGGGAAGCTAGAGGATGGGGATGCTTTTAAAAACCAACAGAAGGCAACTAAAAAAGCAAAAGGGGAAGAAGGATGACATATGAAGGTAAGCTAGCCAATAATATAAAAGAGGATACCAAAAGTTTTTTCAGATATATAAAGAGTAAAAGAGAGGCAAGAGAGGCAAGAGTGGACAAGGAGAAGGTACTTGGGAAACTGAAAGGTCTGAAGGTGGATAAGTCACCTGGACTGGATGGACTACACCCTAGGGTTCTGAAGGAGGTAGCTGAAGGGATTGTGGAGATATTAGTAATGATCTTTCAAGATTCACTAGATTCAGGAATGGTTCTGGAGGACTGGAAAATCACAAGTGTCATTCCACTCTTTAATAAGGGAAGAGAGGCAAAAGACTGGAAATTATAAACCAGTTAGCCTGACTTCAGTGGTTGGTTAGATGTTAGAGTCAATTATTAAGGATGAAGTTTCAGGGTATTTGGAAGCACATGATAAAGTAGGCTGAAGTTAGCATGGTTTCCTTAAGGGGAAATCTTGCCTGACAAACCTGTTGGAATTCTTTGAGGAAGTAACAGGCAGGATAGACAAAGGAGAGTCAGTGGATGTTTACTTGGATTTTCAGAAGGCCTTTGACAAGGTGCCGCACATAAGGCTGCTAAACAAGATAGGAGCCCACGATATTACAGGAAATGTACTAGCATGGATAGAAGACTGGCTGACTAGAGAGCCTAGGTTTAAGGTGAGAAGGGAGAGATTTAATAGGAACCTGAAGGCCAACGTTTTCACCTAGAGAGTGGTCAGTCTATGGAAAGAGCTGCCAGAGGAAGTAGTTGAGGCAGGTACATTAACAACATTTGAAAGGTACTTAGGCAGGTACATGGATAGGAAAGATTTAGTGAGATATGGGCCAAATGCAGGCAAATGGGACTCGCTCAGATGGGAATCTTGGTTGGCATGGATCAGTTGGGGCGAAGGCATGCTGTATGACTCTGTGACTCTCTGGAGTTATTTTAAAAGGGCAAATGGGATACTGTTCACCTGTTGTCATCCAGAACCAAGATCACCCCAACCTCAGATATTGAGCTACAGTAGGCAGGTGACACCTACACATGCACACATTCGGTAGCTGCGCTCCAAGCAATTGTCGACTTGTTCACTGAAGCGTATAACAGGTCGGGCCTTACAATAAACTTCGAGAGGACAAAGGTCCTCTAGCAATATGCCATTTTGCACAACTTGTCCCTGACCATCAAAATCCATGACGAGACCCTGGAAAACATGACTTAGATTTTACATCCTGGGAACCAACTCTCAGCAAAGGTAGACATTAATGATGAAGTTCATCAATGTCCCCATTGTGTTACCACAGCCTTAATTTACTGGAGAAAACAGAGTTTGCAGATTAAGACCTCAAACTCCGCAAAAAGCTCTTGATCTACCCAGACAGCAGTGATCACCAACAGCCTGTCCTGGTCAAATCACATAGATGCCACGGCCAAGAAAGCTCACCAGTGCCTCTACTTCTTCAGGAGGCTAAAGAAATTTGGCATGTCCCCTTTGACACACACCAATTTTTATCGATGCACCATAGAAAGCATCCTGTCTGGATGCATCACAGCTTGGTATGGCAAATGCTCTGCCCAGGACTGCAAGAAACTGCAGAGAGTTGTGGACACAGCCCAGCACGTCACAGAAACCAGCCTCCCCTCCATGGACTCTGTCTTTACTTCTCGCTGTCTTGGTGAAGCAGCCAGCATAATCAAAGACCCCACCCACGCGAATCATTCACTCTTCTCTCCTCTCCCATCAGGCAGAAGATACAGGAGCCCGAGGGCACGTACCACCAGACTCAAGGACAGCTTCTATCCCACTGTGATAAGACTACTGGACAGTTCCCTTATACGATGAGATGGACTCTTGACCTCACAATCTACCTGGTTATGACCTTGCACCTTATTGACTACCTGCAATGCACTTCCCTGTAGCTGTGACACTTTATTCTGTATTCTGTTGTTGTTTTTACCCTGTACTACCTCAATGCACTGTGTGTATCTGTACGAACGGTATGCAAGACAAGTTTTTCACTGTACCTCGGTACAAGTGAGAGTAATAAACCAATACCAATACCTATCCCAATCCCTATCCTCGTGTATGTTTCAGAGACAGGGACTACTTATAGCAGACACCTCAAAGCACTGAAGAGATACCACCAACACTGTTTCCATAAAATCCTCCAAATCCACTCGCAAGATTGTTGAACTTTCCAGGCCAATATCCCCAGCAATGAGGCTCTAAATACATTCAGCTGCCTCCGGTGGGTGGGGTGGGGGGGCACATCATCTCCATCCATGGCTCTAGATTCCTGAAACAATCTACTTCAAGTCTCGTCACAACTAGAGGACAAACATGTAAGGACACACTCAAAGATTCTTGAAAACATTATATCGTCCTTGCCAATTGTTGGGAATCCCTGGGCTATGGCCTCTCAAGGTCAAGAAAGAGCATCTAGGAGGACACCAGGAATCTCCAGTCTCTACGAGGGGACCACTCAATGATTATGATTGAACAACATCGTAATAATCCCATATCTGATCTCACAAGCACCACCTGCCTGTCTGTGGTTGAGTTGGGGGTTTCACATAGAACTCTTCAACCACCTCAGAATGCATAGAACTGGCTTGTAGGCAAATCATCTTCCCCTAAGAAGAAGGGTGTGTGTGTGTGTGTGTGTGTGTGTGTGTGTGTGTGTGTGTGTGTGTGTGTGTGTGTGTGTGTGTGTGTGTGTGTGTCTGCGCGTGCATGCGTGCGTGTGTCTATTTCTAAACAACCATGTATGATAGAGCAGCAGTTTCCATGGTGTGTCGTTCTTCTTGATCTACCTTTCAGAGTTGCTCCATCGTCCCGGGATTCTCACTCCTGGACGGGACCATTTGGATCACTTCTTGCCAGCTGTTGTGGCCCTCACTGCACATAGGACCACCCCCCCTCTCCCCTCACCTGTTATGACTTTGATATCTCTTTCATTGATCTGGGAGCACTCATACTCGCACTCTCCCTCTCCTCTGCAGCCTAAGGCAGCCATAGTTTGTGTTGCTACTGCCCAGTTGCTATGGGGACTGTGGCTCCAATGGGTTGATGAAGCTTTCTCTGATTGCTGTGCAACAATGTGTCAGCAGTGGTGAATTGAGTGCAGGCCTATTGGGGACCTCACTGGTCATGTCATACAGCTGGTTCTGGATGTAAAACGCACCCTAACATTTTCAGACTTGTTTATAACTAATAGTGCTATTTGTTTTGAAGATGGCTCCCTTTGGGCCCTGTGCCTAAACAGTAATATTTTACTCATCACGATTTTTTTACAGTCTGTCCGAAAAATCCACCTGTGGACACGTTAAATTCAATAGGTTGTTAAACTGCTCTTGTCGCCTTGACTGATTCAGTCATCGGGTGGCCCTTTGAAAGAGACTTCCCGAGTAACTCAAGCTATTGAGGTTTCAGTCACAGCTTGATGGGGCCTCCTCTCTTTCATTTCCCTTTGACCAACCCCTGAAGTATTGGTTGCCAGTGGCTTTGTCTCCTCAGGACCTGGGGGAGCCAGTTTGCTCTTTTGAATGGCGGTAAAAAGAAACTCTTGAGGATGTTGAACTACATAATTGAAACAGTAGATTGTCAGTCAGAGGGGGAAGTGATTGTGTTCTGGCATACTGCACCTTGAATACAGCCATTAAGCAGCAAAGACATTCAAGAGCAGGACATTTAAAGACATTCTGTTTGCATGTATTGGTGATTTTTGTTTTGACAGGAGACACTTAGGCTTTCCAGCTTGGAAAAAGACATCTAAAGGAAGATCTTAATGATGCATAAAAGTTGTTAGGATTATAGAACTACTTCAAATTAAAGACAGGGGACTAGATGCACATGTTCAAATGATTTTAGTCTTAATGTCAGAAATTGTCCCACAAATGAAAAGTGATCAAAGTGCGGAAAAACTTCTGAATAGAGTAGTGAAGCAAAAGATTCCTTGAATCACTTATGAAACATTTCACTGCAGGGAATATTATGATGTCTCTGGATGGATTAATAAACTGGCCTTGCTCAGTCAGTGTTATCTCTGACAATACCCCCCACTCCCAGTTCTGATGAAGATTCTTCAACCTGAAATATTAATTCTGTTTCTCTTCCCACAGCTGCAGCCTGAACTGCTGAGTGTTTCCAGCATTTTCTGTTTTTACATTAAATTTCCAGGATCAGCAGTATTTTTTGATCTTCACAATATTAAATGTCATTCCTCACATTGGTGTACAGGTTAACAGGTGATTAGTTGATTGCCCTTTGCGACTATTCCCAGGTGACAGTTATTCATGTGCACCCCTCATCAGTGAATGTGAGGCTGTTTGATTTGGGAACCATCATGATCCATCCTTATCTTTCCCCAAAACCCACAAATATTTTTGCAAGAAGACAGAAACCCAGGTGTTTTCTATCCTGCCCACTGAATAAATTTGCTAACCTTGATTATCAAGTGCAAGGCCAGAGAAAATTGACTATTTCCAGTACCAAAGTGCAAATTGTTTATGAAAGGAATGTGAAACGAGAACTGTGCCTCTATAATGCTGAAAAATAACAGGATTTAAAATACATACAATGCAATACTCTGTTATAAAACCTACTATCAATTAAGTGTTTAGGGAAGATTACCTGAATCCTAGTGTGGTAAACAAAATGTTTCTACAGACAGTAATACTGGAGAAATTTATTGTATTTGTTACAAACAAGCTGTAACAGGTTGTGTGCTCCAGGTAGAACATACCTAACTCATCGCTTATTGTTTACCAACAAGCCAGGAAACCAGCCTTGGTTCAGGGGGGCTACACAAGGACATGCCTGAAACAACACTGGGCACACCTGAGGATGAAGCTGCACTACAGGACAACCTGTCAGTTAAACAACAAAAGCAGCAGGATGACCTGTCCAAAAACAAACAGATCAGAGCAAGGCTTTATAGGTCTAAAACATCCAGTCAAGAATCATGGCTGGTAATCATGCAACTAACAGGAGGAGTCAATATAAACTTGCTCATCTTCACATGGTGAGCACAGCAGGCAGGTGCAAGTATAAGGATGAGGTATTTGCAAGTGACTAAGGGTCTTACTTGGCTTTGTTCCAAGGACCCCACCACATCAGTTTGGCTTGCTCACATTAAGAAGCAGCTGCATACACAACCTGGAAAATGGATGACATAGCACTCATTCTTTTAAGCACTATGCAATTCAAAACCAATTTTAGCTGAAATAAATCACACTAATATTTATTCCTAGGTGCAATTCTGCTGATCACGAAATTGGACTGAGCAGTTGTAATCCATATTAGTAACCCTGAACTTTTCCAGGGGTCAGACACGCATCTAATGAGGTCACTGTCTGCACAACACTCATTTCCTCCCGCACACCATAAATGGACCTCCAAGCTCCAGACTACAGCCATCATGCACCAATCTCACTTGAACTCAGAGCACATTGTGCTAGTCTGTTGCTTTTGTCAATATTTAGAGAGAAATCTGGTGACTTCAGAAGACCTGACTGGGCAGATTCACAGTCGACTGAAGGCTGCACAAATACCAGCAGAGTTTGCTGAGTGTGCTTCAGTTAAGAGGATTTTTTTAGCAGTTAAGATACTCTTGCAAAGGGTGCCTCAGCAGTGACGCTGCTGGAAGATCTTCATACCTGGAGGCATTGTTATGGACATGGTTGACCAGTCAGGGTGGTTTGGGGCATTGAGATGGGATGTAAATGAATTCCATCATGGAAGCCTACACCCGAACATTCAGAGACACCACATTATACCTGGACTGCTCTGATGAACATTTCAAACTCAGGTTTTCCAAGACTATTGTCACTGAGGTATGTGACATTCTGCCAGAAGACCTCCGGCCAAATTCCTGTGCATGGACAGCTCTCTCCAATGGAAGTCAAGGTCACCCTGACTCTCAGATGCCACAGCCAAGAAAGCTCACCAGTGCCTCTACTTCCTCAGGAGGCTAAAGAAATTTGGCGTGTCCCCTTTGACACTCATCAACTTTTATCGATGCACCATAGAAAACATCCTGTCTGGATGCATCACGGCTTGGTACGGCAACTGCTCTGCCTAGGACCACAAGAAACTAGAGAGTTGTGGACACAGCATTGCACATTACGGAAACCAGCCTCCCCTCCATGGACTCTGTCTATACCTCTTGCTGCCTTGGTGAAGCAGCCAGCATAATCAAAGACCCCACCCACCTGGGACATACTCTCTTCTCCCCTCTCCCATCAGGCAGGAGCCTGAGGGCACATACCACCAGGCTCAAGGACAGCTTCTATCCCACTGTGATAAGACTATTGGACGGTTCCCTTATATGATGAGATGGACTCTTGACTTCACAATCTACCTTGTTATGACCTGGCACCTTATTGTCTACCTGCAATGCACTTCCCTGTAGTTGTGACACTTTACTCTGTATTCTGTCATTGATTTTACCCTGTACTACCTCAATGCACTGTGTAATGAATTGATCTGTACGAATGGTACGCAAAATAAGTTTTTCACTGTACCTCGGTACAAGTGACAATGATAAACCAATACCAATACCAAACTTCCTCACCATAACATCTTTCCAAGTGTTTGCAGAAGATCTCTGCAATGTACCACAACTTGCTGCTCACTGCTGCATCAGAGAGGTCATCCAGGCACTGCAACTATGAAGAATACATTCATATACTTTGATTTGAGGGAGGACAACATGGAACACAGGCACTGGGATGTGCCAGAAATGTTGGCTTCACAGGATTGCAGGTAGCCATTCACTGCAATCATGTATCCATAAGGGTTTCTTTTAAGAATTGTTTCCATTCCCTCAATGTGTAGGTTGTCATAAGATAAGATATCTTGAGAGAATGTACAAACTCCTTACAGACAGTGGCTGGATTTGAGCCAGGGTTGCTGGCGCTGTAGAGCGTTATGCTAACCACTACACTATCGTGCAACACAAAATGAATTCCCTGATGGTGCACAAGATTCCTTGATCCTAACAAGGGAATCTGCACTTGCCAGGCATTTTTGGGGACTTGCTCGGCTTTGTGAGGTGGATTGAAACCCATCAACTGAGAGGATTTCTGGTGAACACACGAGATTCTGCAGATGCTGGAATCAGGAGCCACACACAAAGTGCTGGAGGAACTCAGCAGGTCAGGCAGCATCTATGGAGGGAAATAGACAACATTTCGGGTCGAGAACCTTCATCCGGACAGGCATCTGGTGCAAGATTTACAAGAATCTGGTGAATCCTCCTCAGAAACATCTGTCTCTATTCGTTGTCTATTACTGATGACATGTAAGTTTTGATTCTAACCAACAGGTCAATTGCTGACCCTATTCTTGTGGAGGCTGTGGCTGTTTCATCAAACAAAGCTCTTCTAACCACCATTGCACATAACATCCAAGTGTGGTCTCACCATGCAAACTTGAATATAAAATTGGCTTGGTGGAAGGAGACAGAGGGTGGTAGTGGAGGACTGTTATTCAGACTGGGATCTGTGGCCAGTGGTGTGCCGCAGGGATCGATGCTGGGTCCCCTGATGTTGGTCATCTATGTGAACGATTTGGATGACAGTGTTGTTAACGTGGTTAGTAGGTCTGTGGCTGACACGTAAATTGATGGTGTAGTGTGCAGTAAAGAAGGTTATTTAAGTTTACAACAGGATCTAGATGAACTGGGGAAGTGGGCCAGGGGATGACAGATGGGATTTAACTCGGACAAGTGTGACATGTTGCATTTTAGTAAATTAAACCAGGGCAGGACTTACATAGGAAATGGTTAGAGCCCTGGGGAGTGTTGTAGAACAGAGAGACCTAGGAATACAAGTGCATAGTTCCCTAAAGGTGGAGACACAGGTAGACAGGGTGGTGAAGAAAGTATTTGGCATGCTTGCTTTCATTGGTCAGAGCATGGAATTCAGGAGTTGGGACGTCATGTTGCAACTGTTGAAGTCATTGGTGAGACTGCACTTGGAGTATCGTGCGTAGTTCTTGTTGCACAGCTATAGGAAGGGTGTCATTAAGCTGGAAGGGGTATGAAAAAGATTCATAAGGATGTTATTGAGACTGGAGAGCCTGAGCTATAAGGAGAGACTGGATAGGCTGGGACTTTTTTCCCTGGAGCATAGGAGGGTGAGGGGTGAATTTATAGAGGTATATAACATTATGAGGGGTGTAGCTAAGGTGGATGTTCACAGACTTTTTCCCAGGGTAAGGGAGTCTAAAACTAGAGGGCATAGATTTGTGAGAAGGGTAAAAGCAACTTTTTCACACAGAGTGTGTTGGGTATATGGAACAAGCTGCCAAAGGGAGCTATAGATGTGGGTACAATTACAATGTTCAAAAGACATTTAGACAGGTACATGGATAGGAAACGTTTAGAAGGATATGGGCCAAACTCAGGCAAATGGGACTAGCTGAGGTAGACATCTTGGTCAGCATGGACAAGTTGGGCTAAAGGGCCTGTTTCCATGTTGTATATCTCTATGACTCTATCCAGCCTCCCCTCCATGGACTCTGTCTACACTTCTCACTGCCTTGGTAAAGTAACCAATATATTCAAAGACCCCACTCACCCTGGACATTTTCTCTTCTCCCCTCTCCCATCGGGCAGAATATACAAAAGTCTGAAACCACATACCACCAGGCTCAAGGACAGCTTCTATCCCACTGTTACAAGACTATTGAATGGTCCCCCAGTATGATAAGATGGACTCTTGACCTCACAATCTACCTCATTATGGCCTTGCACTTTATTGTCTACCTGCACTTTCTCTGTAACTGTAACAATTTATTCTGCATTCTGTTATTGTCTTACCTTGTATTATCTCAATGTACTGTTGTAATGAAATGATCTATATGGATGGCATGCAAAACGAAGTTTTTCACTGTACCTTGGTACATGTGACAATAATAAACCAATTTACCAATCCAACAAACTTCCTCCTGAAGTGGAGTTATTCAACAGAACGAATGGGAAACTTCAACCTTTGCAACCTCCATTCCTGAACCAAGGTATCTCCTGTCAAGGACAGGATAATTGTATGTGGCTTTAGTTCTTGGATGCTCAGACAGCTGCCATATGGACCTTGTTTTAGAATCCACTCAGGACGTGGGCTATACTGTGCTATTCAGGTCTTGACCTATACAGCCCTCTAAGGACACTGGGCTATATAATCCCTTTCAGGCCTTGGGTTATATAACCCTATTTGATCTTTGGGCTGTACTGCACAGTACAGACCTGACGTGAGTTACTCTAATCCTTTTAGCCCTTAGGCAGCACCGGAAGTGTGGCAACATGAGTGGCCCCAGAACCCTCCATGTAAAAGATGCATTTCACTGTGTGTTTCAATGTACATGTGACTAATAGATATCTCTTTATATTTTGTTTAGGCACAACATGGAGGACTATTGATAAGCTCTTTAATAATTTTCTCACTGCTATATGGTCTGCAGTGAGGAAGTTATTAAAGCACAAGTCTGGAGCCCAATGCCATTATGAGGGTATGGGGCTGTACAACCCAAGGCTTGAATTGGGTTGGGCAGTTTTCATAGATCAATGATCATGTTACCGTCTCTCCTGATTTCAACATTTAGGAACTATGAGTATAGAATGGGTCAGGGTAGGATTAGTGTAAAGGGGTGCTTGATGACCAATGTGGATTTGGTGGGCTGAAGGGCTGGTTTACCTGCTGTATCTCTCTATAACTCCCTATCGCTCTTTCCTCATGACCCTGCTGTTTCAGCTGGATGTCATGGAGCAGTTGGGCTGAAGGGCCTGTTTCTGTGCTGTATGACTCTATGATCAGCTGGGGCAGGCCAGGTGCACCTGCATCTGTGGGAGTGCTGCATCCTCCATTTGTATCACCCCAGTGCACACAGGTTTAGTGCTGCCTGACATGTCAGTAACTCAGAGGTGGTGGGTAGCTCTGAGAGAAACACAAGGTTATGCAGTACTGTACAAGGAGAGTGTTAGAATCAGGAAGCATTTTGGAATGTGGAGTAGGATCAAAGCATGTTTTGAATAATATGCTGCTGTTTAAATGTGAAGAGAGTTTCATTTTTATGGTCAGTGTTGAGTCAATGGGTTAGTGGCCAATGCAGTTGCTGGAGATTTTCCCAGAGCCTGGGAAGTGTTGAGTGATGTGGGATCACATAACGATGTTTCCTCTCTAGGCTCACTCCAGGTCAGCTGAGCTGGTACCTGAATCGCATCCAATACGGAGAAGATCCTTCAATCTTCATTGAGCTCACAGGAATGGCCATTCTCTTTGATAATGCTCCACTAACAATGAATTGAACTTGAACTCTTGTTAATTTCTCAGGAGCTCCTGGAGCACACCGAGACACCAAAATGCTGACAGTTTAGCAGGTATTGCTCACTAACCCAGTGCCAACATCTCCTAGACACTTGAGCCAAGGTCAAACAATGGGTGATCCCGGTAAGGAAACTAGTTGATTCTACTAGAGCTACCAAAAACATAATGGTGATGTGAACTGCTGGACTGTCAGTAGCCAATTCAACAAGGGGGCACTGTTGTGTGACAGCTGCCACATAGACTTTTTCAATGTCCAATTAAGAACAACTATGCCAGTAGTGACTAAAGCCTTAAAATCATTGCAGATTGAATGACTTCCTGTCACTGCAATACATTGGCTCAGGTGCCTCTTTAATGTCATTACCATAGTATTAAGATAGCTTAATGCGATGGATTCTTCTGAAAAATTCATTTTATATACACAAGGAGCAAAATGCAGCAAAATTTGAAATCTAAGCGAGAAACTGACATGCCAGGCAGCTTCCATTGAGAAAATAAATTCCGTTGACTGCTTCAGACAAAAACCCTTCCACAGAAATACTATTGCAGATCAACATTTCAAAAAGGTATGAAAGAGAGACACAAGAGACTGCAGATACTGGAATCTGGGGCAATAAACCATCTGCTCGCAAATCGACACAACGTCCTGATGCAGGGTCTTGACCCAAAACATCAACAATTCCTTTCCCCCTGCAGATGCTGCTCGATCTGCTGAGTTCCTCCAGCAGATTGCTTGTTGTAAGAATACAAAAGCAAGGGAAAGGAGAAAACGACATACATCATTTTCACTTGCATAAATTTCCATGTAACCCACTAACTTGGGGAGTATTTTTAAATCTTCAGCCTTGAAACTGCTAAACTAATCCACCAAACAAACAGCAAATTTTCCATTTACTTTCAAGTTTTTTCCATCTTTTCTGGTGCATTCATTGTATGAAGATAATGTAACTGACTAACCTTCAAGAGAAAAGTGAATTGCAGTCACCAGCATCAATGTGAGCTGACTCCTGCTTTTCTGAAAAAAGGATTAAAGTGTTATTTCTACAGCATTGGAATAAGTACAGGAAAAAGAATGTAATGACTCTAGGCTGCTTCTGGCTTAATCACCATGGTAGGCCTCGTCACCATGGTTATATACCAATAAGCTTTGGAAAAGCTGAAAATCAAAACTGGATGAATTTCTATCCCTAATTAAGAACAGCCCCAAATAAGTCTAGGGCAAATATATTTACCCTTGGCTCAAAGATGCATCAGTACTTTCAACTCTGCAGAGTTCACATTCCTTTCGGATCAGAAGGCCCCCTTGGGATGCCATGCAGGCTGCTTCCAGCCATGCTCAGGGGCGGTGATTAAATTACCTGTTTGGGCTGAGAATTCCAGATTAAATCAAGAGAATTCCATCCTGCCCATTTCCTCTCCTGAAAACATTTGACTCCTTGCTGGTGTTCAGTTGTACAGGAATGGGCTGTTCTCTGCTACACCATTAAAATGTATTTGTGTGTGAGTCTGGTGTGTGAGTGACACAGAGCTTGTCAATTGCACGGGACATCACAAACAAGTCCAATCAGCCTAGAAGTTCGATCTAGTAGCAAAGCAGACATGAGACTCATATAGAACATAGAACAGTACAGCACAATACAGGCCCTTCGGCCCACAATGTTTTGCTGACCCTTAAACCTCGCCTAAGACTATCTAACCCCTTCCTCCCACATAAACCTCTATTTCAAATTCCTCCATATGCTTATCTAGTAATGTCTTGAACTTGACCAATGTACCTGCCTCCACCACCACCCCAGGCAGCGCATTCCATACCCCAACCACTCTCTGAGTAAAAAATCTTCCTCTGATATCTCCCTTGAACTTCCCACCCATTACTTTAAAGCCATGCCCTCTTGTATTGAGCATTGGTGCCCTGGGAAAGAGGCGCTGGTTGTCCACTCTATCTATTCTTCTTAATATTTTGTATACCTCTATCATGTCTCCTCTCATCCTCCTCTCTCCAAAGAGTAAAGCCTTAGCTCCCTTAGTCTCTCCTCATAATGCATACTCTCTAAACCAGGCAGCATCCTGGTAAATCTCCTCTGCACCCTTTCCAACGCTTCCACATCCTTCCTATAATGAGGCGACCAGAACTGGACACAGTACTCCAAGTGTGGTCTAACCAGAGTTTTGTAGAGCTGCATCATTACCTCGCGGCTCTTAAACTCGATCCCTCGATTTATGAAAGCTAACATCCCATTAAGCTTTCTTAACTACCTTATCCACCTGTGAGGCAACCTTCAGGGATCTGTGGATATGGACCCCTAGATCCCTCTGCTCCTCCACTCTACCCAGAATCCTGCCATTAACTTTGTACTCTGTCTTGGAGTTTGTCCTTCCAAAGGGTACCACCTCACACTTCTCCGTATTGAACTCCATCTGCCACTTCTCAGCCCAGCTCTGCACAATCTTCGACAATCCTCTACACTATCCACACCACCACCTACCTTTGTGTCATCTGCAAACTTGCCAACCCACCCTTCTACCCCCTCATCCAAGTCATTCAACCAGGAACTTCCATGAACTATTCATATTCCACTAGTGATGTTGTCCTAGCAGCAGGCACAATCTACAAATGATTTCATTATTCATGTAACACATGTTGCTGGCTGTACAGATGTAAGGTGGAGCAGAGAGCTTGATATGATTGCCACAGAACATTTGCAATAGAACTAGGAGACACACAACATTCTGAGGGAGAAACTTTGGCTGTTCTCCTGCAAATAGACAGCTCCCTCCGTGAAAGTCAAAATCACACCGACTCTCAGCTTCCTCACCACTGGATCTTTCCAAGTGGCCTCGGTGGGAGTAGGAGTTCTCTCTCCTTCTCCCTTGCAGCCTCTCACTCTCTGGTCAAAGTGGGTGCTGTTGAGGTGCAGCAGCCATTGGGAGTGTGCCATTAAGGGCTGTTTTCCCCCTCTCTGCATTCTATGCAGCAAAGTGTTGGGAGAGTTGCAAAACTGAATGAGGTCCCTTCAGGAATTGTGCTGATCCCATTTTGTGTTGGGGTGTCCACTACCCAATGCCATTTGTGTCTTTTATGTTCATGATGTCAGTTCCCCACAGCAGGTTCAGTGACTGCTGGAGAGTGTAACTGAAGAGGAATAAATGTAAGCATGCCACACATAGATATGTGAGAAGTGTGATTCAGACAGTCCTGCTGCTGTGTCCCACTGACTATTCAGTAGATATGTACACCACCTGATATGCTGCTGGATCACATAGTCCAGGGTGGGTACCATGTCTAGACTGCCTTAGCTGATCACTGCGGTCGTGGCAACAGAAGTACAATTGACCTCAGCACTCCAGGGTGAGTAAAAGATAAAATAATTTGACTTAAAAAAAAATTTGCATGAATATTGGTGGGACTTGCGTCCCTCACCCTTTACGATTTTCTATCATGAGGGGTATACACTTGGATGAGTTGTTGGGAGCCAAAACCAAAACAAGACTGTACCTTTAAAAAGAGCTGAGGAAGAAACTCAAAACACAGGCTTCCTGGGAAGGATGAAAGAGGGATTTAACTAAGTAAAAACTATTTAAAGAGTGAAAGACTATTTGTTCACAAAACAGTCTCTCATTCTTCCCATTCATGTTGTCAAAATGTCACAAATAAACTTAGTTGCTGAGTGGGAGTTATCTTCTGTGCACTTAATAATGAAGTGGTAAATGCAGGCAGGGAAAATACTTCCCTCCCATTGCTTCACCTGAAAGAGATACTCAAATCAATTTTTTAAATCAGGTGTACAATTTTATTTTTCCACTTGAACATAAACTCCTCTATTTAAAAAAAACATTCTTCTTGGTTTCAGCACCCATAAGAACACCAATTTGTGTTTGTTATTTAAATTTTGGCGTTTTTCATCTTATTTGCATTTATATTAAGCAAAGTGCATTTTTAATTGTCCGGTTTACACATTGCACAATACATAAATAATGCTATAAAACGTCTTCATATTTACAAGTAATATAATATATTTATATATAACATAAAATACACTTTTCTTTTATTAAATCTCATTACTTTTCATTGAAAGCATCTCTGCTAAATCTGAGTCCTTTAATAACACCACTCTATCGGTTATTGAGGAACACCTCCAGCCAGCAAGGGCAGCTGGTTATGAACTGTCTCGTGTAGCATTGGCCCCAGCCTTTTACAAAACTAATTTGGACGCTGAATCCAGACCATGGCTCGTGCGTGAAATCATGGTCGTTGGGTCTCTGCAAGGTGTAAGACTTCTCGTAGTCGAAAGCCTTGATGGAATAGCCCGGGAACACTTTGTGAACCAGTAACGTCCTGGAGTCCGGGTTGTCCAGTGTGACTGACTTGATGAAAATCGGGTAATTGCTGCGATTGTAGACCCACACCCCGTCTGGCTCTTTGCTCAGCTGGATACCATAACCGATTTTGCTCCGAACCTTGGTCACCAGCTGGCTCTTGTTGTCCGAGTTTAACTGTCCCAGGCAGAAACCATTCCCATGAGGTAGATCGTAGAAAATATCGAGGGAGGGTTCTTGGACAGTGTACAGACGCCCCACTCGTGTCCTCTCCTCCCAATATGCAACAACGCACCAGTGCGACTGACTTCCCAGCTCCTGACTTATTCGGGATTCTGTGGGAGAAAGGGAAAAAAAACTTTTAGCTTTTGACCTTTATCCAACATCATAAGAAGTCATGAGAATTTGCTAAGTTATTTGCAGAATTAACACATCATTGATATAAGCATATACAGGGAAGGAGATGGGTGGGGTTGGAAACTGTCCCCAGAATCAATGTCAAACCCATTCACCATTACCACCTTTTCCAAATATCACACACCTCAAATGATCAGTACACCGACAGGCAATAGATTGAAGGACAGAATCTTCTACTGACACTGAGAAGCTTTAATCGTACTAATTATCTGTCCGGCTGAGCGCCCAAATTCCTAAGTGGACGTATATTGCAATATTTTTGTTACAACCAGAGTTTCAGTGGAATATTATTAATGGAGTAGAAATGTTATGTTTATCAGGATATTTCATTGTAACCAGCAGTTCTTAATGTCCACACATACACCAACACATAACATGATCTTGGTTTACAGGCCATCCCTGGGTAATGAAGGGGTTCTGATTTTACAGACGACCTTCATCAATATTATCTGTAAATTGGAAAATACACAAAAATCACTCAATATGGTAGCCATACCTCCGCAGTATTTAATGAATGGCATCAAAAGCACATGAAACTGCTAGGAAAGAACAATTACTAAAAGTAGAGAGAAAGAGGAAACTGGTTCTGCCATTCATACATCAGACTTTTGAATTTAATATTATGAGAGATCGGTCGTATGTAGAGATGTCCATAAGTTGGGCATTCATAACTGGCGGACAGCCTGTATTTCACTTTTTCTGTTGTTTAAATTGATTGGCATTACCATCACCAAGTCCCATACCTAGGGAGTCGTCATGTCCAGAACCTCAACTGGATCAGCCACAAAAATCCTGCGGCTACATGAACAAGTTAGAGACTGGGTACTGTGGAGTGAAGCACTCATCTCCAGACACCCCAAAGCCTTTCCACCTTCTATAACGAATATGACAGGAGCATGAAACAAAACCAGAAAATGTTGGAAACATCCAGCAGATCAGGCACCTTCTGTGGAAAGAGAAACAGAGTTAACATTCCAAGTCTGATGAAAGGTCTGTTTCTCTTTCCACAGATGCTGACTGACCTTCTGAGTATTTCCAGCATTTTCTGGTTTATTTCAGATTTTTGGCATCTACAGTTTTTTTTTATTTTCAAGTCAGGAGCATGATGGAATACCCTCCACTTGTCTGGATGAGTGCAGCTTTAACAATTCTCAAGGAGTACGACACATCCAGGACAAAGCACCCACCTGACTGGCACCTCTTCCGCCACCCTGAAGGTTCATTCCCTCAACCACTGGTGTACAGTGGCCATCGCATCCACCATCAACAAAATGCACTGCAGTTACTCCGACACCAGCACCCAAACCCACAATGTGTACCATGAAGAAGAACCAAAGTAGCAGACACAGAAGAGAATCACCACCTGCAGATTCCCCTCCAAGTCATGCACCATCCTGACCTGGAAAGCTATTGCCTTTCCTTCATTGTTGCTGGCTCTAAGTCCTGGAATGCCTGTGTAACAGAACCGTGAGAGTACTTTCACCAGATAGGCTGCAGTGCTTCAAGAAGGCACCATCTTCTCAGGGGCAATAAGTGCTGGCCTTGCCCGCAATCCCCGGATCCCGAAAAATGAATAAACTAAAAGCCGTACAGACATGTAAATGCACAGAAAAAAGACAGCAACAGAGAGGGACTACAGTGCTGAGAAATGCACATGCACACACCTGCATACCCACACACACACAGGCACACAATGGAGCAAACATGCAACAGCAGCACACACACCCCCCCACCTCCCACAGATATAAACGGTTGCAGAAATAGGCATATGTGTGAAAACTAGACGTCCCTGATGTCAAAGACTCCCGCCCCACATGAGAAATTCCATATAATTCTAACTTTTAAGAAAATCACACATGGAATCTGTAACTTTAACAATGCAAGCAGCAGTAAATGATGGCTAGGAACAGGTGATAACTGTGTCTGGATATCATGCACCAACACCAGATGTGGCTTTTGAGCTGCTCCTTAAGCGGTGCCACACAGCATCTTGATCTCTCAATCTACCTCATTATGACCTTGTACCTTACTGTCTACCTGCACTGCACTTTCTCTCTAACTGTAACACTTTATTCTGCATTCTGTCATTGCTTTACCTTGTACTACTTCAATGCACTGTGTAGTGAATTGATCTGTATGAATAGTATGCAAGATTTTCACTGTACCTCAGTACATGTGACAATAATAAACCAATTTACCAATTTATAAGCAGACTTGGGCCATGTATTCTTGACGACCAGCGGACTAGCCTGCTTTAATATCCCTGCACAGGTTCCACAGACAAGTTGTGTCCCCCGGAACTGACCTGTCTGAGCACCTTCCCATACAGAGAGTGAGGGCCTGCCAGACAGTAGAGTACAATAATCACACAATGCAAGCCATACTCCTCTGGTTTCTGTTGTATCAAACTAGCCTGGCTATACTTTTAATTGATTCATATTACCTTCCAGATAAAGTCTGAATGTTCATAATAGGCCATTTGTGAGACTGAGTGTGTCACCATTACTGAGGCAATTACACTCCTCTAACTAACTGAAATCTAGACTGAATTATTAACATCAAGACTGTGCACACACGCACATGAATGTTTTATAACTGCTTGGTTTACTTACAGTGGTGATTCTCTCTTTTTTCTCTGTATCTTTGGTTAATCCAACAGCCCACAGCATTAGCTCTAATGATGTTTCAGTGTGCCTGACATTTGCCCCTGTCCTCGAAGCCAGAGCTGGGCAGCTGGTTAGTTCACTCACTTTTCTCAGTGCTACATTGAGGAAGTGTTGCCCTGGCCCTTTAAGTATTGCACCCTGTCACCCCTCCCCCACCATCTCCACTCCTTTCATTTTCCCTCCCCTTTGCAGTGCCCCTCGTAACCCTCTCCAGCTCAACTACATCCAAATGAAATCCTGGCAGAGAACAAGCAGGAAAAGGGAAAAAAAGAGGAAAGGATCTGTGTCAAATTACTTCCAACTCCCCTTCAAAACGCTCCATAAAACAAGCACCAGAATCAAATCGGAACACATTGTTCAATGGGGCTCTTTTCAACCCCACCGCAGTTCTCCGTGTTGCTCCTCTGCATATAAAAAGGAGTAAATTCACTGCCAAAGTGAAACAAGAAAAAGAAAACAAGAAGACAGGAATAACCTAAAGCACCAGAAACATTATTGCACTCCTGGGCTCTGACTGTGACCATCCAGCACGTGAGAGAACCCCAGACTGGTGCAACCACCCACCAATCTCAGGGTGACAGAGATTGTACCTTCAGAGATTCTGATATTTGCCATCCTAGACTCTGGGATCTGTTGCTGAATCCTTAAAGAGACAGCACAACTGACCTCAGCTTCCACTGTGGGTTGGATCGTAACAACAATCGTCCCTCTCCTGTGCCTTCCCTCACACCGTGAGCTTTCATTTCTAGAGTCTAAATTCCATTCACTGTGATATTGGCCCATTGAACTTGTATTACAGAGCAATGCGGCTCGGGGCAGGCACGGTAGTGTAGCGGTTAGCGTGGTGCTCTACAGCGCCAGCGACTTGGGTTCAATTCCAGCCACTGTCTGTAAGTAGTTTGTATGTTCTCCCCGTGTCTGCGTAGGTTTCCTCCGGGTGCTCCGGTTTCCTCCCACATTCCAAAGACATACAGATTAGGAGGTTTTGGGCATTCTATGTTGGTGCCAGAAGCGTGGCAACACTTGCGAGCTGCCCGCAGAACACTTTATGCAAAAAGATGCATTTCACTGCGTGTTTCGATGTACATGTGACTAATAAAGATATCTTATCCAAAAGATGTCTTATCCAAATAATTACTACTGAAGTTTTTGGAGTTCAGTTTTGATTCAGACAGACCAGGAACAACTCAGGTTAGATCCCAGACTGGTCCTTCACAGACACGACAGCTCAAGGTCAGCTTTGCCCAACCTTTACTCCTCTGGTCTAAAAGGGAGGCAGTGGGGGAGAAACATCTGTGCCTATTGCAGGCACAAGAGTCAAAAGGAATATATCCATGCTATTTATTATCCAGACTTTTGGCATTTTAAGGCAATGAATATGGGTATCTGTACAGTGACACCACCCACACACCCACCAATCTTGCTGGAAGGTGCAGCTGGTAGTGGCTTAGTATTAATGCCCTACTAAACTGGTACAGCCTTGTGACACCAATGCTCACACACACTTGTAATCATAGTGGGTTCTGGAACCATTCCTCACCGTAATGCAGGGTCTTCTGGAGACGGAAGCAACTATTTACATGCATCTGCTGATCTGGAATAGAATGAACAAATATATAAAGGTATCCCAATGAAGAGAGCCATACTCAATAAAACCATGTCTGCCGTTTAATACTTCATGCCTTTTGGCATTGCAAAGCAATCTCTGTGTTCCTCTCTTGCAACCCACTCCCTTCTATGGCTGTCATTTTGGGAGACACAAAATAGTAGGCATAAAATCTTAGAAGAAAGATATATTTCTATTGACTCTGGCCTACTTGGTAGGGACGTGGTTATATGTGACGCAGGTATACAGATAGATTCTCACTTCTCCTGACGTACTCTGAGGAACACCCTCAAAGCCTAACATTAACAATTTATGGAGGACTACAGAGATTCTCCCCTAAGAACAGGAGCTAACTATTATTGCTGAAGGCTCTGTGGGGGTAGATTTTAATTAATGGGGCTGACACAGTAAATGGCTGCCATGTTGCTGACAGGGTGGACCCTGAGGTTTTCTCAGGCAGTTCCTTGAGATGGAGGATGACTTGCTTCCATTCCAGTACGGAGGTAACTAATGAGGCCAATGTGGGACCTGTAAACTCTTCAATCGATGAGGCAGGAGGTGCCTGACCAAGTAGGTAGTTTGGCGAGGTTGTGGGCTCCTTCTGCCATTTACACTGGGCTTCCATGTGCTCTCAATTTCCAAAGGTAGAAGTGTGCATAGTCACCGAACCCTTAAATGGAAACCACATAAGCAAGTCTGGGTGACAAGGATGGGGTGGGGGGGGGAGGTGGGGAAGGATGGGAAAAAGAACACAGATTTACTGCCTGAAGACTGGATAATAGTGGGCATAAAATCCTAAGAGACACAGAGATATATACTCCTTTTAACTCTGGCCTCTGCAATAGGACATGGTTCTGTATGAAACTTAGGTAGGGGGAGGGGTGCTGCTTCAGGTTTGCAAATGCACCGTCAATAAAAGGACAGACAGGCCACACAAAGGCACTTCTGCTTCACTAGCTGCTGGAGCCCTCCCATTCGCTGCAGTGACTAGGGCCTGAACAATAAAACAAGGGAAAGAAAGCAAGCCTGGCTCCTTTTGTCTGCAAGGGCCTGTCTCCAGTGAATGGGGCAGACAGCTGATTACTGCTTCCTGCTGACATTCTTTATCCATTGGCGTAAACTCCTCATCAGCCAAGCAAATTACAGATTGCAACTCTGTCCGCAGGCAACTGCTGCACACACTTCACTCAAAGTAAGTTAAATCCTTAAAGGGAGGGCGGGGGACTTACAGTTTAAAACAATTTATTCCCAGACAGAGTGTAATTGTCTTCGGAGTCTTCATGTCCCATTTTTTATATATATGTGGTACATATAGATGATTATTTTATGCAGTTAAAGATTTAGGTATAAATTTAGTGAAAAGGCTAGCCATAATTTTCACACAAATATATTTTGTGCATGTAAATTATTGTGCCAAGCCTGGCTATTTATCTAAAAGAGACTAAAAGTGAGACTTTTGTTGGCAATACTGGACAGTGTTGTTGTATCTTCAGGGGGCTGAACAGCCTACTGAATGTCAAATGGTTTTTTGAGGGGTGGCCCTCTTGCAGAAAGGTATAGTGAGAGGTTACTCAGTCAGCGTGAGGAGAATAGTGTAACAGAGCCATGGGATAAATGATTTTAAACACAGTTCCTTTTTCACAGACTTGGTACAACACAAGTATCTGTCTGTAGCTATCAGTACTCTCATCATGATTATTAACTCAGTCCTGTTACATAAAAGGATCTCAGACAAATACCTTCAGCCTCTTTGGCAAGGTGCTCCATTGTTCTTGAGGACTAAGGATTAAGAGCTATCTATATTCCTATTAGGCATATGGACCTAAAAATTGCAGTTGCCCACGTGAGCATCTGTAGGCTTGGTGCAATTGTATAGAACTACCTTTTCTATGTTAATGTAGGCAATGAACTATTTGTTTGAAATGGGTTAATGCCTCCACTAAAATGACAGGCAATCATCGTCAACTGAGAAAGGGCGGGAGGCTGGGATTAAAAACTCTGCCGCAGCCATCAAATTGGCAAAGGTGGTTAGACAGGCTGGCTGTGAGGGCCAATTGTGAAAGATTTATAAGAAAGGTAATTGAACTTGTTTCTTTAAAAGAACATTTTAAACTTCCTTATTTTGCCCACATCACAACAGTTGCTGCATTCCAAAGCAGGTTAGTGTGTGCAAAGTGTTGAATGTGCTAGAGTTGTGACAAGGCTTTGTATAAATGTTCACCTGGCTATGAATGTAGATACTCATGGTGGCTGATGGGGGTGTTTTTGTTGGGGTGGGGTCCAGTAAGGGGGTGATGGGGATGTGGGGGGTGGGGGAGTGCAGTAGGGTTGCCTTAACAGGAAAATTCAACGGAAAAAAAGATGTTTTTATTTGCATGGGGTAGTGGGGTCACAATATCATCACTCAGTGTGCTGTGGGTGTGTGTGAAAACATTTTTAGTACTTTTCCCCCTATTAATAAGGGTTATTTTAAATCATATTCAAGCACAGAGATGGGAGAAACCTTTCTGCCAACCTTCATGACTGAACCCATTGATAACCCTCAAGCATGTGAAATATTAAGGGGGAGGAGCAATAATAATAAATAACCAACGTGTGATTTTTTTTAAAACACAGTCTACAGCCAAATTTTGCTCGGATCCATAAAAGGAGGATGAGGTAATTGAAACAGAGTGAAAAAAAGTCACGCTGAAAGGGAAAAGTCTGGTAATCATTTTAGTTCTGAACATGCCATCATTTCAGTGCTTGTTGGTTTTGACTCTTGAGTTACTTACTATGTGAGTGTCGACACTGAAACCAGTTCAAGGCCTCTGGTAGACAGAACTAATCCCTTTATGGAATGTTAATCTGGAGCTAGTGAACTTGGGGGCATTCTTTTGTCCCTTCCAGGATAGTTTCAGGAGGCCCCTTAATGACCTACATAATGGACATTGGTGTTAAACTACATCCAATGGTAGAGCTCTGAGATATGCAGTAGAACAAAGAGACCTGAGAATACAGATCCATGGTTCCTTGAAAGTGATGTCACAGGTGGATAGAGTTGTAAAGAGAGCTTTTGGCACTTTGATCTTCATAAATCAGGGCACTGAGTACAGGAGTTGGGATGCCATGTTGAAGTTGCACAAGACGTTGGTGAGGCCAAATTTAGAGTATTGTGTGCAGTTGTGGTCACCTACCTACAGGAAAGATATCAATAAGCTTGAAAGAGTGCAGAGAAAATTTACAAGGATGTTGCTGGGATTTGAGGACCTGAGTTATAGTGAAAGGTTGAACAGGTTAGGACTTTGTTCTCTGGAGTGCAGGAGACTGAGAGATCTTATGGAGGTATCCAAAATTATGAGGGTTACAGACAGGGTGAATGCATACAGGCCTTCTCCCCTCAGGTTTGGTGAGACTAGAACTAGAGGATATAGGTTTAGGGTGAAAGGTGAAACATTTAAGGGAAATCTGAGGGGAAACTCCTTCACTCAGAGGGTGGTGCGAGTGTTCAACAAGCTGCCAGCAGAAGCGGTAGATACGTGTTCAACTGTAACATTTAAGAGAAGTTTGGATAGGTACATGGAGGGAGGGGTTTGGAGGGATGTGGTCCGGGTGCAGGTTGATGGGACTAGGCAGAAGATCAGGAGGTATGGACTAGATGGGCCGAAGGGCCTGTTTCTGTGCTGTAGTGCTCTATGACTCAATAACAGTTGCCCCCACAACCTTCAAACAATGACAGGCCAGTAAACAGCAGCCACACTTCACAGGTAAGGCCTTTAAACTAAGAGCCGCATTCATTCCACCCGACCCATCCACCCATTCAGCTGGATGTAAGAGATTAGCATTCAGCCAGTACCACAAAAAACAGGCCATTACTGCTTGTGGGAGCTTCCTGTGCACAAATTGGCAGCTGTCACAGCTACAACAGCAAGTGCGCTACTAAATTACTTTACGGACTGTAAAGTGCTAAGAAACACCCTGCAGTCGTGAAAGGCACTATATAAACACAATATCTCCTTTATTTTACAGAAATAATTCGAAAGTAACAAGATAAATCCCACCCCCTTTCCCCATTACAGGCAACAGTAACTGCATGTTGTGCAGACTCTCAAACTTTGCAGGCGCTTCGGCCCACCACATCTGCGCCAACCATGATGTCAACATAACTAATCCCAACTGCCCGCACATGGTCCAATCCTTCCACTCCCTATCTGAGAATGGTACTTGTGGACTGAAAAGATGGACGGATATTTCCATCAAAAGAACCTTTCCCATTAAATTGCAAGGATTAGTGGGGGTGGATCATGCTTTCCACACAGCCAAATCTGGAAGGACACACTATGTACCCGGACTGTTTTTCATAGTCAATATGATTATAAAAAATATTATACACTCACAATTATACTTTACCAAGAACTCCTGTGGGTTCTCAGACCAACAAGAAATTCTCTTCTTGACCCCTCCCCTCCCCATTCCATGCCCCCTCAATCCCTCCAACCAGAAGTCAACTTTACAACCTGCAGGTTTGTGTCCCCATGGCATTTGAAGGGGAAAAAACAACACCACCCGGCAGACTGGAGACAGAAAGCAGCCTGAAGAAGTTAATGATTACTTCTGTCTGGCTTTATAATCAAATCATTTCTATTCCTGATCACATGGCCATTCTTCCCTGACGCACCACACAGGCACACAGCGAGGTTACAACTTGCGATATAAATCACTTGCCACCAGCATGCACTGGGTACATCTCCCACATCTTCAAAGTCTTTTTATCCTTAAGGTTTTCATTTGCAAGTAAATCAGTTGTCACACCCACCCCCATCCCCCGGCCCACACCACACACACTCTCAGAACCTATTCCAGCCCAAATAGCACACCGTGAAGTAGGAACAGACAACTGTCTGTACTGTACCGGGTGAAATGGAGGCTCAGCAGGTCAGTCTGAAGGACGAAAGCTTAGCCTGTGTGTTTTATTCCCCCTACAGTCTAGCTGGAGCCTCACTTATTGCTGTTCAATCATTATATCTTTGACTCTCTAAAGGTTCAAAAGCCTGGAGACGTAATTTATTAAAATTAGAAATTTAGGACTAAACAGGAAGTTCAGTTAAATAACTTATTTCAATTTCTGAGGTGACCTTACGGATGTTTTCAAAATTAAAATGTGGATGCTTTCAACATACTTTTTTTCACTGTAGCAAATGAACTCAAGTATACAAGTTAAAAATTAAAAATTTCAGAGCTGAGAGAGAGCAAAATAATTTTCATTTATCTGGCACCTTACCATATCCCTCAGCACATCACAAAGTGCTTCTGAACTCACAGTTTAACACAACCCCTGTCTTTGCAGCTAGGTGGGCAAGGCTTGCAAGACTCCTGTACACCACAACACTAAGGCGAATTAATTCATTTGACTTTGGTGAGAGTAGAATAGAACTTTTAAATTCAACATTGTGGGATGTTACCAATGAAATTGGAAAATATTCAATATAAGTTACCAATATAAGTTATATGATAATGTTCAAAAGATAATGGGGTGAGTTCCTGGAAATTTGATGAGAAGGCAGTCAAATGAGAATATATATGCAAAAAGAAAGTCAACACTGGACCTTCTGCACTGTAGGAATGAACCTCTGTCCACTGAAGCCAAAATTCCTTTCCGATCTTTTCACTGAATAAATGTGCTATTGCCAAGGCTCCAAAACTAGCAGAGAGATCTTCACAAAAACATGCCTGGGCAAAATTCAATGTTGGCCTTAGCATCAAGAGTGTTATTGTCATATGACCTGTATAATTCAGGCCAATCTTTAGGGTGCAATCAAAATGGATATAATTTCTCCAGCAGAATATTGAAGGCAGCATTCTAGCTACTGGCGTATTCTGATCAAAGCCTGCACATAATATGTGAGCAACTAATGAAACCTTTTGATTAAAAAATCAATATTCAATCTGCCCCAGTATACCCCTTTTTTTATTTCAGATTCCAGGGAAAAAGGGATTCCTTCATTGACATAGGATGAAACACAATGAAAGAGCCAGGGAAGATTTTGACTCTTTCTTCCTCCAAAATTTCTGCACATATACAGAAAAAGGCCATCAATAGGCTATAACATCATAGCAGCATTACACCATTGATACTTATTACTGATCCTGCCTAGAGCTATTTTCTTGTTGGCTCAAACTACTTCCCCTCACCAGCCATTACTGTTGACGTGGAAGTTTCAAATTTAGGCTGGGATTTTAAGAACCCCAGTGCAAACCTTCCCACACCATGCCTGGATAAATATTGGGTAGGAGAATGGGAATAACTCCCCTGAGATTATCAATGTCCCCCAGTTGAGCTGACGAGGCTCGGTTTAAGGTCCCGTCTTAACAGAAGTGATGCGTCAGGGAAGAAAGCCATGCAACCTGGAATATGGTGTCCAATCTCATGCCTGTGTGTGTTCAACTGACTGAAATCTAATGTTGACCAATTGAGTTAGTCTAACCTTGCTCCTTGCAACAAGTCCCAAACTGCACCTCCCCTTCTAATCCAGTTCTTCAGTTACTATTTCTCTAATGGCTTCCCACTGTTTTCACTGCAGATTCAGAATCTTTTGCTGCCTGGAAATCATTCAGGGGATACTGGAATATAATTTTCCCCGATCCACTCTTCTGTGAAAAAAAATTCATTACTGAGAACCTTGGGAGGATATGCAGAGCAAGAATAAATTCCAAACCACCACCATCACCCCACCTCACCCCACGGAGACTTCATTCAGTCTACTTGATAAAATGCCAGCTGTTTCCCAGCTATTAGCTCAAAGTAAACTATGTCATTAATAACAGCGGCACCCCACCCGCCAGAACTTTAACGAGCAGCATACTGGAGGAACACAATGCGTGACTCAGGCTGAGTGTTTTGGCTCATCTGAAACCGGAACAGCATCAGCCTTGTAGGATGTTAGTATGTCAATGTAATCTAATTGAGGAAATGACAAAGAAACCTGAAAAGTGTGTGTGTGTGTGTGTGTGTGTGTGTGTGTGTGTGTGTGTGTGTGTGTGTGTGTGTGTGTGTGTGTGTGTGTGTGTGTGTGTGTGTGAGTGAGTGAGTGAGAGAGAGAGGGGGGGAAGAGCAAACGAGGAATCGAGGTGATTATGTAACTCAGTAGAACTTGTGTAGATCAAAGACTTTCAGTTCTTAAAAAATTGGAACAATGTAGGAATAGCCTGCTTAAATTGGCTGTGACAAGTACTAAAGTATGTCAAAAACTATCAGGAAAAGCCACATATGTGTTTTGATTATAGCATCTGGTAGAAAAATTCAGAAAAGGGAGGGGCAGCAGCCCTGGGTCAGGAGGACTCCTAATGATAAAGTGCAAGAAGCTGAGGGAGCTTGAAATGAGTGCAGTAATTTAACAACCCCAAGCAGAACTTCAAGGACGATGCACAGGGGCTCTGTTGCTGCTGCCTTCAGATGGATAAATTTGAAGTGTTTTTCTCTGTTTTGAGCGACAAATTGTAGGACATGGTTGGAGGGGATGGAGGTGGGGGGGTGGATGCTCTCTCCAACATTTCAGTCTACCAATGCCAAAGCCTCTAGTATATGTAACCACTACCAGTTTACCTTTAAAGAAATCACCATTGTTCAGTCACAAGCTCACGGGGCCCTTAGAATTACCACTCAGCTCTGGAATCACCACCAATTCTGCAACATCGTCACCGGCGCTTTCGAGTTTAAATGTTGGTACAGGCAATCCACATGGGCTTTTCTATTTCAAGTCAAAACAAATTACCAAAACTCTTTCCAAATATCTGACAGATATTTTAGCAGATTGCAAGCAGTGTGACCACCAGGCCCGAGTGTGTATGGAGTGAAGTCCGCCTGTAGAAGCAGGATCCTCTTCTATTCCTCAGTGGGACAGGCAGTTGAGAGCAGTGTTACAGCTCAGGCAGCCGAGTTCCTCTCTGAATCCTGGCCTGCAAAGGATCTTGCAGCTTCTCTTATGCAGCCTCACAGCCTCAAAAATGGTGAGGCTTGTTCTCACGGTTTTGAAGCAGCCTTCCCCCCACCCACCTTCCTCACAATATTCTACTCTCAAACTTAAAAGTGGGTCGGAAATCCATTCAGCTGGGTCTCTGCTGCTTTTACACTGCATCCAGATTTCCCAGGGCTTTCCCTTTTGGGTAGGTAATGTTAGCGGAGAAACCATTCCTTATTCCTAGCTTCAATTTCCACTTAATGCAGAAGCACCAACACTGGTGGTAGTGGGGGAAATTTCCCAGGTGCCCCAGCACCATATGTTATGATGCTTTCAGATGAGAGGTTAAACCAAATTCCTCTCCACTCTCTTGGGCAGGCAGAAAAAAATCTCATGGCATTAATTTGAATAGAATACGGGAGTTGACCCCAGCATCCTGCCCGATATTTATCCTTCAATCAATATCAATTCTGGTCATTCTCACATTGTTTTTTTGTGGGAACTCACTGTTCACTGGTTGGCTGCTCTGTTTCCAGCATTATATTACAACAATGACTACACTTCATAAACACTTCAATGGGTACAAAGTCCTTCAGGACAGGCCAAGGTGGTGAAAGGCACTCACTAGATAAAGCCAAATCTTTGGGTGGTGCCCTTGTCCAGTGTCTGAGCTTGGGACGGACTGTAACACCAGAAAGTAATCCCTTGGGAGGTCATCTGGGGAATTAGGGAAGAGGATGGAGAGTTCCCACTTCCAACAAATGACAGTGACAGTACTAGAGCAACACTAAGAAAAAAAAATCTCCTTTGCACCGTTTCTAAGCAATTTGAACAATGTAATTAAAATCATTTGATAGCAATTCAGAGATGAGATGTGGAAATGTTATTCACTCTGCTGCATGCCACCATCTAAGGCCCACCACATGCCCCCCATAACTTACCATTAATGGACTTCAGTTTTCCATTGGCTTTCCTTGGAGAATTGATACATTCTTCTTTAAACTAATCATATTTGTTCAACAAGTTACAACACGTCTACTTCCCAGCCGGCTTTGACAAATCACTCTCACCCTCCAGTGCTCCTTTGCAAGCTGCCAGTTGAAACTTAGCTTCACAATAACAATGAAAACTATGATTAAAGGGAACTTTCTGGCCGCAATGTCCGGATTTAATATATTATTGATACCTAGCAAGCCCGAACCTCATGAAGCACTCCAGGCAGGAACACTCTTATCACTGCTCCACATCACTCAACAAGAGTTAATCTGCTGCGGGAGGTGTTATTTCTGAAATTTCCCTCAAGATTTGCACAGAGGAACAAATGTCACTGGACAATGGAATCTTGCATCAAATATGTAGAATCATTCACCCCTACCAACCAAGAAGCTGTTAAGGCATATAGAATCTACAGACAATGTCCATAAATTATTTCAAGGTTTCAACAGACATCATCCACCAACTTCCACCAACAAAGGCATTCCTGCTCCATTGCTCATGACAACTAAGGCGATATCCAGCTTTATAAAGAATGGAGCCACAAACCATGCAATGCCTAATATAATGTTATTGCTAAGGTGGGGCTGCTTTTTAAGATGTGCTATCTCTTAATGCCAGAAAGGCTGACTGCTATAAATGCTAAGGTCACTTCAAGGTTTACTGTAGATGACTCTAGTCTACAAATTGGCAGATGCTTGCACATTCCTAGCTCCAGGTCAGAGGAAACCAGTTGAGGCGACTACATTTCTCACCCCCTTTTTACATTATTTTCACACAGCAACACAGGAGCAGTAGACAAAGAGAAGTGGGTTCTTTCATAAGAACTAGTATGAGTGTTTTATACAGTTTCAGTATTAACGGGAGCCACTGCTTTTGAGTGCATACTCTAGTGTTTGTCATGATTTGTGTGGGCAAGAAATTCCTCTTTTGATGAAAAATTGGAGAATCAAAGCCTGTTTTCTTTCTTTATAATTGATAAACCACAAATGGATCACAGGAAGGTACAGTTTTAAAACATAAATTTTTTTGAATCATCAGTTACAGAGAAACGCTGTTTATCACTTCTGTGTCGTGAGGGGGCAACTCTAGGTCTCCAAGTTATGGTGGGGGGTAGCATCTTAAGACAAGTTCACATCACAACTACCCAACTCTTGTTCCCTTCCATCAAGGGGGCTGGTGGGCCTTTGCATTCCAGGTCACAATAGAGGTGACTATGATGTTGAACAGTGCACCTTATCACATTCAATGGATTTTCAGAACCAAAGAACTGAAGAACTCCACCATGTTTTCCTTTCCCCTGCAATCTACGGCCTTTTAAAACCCAAACTGGGCCTCAACAAACCACACATTACTGATTTAACTCGCCTGTTCTTTTCAACAGCACGGTACTTGGCCTTCACCTTTCACTGAAGCCGATCAGCAGCTAAATGTTAGGATTGGGGTCAATTCAGCAAAATGTTTTTTTTCCAGAATATTAATTTCTTTGGGGGCGCAGAGAAGAGGGAAGGGATCCAGACGAAGGTGTAATTCTTTTCCTAGTTCGTGCTGATGAGACTGGGTGGAGCTCAGTGTGCAAGACCCAGAGGACTGGGACCAAGCCCAAGTGCAAATCAAAACCAGTCCTCAGCCAAAAGCTTCCTTGGCTTCATAGCAGGGAAGGAAACTGGGAAAGGAATGAAATATCCATAAACAAGAAGCAGACGACCACATCCCTCTGGGTAATGATCAAGGCCGTAGTCAAATTAAAGAGAAACGTTACCATCCTACCATCAGGAGGCAAAGAAAAAAATTAAATAAATACAACACAGTACTTTCATTGTTTGTTTTCCTCTCCCGTTCTGCCGTGAAAATTTCTCCAGTCAGTGCTAGTTCTGCCTGCTTTCTTCACTTTCTTTGTGCTGTCTTAGAAAGATTGTATTTTTATTTTCTTTTTCTTCATATAGAGGCTCAGATTTCTTCCTCTCACACTCTTATTGCATGCTTTGAAGAAGCGCAGGCAGTTGTCCCAGTACTCTGACCAACATTCCTCGCTTAACCAATACCATTAAAACATATTAACTGATTCATTTCATCGTTGTTTATAGGACGTTGCTGTGCAGAAAATGGTTACTACAGCTGCATACAAGCAACGGGGCCAGCAAATCAAAGTTATTCCTGTGGACTTGCCCGGAAGAAGCGATAAAATGACAGACTTTGTTTTATGTGAGGCAATCTGATGTTTAAAGTAACAATGGAAAAAGGGAATAGGCAAAATTATACTCAATTTGATTTTAAATTTTTAAGGAAGTCTAAGGCATAGTTGGCTATGGACCGAGTGCTGGAAAATGGGATTAGTACCGATAGGTACTTGCTGGTCAGCATAGACATGGTGGGCCGAAGGGCCTGTTTCTGTGCTGTACTCTTTGAAAGTATGCAAGCTCTTGAAACTATATGCATGTGTCAAATAATATCAAGAGACTCCTGATGGAAGGGACTGTATATGATGCCTTACCTTGCCAAATATTTACAAAGTACGCACATAGGCGAAGAGCTGACTGGCTGAGGAAACACATATTAACAAATGAGGATAGAGAAATGAGTTACAAATCACATTGAAGCCATTGATTTATGCAGAAAGACAGGTGGACACATGATTCACCTTGCAGAGAATAGCACACTTTTAACTGCACAACTTATATTGTTCCTGTGCTGTTGTTAAAAACCTATGGTAAGATAACTCGTCATTAGTGATTGAGAGGATTATCAAGTCAACATGTATTCAACAGCCAAAACCTGTGGCAGCTCTTCCTCTAACAGAATGCTGCAGCTAAGCTCTAAGATGGTAACTGAAAGGACTGAAACTCAGCTTGCTACATGTACTGGCAGCTATGTATCGCAAGAACGTTCACACTAGTCGTTATGCTCCAATGTTGTGCCACAAACGTTTCATGTGATATCAACATTCATCACCTTCAACTACTCCCAATGGTAGTGAACAAGCCTTCATTCAACGTGAGGCATGGCAGTTCCAGATACACCATTCAGAAGCAACCACATTTTAAAACACTGAGCTGGTTGTTTGTTCCTTATTTTATTTAGGTGAAAATGAAGAAAATGCTACACACAGTCATCTTCTACTAAACATGGTGAGAACAATGGATACATCAGGAAGTGGAGCTCCCCCCTTCATTTCCCAGCTACCCTTCTCTAATGGGCAACCAATTCCTCATTCAAGCTCATGAACATAGTCTTCCTTTCCATTTGAGCCCATAACAGTAATCCCCGGCAGAATGTGTCCGTTGAGTGTGGCTTTATAATCGAGTTTCAATGCAACAAAAGTCTCCATTCCCCAAGTCTAAAGTGCACTGAGGTCATTTGTATCACCCTATTGCCAACATAGCTGAGAGAAGTAACTCAGCACAAATATGGGGGTTTCTGATCCTCAAAGAGCACACATTATAAATGATCAATATTTTGGTTGGTGGTTGGGGAGGGAGAGAAGGTTTACTTACAGCAACGGTTTACATGCATTCCCTTTTTTACAGTGTGATTAGGAGGTGCAGAGCTGTTGCTCTGGTTAAACCATCTGTCATGAAAAAGCATGAACTGGGGATAACCTGACACTGAGAGTTGCTCAAGAAAAAACACACACACACACACACACACACACACAAGAGGAAACATCTCCATGAAAGCAGGCAGGGAGCCAAGTTAGTGCCTGTGGGTCATTTAATCCCGAGTCCTGAACGGTGCCAGAGACAGTTCAGTGCTAGTTATCTTTTACACAGTGGAGCGCAAAGGTCAGTACGAGACGGCACCAGCAGGAATTCCATGTCCTCTTGGTGGAAGGAAAATGTGATGTGCAGTTGATAAGGGCTCTCTGACGCCCCTTTCCCCCACTACACTCCCTTCCCCCACCTCAAACAGTCCTCAATCAAGAGGTCAGCCAGTACCTATTATGAACATGGCCTCAACCAAAGGTAAAAACCCATGGGGCCGGGCCCACCCTAGTATTTGCTGGAGAGACAGGGTTTTAGCTGACTGTTGGTTCAGCACAATGTCTGTCTCAGGCTCCTCTTGACCTCTCTACCACTTGGCAGAATGCCGAGTGTCAAGGAAGCCAGAAGGACACACATGCCCTCTCAAGACACAAGTCAAAGAAAAAGTTTTGTGAGATTTAGGCATTTCTCTAGCAAATTCCAGATTAGTTGGCAGCAATGTCCAGAACAAACATTAAGATAGGAAGCTGTGCAGGCAGGCTCTGCTTAAAGGAGAAGTCTAATCCAATAAATATGTCACCACACCTAGGGCTACAAAAGGCCGTTTCAAGCATGATTTTCTTCAGCCTTCCAATCTTCCTGCTCTGTACCGTAGCCCTGGTGCCAACCCCAATCTCGTGTCCTCAAGAGTGGCTCCCGCACAGCTGCCACAGTGGGGGGACATGCACACAGTTTCAAAGAAAATTGCCTTATTCTAAGCAGAGCTCACCCTTATTCCTCAACCAATTGCTTCTGTGAATTCTTCCCTAGAAATCATGACCATAACGCTGTGCTGAAGTTACTGAAAGATGAGGAGCTACAAAACCAAGGCAAGAATCAGTAACTGCAAGGTCACATTGCATTTGGGTATTGGCCATTATATTTCACACCAATGCTGAGCTAACCCACCCTAGTTAGGGCAGCAGCTTGTCATGGTACAATCAACTTTACCGGTCTTTTGTCAGGGAGGCGGGTAATTCGTAAGGATGCCTGTCCCTGATTGGCATCCACACAGCTAATACTCCTGTTACCCTCTGGCTCACATAAATGGAATGAGCACATGAATGAAGTACGCTCAAGAAGGTGAAATTTTGCATGTTTACAAAGCTGTTGTGTGAATTCTGTAGAATGTGCCCCTCCTTTAGCTTCATTGAAATCAAGTACTCCCAAATATAATCTGATGATTTACAGAAGTCCTTTACTGTGGAGGTATGTGAAGCTTTCAATCAAGTTTTCTCCCAACTTGAAAGATGATCAGGTTGAATATTGTCCTGGGGCAAGTTTCGTTATCTAGCCAGTAGTTAGACCAGCAGTCTGTGAGATGGGAAGGAAAGGAAATGAACAAGGAGACAGTTCACAGGAAAAGACTGTGAAGAGTTTTCATATTGTATAAAATTTTGAAGCACAAGGTTTTATCGGGCCTCTTCAAATGTCAGACCCCTGTCCCTCTCACCACATCCGATTGCGAAGCGAAAGCCCACCCTCCTGACAAAAGAAGAGGTTTTAAACCAGGACAGCAACATGCAAAAAGGATTGGGGGGGGGGGGGTGCGGGGGTGTGGAAGGCCAACAGCTACAGGCAGACAGTGCCAAGTCCCAGGCTCCACACTTCACTGGCTGCTGCATTTTGTTCTAGTCATGTGACATGCGAGAGGCTAGCTGCAAGGCTCCCAGTCTGGCAGACGGCCTAGAGAGCAATAAAGGCTTTTCATGGCCAAGTTAACCCTTCAGTAATTTCCTGCAGTCTGCGATTTGTTTTACATTCAATAAGCACAAGTAAAACACAGCCAGTCCTCACAGCAAGCAGAGTGGCACAGTCTTGAGTAGCCCGAACAGAATTGCAGAGGCGACACTTAAAATTATCACTTTAAGTATTCCAATGCATTTGTACCCTTCAGTGCCCCAAAGTAAATCTATAAAAGGGGAAGGAGATTAAAGTCAGAAGGAGCTAAAGTGAAAATGGCTTTAACTCGACATTATTGCATGAGCAGACAGTTTACAAACTATTCTATGCCCTACAAGGGCAGCATAAATTAACTGCTGCCACCTTTTCTACATATTGTGAGGACTGAATATTTAGATTCATGGTCCCCCTCCTTCCACTGAACCAAGTACATTCAGGAGTTTATAGGCACCTTCCAGGACGATCACCCCATCAATCACCACCTCTTCCCCTCAATTGTACATGCTTAATGAAAGCTGAGACACACAACCTACCACTTAGGTTAGTTAAACCCAACAACAAGCATCCCAGAAATGTGTTGGTATTTCTGGAACCCACAGAATTTGCTTTCAGATTTGTGAAAAACAAGGAAAACTAAAGGTGCAGTAATCATAATTCGCAACCAATGATTTTGGCTTCTCGAGGGTTAATGAGGTCTGAAAATGTGCCCTGTGTGCTTTCACTGCCGAGTCCATGCTCACTCACCCCTCCCAAAACCTTCATACACACCATGAAAGGGCATGGCCAGCGAATTAAAGGTCATCGCTGTGCTTCCAGGAGGACAAACTTCTTTGTCGTGGCCCCAGGGATTAGCTTTCTTCCTGCAGTTGCTGGAGGAACTTGGCCAGTCTCTGGCTCCAGCCTCCAGAGCTTCCTCCAGCCCTGAACTGAGCCCCATTCATTCCTCGGGCTGACCAGGGCTACATTTGCCGGAGACATGGGTAAACAGAGAGAGGCAGTTTCAGGGAGGTAGTGATAGAAGAGGGGGAATAAAGGGAAACACTGAGGTAACAGAAGAATTAAAGGGGGAGAATGAAAAATATAAAAATATGGAGTAACTGAGACACAGAGGTTGTACGTGAGTATTAGGGTAGGTGAAGAGAATGCGGGGAAAACAAAATACGGGATTAATGTAAAATAAGGTAAAATTTCTTTATTAGTCACATGTACACCGAAACACACAGTGAAATGATCTTTTGCGTAGAGTGTTCTGGGGGCAGCCTGCAAGTGTCACCACACTTCCGGCGCCAACGCAGCACGCCCACAACTTCCTAACCCGTAAGTCTTTGGAATGTGGGAAGAAACCAGAGCACCCGGAGGAAACCCACACAGACGTGGGGAGAACGTACAAACTCCTTACAGACAGAATCATTGTCAATGGGTGGTTGATGGTTGGTACAGACTTGGTGGGCCAAGGGGCCTGTTTCTGTGCTGTATCTCGCTGTGACTCTAAGTGTACGGTGAGATAACCCAAGAGGTTAGAAAATAGCCGCGCAGAGAGAACCAGATTTGAGAGTTACAGTAATTGTGACAGGGAAGCAGGGCGGAAACAGCAGGATAAAAGTTCCGCCAAATGAAAGAGGGAAGGCGCAGAGAAAGAAATGCAGGCAGAGGCATAAGAAGCAAGGAAAGACGAAGAGAGCTAAAGACACAATCGAGTGTGCTGAGTGGTGCCACAGGCCCACAGATTGCAGCAGAGCTCCACACACAAGGTCATTGGCTTTAATGACCCGAAAATAAGCAACGGCACAAATCCAGAGCTCCACCCTCAGTCCTCCAATCAGTGCTTGCTCTGAGAATCAGTCCCACCAAGAGCACATCATACCTCACTTTCATGGACGGTGCTGGTGGGGGGAGGGGGCGTGCTGCAGAGAGATGCAAATGGGTCGGGGTTGGTGTTGGGGCCAACGAGGTGGAGGGCAAGACAGAGAAACAGGAACAGCAAGAGCTGGAGAGGCTAGAAGGTGAAGAGAAACACAGGGACTAAGACAAAGGAATGCAGAGTTGTAGGCAAAAAAACAGGAAAACAATGTACTGTCCAGCATTTAAATCTCTACCAATTCAACTCACACAACATTCCTACACAAAGATTAACTGGTACAAAGTACAGACTTTTTTAAAAATATAAAGCCGAGCAAATGCCGTCGACGTCTTCAAAGGGTTTTCAGTGTATTATATGTAATACTGGTTGTGGACAATAGTTATTGCTTTAAAGATTGTGGCTAACTACTCACTGGACTGCAACCATAAGGATAGAAAGGTCCAAAGGCAGTCTATGAAGAGTCCTTCAATTAGCTGCAATTCCTTGCTCAGTTCCTCATGCCTCAAGTGGATGAGTCTGTACATTCTACAATAGGCTTTGTTAGAGGTCAAGGACTCAGTGAACACACATACTTCACAGTTAGGAGCTTCCAAAGACAGACAGGAAGTTTTCTCTCAGGCTGAGGGAGGAATTGGCGCCTAGTTCCTCCCTCAGTTCACACTGCACTTTCACTCTCGTCAGGGTAGGTGCAGAGTGAACATAAAAGCAGAGGTGAAATCAGCCTGGACTAATGGGCTTGGTACTCAAATTAAATCTTCAAATACATAGTCAGAGATAAAAAGGACACAAAGGCTGATAGGGAGAGAGGGAAGGAGGTTAGAAGGGAAACAAACGGGTGGAAAAGAGCGATGGATACAGGAAGAGAAACTAGGAGGGAATAAACCAAAAAGTGCAGTGGGAAAATGTGGTGCAGGTGAGTTCCAAATTTAAATCCTAACCTGATTTATCGACAACATGCCATCCTTGACTCGGGGTAAAGCTGGGGCTCAGGGGAGGAGAGAGTGAGGGTGGGCAAGCTGAACAAAGACTGGCACATTCCCAATGCTTCCAATGATTCTGGCTGGAAGAGGTACATTGTGGGGTGACTGGGTGAGAACAGATGCAATCACTTCCTGAGATGAGTCTCTTGCCAAGACTCAACCATTGAAAGCCACAGGGCAAGAGTAACCTCTCAGATCAGGTGTTGCCCGCTGCTGACCTCTCCATCTCAACTAATTCAGGGAGGAAAGAGCGAAGTGGGGGTGGCTGGCTGGGTGGAGGGGAGAAAAACAGGAACTAGTAGATCCAAAACATCACCTTCATCACCCTCCTCTCTGAGCAAAACAAAGTAAAAGTGATTTGCAACAGAGTTAACTCCAGCAGCAAGACTACAAAGTCAATTAAAAATAATTTTTTATAAGAGCAACAAAGTCTTCCTCTGTGGTTTTCAACGATCAAAAAAAATCTAGCTTTGAGAAGCAAGAAAACTAAGCACCATCCCCACCACCCTGCGGTTGCTGCTGGCGCTTGCAAAGAGAAACAGATCCAGTACTCCAAGAGCAGCAAGCTCGACATTTAGAAAATGCAGAAGGATGCCAGAAGGGAGCTTGAAAAACTGAACTGCCTCAAATATTTACAGACAAGACATTGATTTTAAAAAAATGAAGTCTGGGTGGATTCAGGCAAACTTATCGAGGTCCTTAGTATTGCAGAAATGACTGGAGAGGAAAATAAAAGGATTACAAAGCTTTTATTCCATTTTTTTAAAAAAACAGATCAATTCCAGTCGACTCCCAAACCAGTTCAATGGTTTGTAGGTCCCAGTGGACAGGCATCTTGTATTCTCGGTTCTCCATTCCTTTCTCCTGCATGATCCTGGTCAAAATTAGCTCCTTCCCTCCTGCATTTTGCTGTCAGATACCGTCTTCTCCACCCCACCCCCCTTCCACCCCTCTTCCCCCTCACCAATGGGCAGACTGGCAAGAACCCATAAGCAACACCTTCTGTTAAGCACCGCTTTAAAAGATCCTAGGAACTCTGTTCACTCTCTTCTGCACAAGCCTCAGACCCAGGAGAATAGGTTCAGCCTTTCCAGAAAACTGTATGGGTTTCAGGAAATGTGATTGATTTTCAGGTGCAGCTGAGTTCCATTAAAGGCAGAGAGACAGAGACAGAGAGGGAAAGAGGCGGGAGACAGGGTGGGTGGGTAGAGGCAAAAGAGAGGGACACGGGGGTGGGGCTGTTTCAACTGGCTTCTATGTCTCTGGGTTACATTGCTGTTTTTGGGAGCCTACTGTGCACACATTTCCTGTATCACATCAGCGCCTACATTTTAAAAGTACCTTATTGGCTGCAAAGTGGGACATCCTTAGGCTATATAAATGCACACCATTCCTTTTCACACTCAAACAGCCTGTCAATACCGACTGCTGGAGCCCATCCACAAAGAAGCCACGAGTTCAGTGCAGCTGAGAACCAAGTTGTCTCACCATTGAGGAGTCAGTGCTGTTGGCATAGTCAGGGAGAAAATTAACTATTTAATGTTAGGTGCCTGGATGGTCTACTACATCCTTCTTCCCTCGCAGAGCTGCTGATCTTCGACTCAGCTGCAGTCTGCACAGTCCGACCAGGGCCAGCAGATTAAGCTGGCGGTCATTTTAATCCATCCTCTGTGTTAGAACCAGCAAAGTGAGTCAGGAATTACAGGATGGACAGTGGCTGCACAGGGCACTGACTGGATCCAGTGCAACCACAACCCATTTTCCCATCTTGGGATGCGTAAGTATGTACAGTGGGTCCCACATCACCAGAAGGGAAGTTGTTGCTGCCCCAGTCACCTCCATAACACCTGGCAAGAAGGAGTTCTGAAAGCCTTTTGGGCCTCAGGCTAATAGGCTTCTTGTTCCAAATTGCGACTTGGATACTTATTGGGTCTGCCACCCTGCTGCAGGGATCTGTGGCATCAACCACAGGGAATGACCAAGGCTTATCTAACCAATGGCCCAGCCCACTCTGGAACTTTTATACAGAGCAGGCAAGGAAAAGGCAGAGGATAACCAGTGCTTCAGGAGCGACGGCCAAGAACTTGAGCTGGAACCTGAATGTGGACAGGACTATTGGATTTTCCACTGCTCATCCATCCAATTTCTGTGTATCCAAGAACGGGCACATGCATGTGGCCAACACTGCCTGTAAGAGTGCAGCAGTGCGGCCAGGGTTGGGGGCATAGGGGCAGGTCAGATTACTGCATACGGATCTTCATTTTATCAAGCTTCTCCTATCTGTGCCAAGGTAAAGTCAGAACCTCCCTGCTCATTCACTTCACCATTTTTGCTCTATAGCTCCTGAGGTTCTAACTATTATGCTGCCTTATCTGGCCTCAATTTTACAGAAAATAAGAATTATGACTGGATTAATGAGAGCTTCTGCATTTTCTTGATAACAGGACCAATTTTTTTCCTGAATGAAATCATGAGCTGTAGAGGAACTGATCTGACTTCAAGTCTTAGTATGGAATTCATTCTGACTCCTTCCATATCCAGAGGATTCCACTGCTATGACTAACTTAATTTCAAACCCCTCAATGGGGGTTAAGTGATTCCACTCATTGAAAAGACCATGTCCCACAATAGTTGCCATTGATATCATGGGGCATATATTCCCTATTGGCACCAATATTGCCATATAAAGAATGTGAAGGAAAGTCCTGAATGAAGAACTTGAGAGCTATATCAGCCATTTCTTCTGTAAATTTGCTAATTATCCAGCTCATGTTGCTCCCATTGGCACTAGCAGGTCTGTAATTATCAGTGGTTCACCTTAATGCAATACAGATCCAAATCATTCCACACAGAATTCATATCGCAAAACACTTCAATTGAACAGTGGAAAAAATAGTACATGCAACCACCAATAAGGTTAAGTAAAATCAAACTGATAGAATTGATGTAACACTCCTTGTATTAGGACCCCATTGTGCGGGTTAACAGTGGTAAGTAGGACTGATTGTTACTCTAGGTTTCAACAACTTCCTACAATGTAGTACCACTGTCTAAAATTAACTTGTTGGATTCTGACCAGAATGTTAGTCACTGAAACATCAGCTCATAGATTTTATTTGAGAGGGAAAGCTATAAAGCTAACAATATCACTGGCTCAGGAAGAGATTCTACCTTTGCATCTTCATTTGTTTCCTATTATCAAAAACCACAATAACCATGGGTCTTAAAATCTCTCACTGGCCTACTGTTTTGTAATCAACTGTCTACAAGCATATCTGTGTGGGACACAATTAAGAATAGCATAAAGCACATGTAATTGGTCAAGTATGTTGACACATATATGTGATGCAGAGAAATAAGATGCCAGCTCTTCTGCTCCAAGTACCTTCTCCTCCATATTATTATTCGCCACATGATGGATTAAGAAAATTGGAATGTGGAAGCAAGAAAGACATTTTACCAAGGACGTCTCTGCCACTTTAAAGTTCAAGCAATTTGGTCCCAATTGACGTATTTTGTTACACGCATCTGATGCAAAGCCAGCACCCAAGTTTTACAAACAAAGTTCAAGAACTGTTCCTTTATCAGTCAAAGTGTGCAGAATGGGACTCCTCAGTCATAACTTCAACTCTTGGGAGCCCACACAGAACTGCAGCCTACACCTGGGTGTTGGTGGGGGGGGGTGGGGAGGGGTAGGAAACCTCTATATCGAGAACAAACTTCACCACAAGACTGCAGTCTTTGTTGGTTTCCAATATAAAATTGGCTGCTTCAAGAATGGTATAGTCACAGTTCACAGAAAAAACAACCATGTTCTAAAATGAAAAGGTTAAGATTGTCATATTTCAGCATCGCAGATTGGTTCAGGAAGTCCACTATTTTGCCCGTTAAAGCCACTCTTATTTTAATCTCACTCAACATCAAAAACTGGCTCAGCTGTAGGTTAAAATGAATCATTCATATCAGGAACATGTAAACCTTCATATCCTACCAGCACACCCAGTTACTGAAATGTGAAAACTCTCACAACAGGTACAATAATATAACGAATACAAAGCAAAGCAGCAGAACATAAAGGTTCAGTCTATGAAGTACACCCGATACACAAAGAATGCATATAGAGAATTCCTCACTACCATAGACACCTGGAATTCAAATATACTGTACACTGGTAATACAGTACACCTTGAATTTAAGATTAAGATTTCTTTATTAGTCACATGTACATCGAAACACACAGTGAAATGCATCTTTTGCGTAGAGTGTTCTGGGGCAGCCCGCAAGTGTCACCACACTTCCGGTGCCAACATAGCACGCCCACAACTTCCTAACCCGTAAGTCTTTGGAATGTGGGAGGAAACCGGAGCACCCGGAGGAAACCCAGGCAGTCATGGGGAGAACGTACAAACTCCTTACAGACAGTGGCCGGAATTGAACCTGGGTCGCTGACGCTGTAATAGCATTACACGAACCGCCCTATCATACAAATAGAATATCATAGAAAACTACACATCAAGCTTACTGGATTATAGTATGCACACACACAGGCCACAAGAATGCATGTAACAGATACCATTGCCTAGAAACTGGACTTTTAGTTACTTCTATGGTGCTGAATGGGCACTGCACACAGCATTAACAATAAATTGGAAATCACAGAAAATTAAGAAATTGGGACATGCTTGCTTTAAGAAATGTTTATCGTTGTTTGCTCCCCTTTAAGAGTGTTAAAAAACCATCCTGCACGTTTCACAAATGACAGCTGCTTTCTAGACAGGCAGCTGCCACGTCATTCACGCACTGATCCACGGGAGGTGGGTCAGACTCTTAAAGAGATCTCTCCATGGAAGCCATGGGTGGGAATGGGGGTCAAGGTACATGGGTCCTCCTGCCAAGACCCCTCTGATAGATAGAGTGGGCCAACTGTACCCACAGCCATGGATTTATTTCCCCAAGCACCCCCATCTTCCCTGCCACCCAATGGTCAGCAGCCACTGGGTCTCTTGCTGTATTTTGCAATGCACAGATGCCTTGATCTGTAGCAAAAGCTGTAGGCAACAATTTTTTTAAAAATAAAACTTCCAGGGGATGGTTTTACATATAAAAGCTATGACCCAGGGATCACTTTAATTCACACAGTTCACTAATTTCAGTGTAGTGTACTCTTTGTTTTATTGTGAGTTGAAAGGATGGAAATCAAGACCTCTTGAAGCCATTTCTGTCAGTATTGAAGACAAGTCATGCATGTTGATGACAAAATATGACAGGCATTCTGTTGGCCTGCAGTATTATAGTATCCTCTGTTACAGCGAATAATGGCAGCTCAAGCCTGATCCAAATTTCTTGCTGGGTGGGATTTTGGAAAGAAATGGTGCAAAAGCTTCAAAGCAGGCCCAATACCCTTACTGTGTGCAAATTACACTTTAAGTGGATCTAATTCCAAGGCATATATAACTTTGTACAGTTAGAATACCACAGTGTACCACAATACCACAGTAATACCACTTAGAACGCTACAGTACACCAGACAACTGACTACTCAGGTACTGATCGATCCCTGTTACTGTTCTGTCCTCACACACAGAGGGGGCAGACTTTTGACATTCCAACCTCGGAGGGAATCTGGCAGAACAGTTCTGAATTTCAATAGAATAAAGACCAAGCACACAATTTGCTTCACCAGATTATAACCTAGACAGCAAAGATAAAGAATCCTCCCTGAAATCGCAAGCCTTGCCCTTCCCCCACACAAATAATCCTTTACTAAATAATGATTTATTTTAATTGTGAACATCCTGTTTTAACACTCAAGAGGAATCACAGTATCATTAACTGGCTGGGAATATTACACAGTGTCTCTTACCTGAAAGCCCCCCAGGGGCCGTATAATGAGTTCCCCCAGTTTCAGTCGAGGGAGGCACAGAGTCTGGCAAATCTGCTGGAAGCAAAAGGAAAAACACACATTAAAGTAAGTCATAACATTTTATTTCCTGGCATCGTTTGAATCATTCAACCTGACTGTCACATATAATTATGAAGTCTCTGTAGTTAATATGCTCAGCAACACTGATTGACTAGGCTCACGTACAAGGAACAGTCAATTCAACAAGATACCAGAGAGTCACCAGTGTATATGGAACCGTAGCCCTCAGCAAGTCACCATCATTAGAGGCTAAGGAGCTCACCAGCCAGTGGGGACAAGAGTACTTTATGTCTCTTCAAAAAGGCAGGCAAGTTGAGCCATTGGAAGAATGATCCTATCTTAATTTCCCTCATAGCTTAAGCTGACATTTACCCAGGTAAGTCTGCCATACAGGCTGAAGCATCAGACACAGACTTACTGAAATATGGCTGCAAAGTTGTACTGTAGAGGTTACATCAGTGGGAGTGATATACAGCAGAGGAAGTACATCTCACAATGTCATGTTACAAAAAACAGTTTCTGATGAAAGTGCAGCATGTGTTTGGTGAACGAGTACAGAATCCATTCAGCCTTCAATGGGTTAACCTTCATTTCTGTTTTCCTGCAGTTCATTTTTGACTTAGCTGATGAAAGCCATCTCCTAAAAAGTTTCAGCCTTGTTTTTTCGTGCCACAGTTCAACATTAAGAGCTGGATAGTGAAGGAGTGATGTGGGCCCATTTTCTTTGGCTCTTCTCCAAGATATCTCCATTTCCTAGCCAGCCACACTGAAATACCTCAAATACTAGGCGACACACTAGAACCCAGAGTAGTGTGCCTTTTGGGAAGACCAAGACCAGATAAGACTGAGCACAATTACAGTGTGTCTCCACACATCTCTTCCGTTCTCTCTGCTAGGGAATGTTTGTTGATTCAGACTATTGCACTTAAATGATGTGTTGAACCTCCTTAGCTTTCAGCTGAAAATCTGTCAACAGAAATGGACAAGAACTACTTTTAACCTATACCTGCCTCTTGCTGTATTGGATCCAAATTCCACTCAACTCAAAACAGAGGAAATTTTTCAAACAGCAGCTTCTGATTTTTAACAGCCAGAGATATCTCATAATCAGCATAGGAGTTATTACTATTTATGTCAGAGTAACTTACAATAAACACTCATTTAAAACAGAAATTATCTGAGATATTAGGACAAATCCTGGGGCAACCTGGGCTAACCCCCACCCACTATCAGTGTTCATTGAAAGGGGAATTCTCAGAAGATTTTATGACCCTGAAATGGCCTCGGGTTTTCCTTGTGCTTCTCTCAGGAGCGTATTTGTCTGTTGAAATCACCGCATAACTAAATGGGACAATCCCAAAGACCAGCCTGCCATTTTTGTGGGTAACTCAGGGAAAGAGTGCACAGAATGATTGATTACAAAGAATGATTGCAACATTGCTGACTTTTGTTATGTAAATTTCAATTTGCTCACTCTTCAATTAATCTCCCAACCCACCAACAAAGTTTAGTTGATACCAAGTTTTCAATGCAACAAAGAGCTGAATTCTGGTGGATAAAACTTTGGGCTGTCCCACCAGTGCAATACTGAGAGAGTGCTGCCCTGTCAGCTAAAGCTGTCTTTTCCAATGAGACATTAAAGCAAGGGCCTATCTCCTCTCAGATACGTGTAAAAGATGCTGCTTTGAAGAAGAGCAGTGAAGATATTCCTGGTGTCCTTGCAAATATCTATCCTTCAATAAAAAATACAAAGCAGATGATCTGTTGTTATCAGCTTGGTTGTTTGTGAGAGTGGCTAACAGTATGGATGAGCAAACAGCAGGAAGAACCCTCCCTGAACCAAGGGCACCAATATTAGCCAGAATACCCCTTTAATCCACCCCACTGACACAGCAAGAGATTGAATGACTGTTGGATCTTTCTGGTTAGTTTGACTCACTTTCATACTGACCAGTGCTGGGATTTAACCTTCAAAATAAAAATTTGACTCAAGACATGAAGTAAATTAATAAGTGCCCTATTATGAACTGCAATGAGGCTCTCCTTGGAAATCCTACTCAGCCACTTTGACCTGTGGGAATGGCTGGCACTTCTGAACCAAGTGAATGAGAACCTTTTCCTCAGGTTCCAAATGCCAAAGTCGGCAATACTCTCTCGAAAGTAGCCGGGCTTCCCTTTCCATAAATGCAGCTTTAGATTGTGGCTTTCTGTTTACATAAATAACACTAACCTTTATGTCAATAGTTGCAGGAAGTAGTTCCACTCAACTAATGGGGCACACCGGGTGCAGACGGCACTGTTCATCTATTTCACTATAGGGTCCGGACTGTTTAATTAATCTCTTCTGTTTAGACTCCCAAGCCCCATAATGCCTGTGATATTTATCCCTGGTGGGTGGCGCCCATCAGATTTGACCAACCAATAAAATTTTATATTGATTTTTATATAGATTTTGTTATCAATTACCACATTTACCATTACTTCCCCTGCTGGGCAGAAATTTAATTAGTTGCGTGCAGAAACTGCATGGTATATTTGGGGAGGGAGTGAGTATGGCACTCAAGAACAGGACAGCATATGTTGCTTGAATTTGGAATATTTCTCCGACTGATGCAGAAGAGAGCACCAGAGGTATAGGCCTCGCCCAGATCAACAAATATCTGTACGTTCAAGTTACATAAAATACTAGTTCAATTAAAGAAATAAAGTGGCCAAGTTTATGAATGAGTAGGGAATTCAGATCATCAACCTTATTCAATTAGTTCAGTCCCTTCATTTATATCCCTTAATGTGCTTACTTAATAAAATCAATGCACGCTGGCAGTGGATGACAGCACATATTGGTGCCAAATTATGAGTATGTTCACCCTAATTTTGCCTCCTTATTGAGTGTCATGGAAACATGCTCGATTTCCTGCCAGTGGGTGACATGTTGCACTGTTGCCATGTAACACCAAGAGTCTGGACTGTAAGTCCTGCTGGTCATTGATTTGTCCACAATGGTTTGATGGATAGCAGCATAGCTCAAAGTCCAACATTGATCCTAGAACTGAGTTAAAGTTAATTGACCTCAAATGGAGTGATTGGGACACCAGGATCTGTTCGACATGAGAGGCAAAAGATTCCCACTCTCCAATGGGTATCAGGCGTGAGTCTTGGGTACTGCAAAGGATTGGATGTGCGTCTAGGGTAATCCCACTGGTACTGGGTGTAGGGCCTGGCAAGTCCCACAGGTATTAAGTGTGAGGGGTGGGCCTGGGTAATCCCATGTATTTTGGCTGTCTGGCCTGGGCAGTCCCAGAGGTATTAAGCCCAGGGGTTGTTCAAACTCTGCTGCCATGATCTTAACAGTCGAATAGGATGCCAACATAGACTCTAGCATTTAGGCTCACAGCATGAGGTTACCACAGCTCAGACACCAGAAGCATAATATAACTGTAATCAGTCCTTCAATGAACAAACTTTCAGGTGTTCATCAGACATAACAAACCAAACATAATTGGGTGAGTGTCACGGCTTTATATACATGAGTGCAGGTGAAAAGATGATATGATTTGTAGCTGGTTCCATCTCCCAACCGATAAGTGTGAAGAAAACTAAAAGTAAAAGTCAGTCTGGATACAAGATGAAATCTCTATTCCTCACTTCGTTTAAGTGGGGTAGAGGGAAAACCAGACATGAAAGATAGGCTGGTCGGGCAAGATACAAACCAATGGTAAATATCCATGGAATTGTACAGCTGTATCAGAGGCTTCAGAACATGGAAAGTCATGAAGCCTATGAACTAGTAGCAGCATGGCTGTATTTAATTGGAAAAATAAACACATTTCAACGGCAATACATAAATAGTGCATTTAACGTAGCACTTTTCACAGCAACATCCCCCAAGTCTCTTTGAAGCCACTGAAGCATAACTTGACATCATAAACACCACAGCCAATTTCCACACAGGAAGATCTCTCAAACTGCAATGAGTGTTGGTTGAAGGACTAATATTTGCCAGGGGACTGGAGAGAATTCTGGTTTAACACTCTTCTAAATACAGCTCTGTTTGATGGTTCAGCAAACGTCTGGCACTACACTGCAACATCAATTTGGATTTTGTGCCCAAATCTCTGGATTGGGTCTTCAATCCACAATCTTCTGACTCAGTGTTGAGAGTGCTACCACAGAGCCACAGCTTACAACATAAAAAGAATTCGTGTGTTTAAAATAATTATTGACCTATTTCCACAGATACACATCTCAGCCCACCTCACCCAAAGGAATATTACTGCCAACTTTCCTGCCTCTTTTTTCTAATGAAGAGCACTGTGTGCCACCAGGTGGCTTACTTCAGACAGCAACATTTCCGTGTCCAGCCCTGACGATCAACAGACATTGCTGTGCTCGACTCAGAGCTGCTCGACAGAGCTCATGTCAAGGAACCACTGTGCGAAAACAAATGAGAATTCTCTTACGTCAGCCACTTGTGTAAAGGAATGTTATTGAGAGTGCAATGTTCCTCTCAATATGGCAGCCTATGGGCTGGGTGAATATGGCTTTCATGGGTGGAAGGTGTGGTGGCAAGGTGAGATGTGTGCAATTCCACATAACCAAGTACAAAGTTTGAGTCATATAGCCTCTTCTCAAGATTTATTCTTGCCTGCTCCCTAAAGAATGGTCTTAACAGGTCATATCAAGAAATTAATGCCTTAACTAAGAAATCATAAAGGACTAAGCAGCATTCTCCCTTGAGATATGAACACGTTTTTTTCTAAACACACAAATTTTTGAAGTGTACTTTTAAATGTTGCTGGTCAATACCAACTCTCATCCAATTATCCCACCTGAAGCCCAGCTCCATTGCACACTAAATGGTAGACCAAAGAGCACAATCCTTTGCAAGAACAACCACTTTTAAGTGCAGTGGGGTTTTTCTTAAAATTGTCAAGAAATAAATTGTCAGAATCAGAAGACGTCATCCCCAATCTGTATCAAGTCGGTTTACTCAGCTAGCATGGCTGTGAATGGAACTTGCAACTCATATCATTAAAACTGAACACCTGGTAATTATGACATTGCAACCTGTGGGAGCTTGCTGTGCACAAGACCAGGTCGGTTGTGGTAACCCCATATGTTGTTTTATGGCCTGTGAATAATCAATGTCTATGCTCACAAAAAAGATCATGGTGTGGATGGTGGCCCAGAATGGATGTGGGCTGAACCTGGTGATTCCCATCTCAAATGTGACCCACTGTTTTTTTCCATACGAAAAGGAATGACAATATTTTCCACGTTTAAACCCATAGCTGTTTCATGCCACTACTGAAGTGAAAACCATACCTGGTACCTTGCCTTAAACTGTACCGAGGACATTTATTATGTTCTTTTACAGTAAGAATGTAAATGGTCTCCATTGCCTCAACTACAGTAAGAAGCACAAATTCCCCCAATTGATCACCTGATCATACCGATAATCCCCTGGAGGACCTACTTTCAAGCAACGTCCTGAATCAATTCTGCTCCCGGTGGAAACTTCTAATAACATCGCCCCTCCCCCTCGCCCGTGTTCCCAGGATTTAACTTAATGGAAATACTCGCTACATAAAATGGCTTTCATAAGTTTTCATAAAGAAATCATTACAACTCTTTTCTACAAATATATGTTACGTGTTTGGGGATTCTGGGATTACAGTTTATATTAAAAAGCAGAGAAAAGACATAAATCATAAATAATGAACACAGGACTTACCAGACTGTTTGAGTGAGTCCATTGGAAATCTGGAATAGGGAGGCGGGGGTGACTCTGGAAACATAAAAATAAAAGAGAAAAGGGGAAAGCCATGAGAAGAGATAGAAACTTATGATAACACTGGCAGGAGAGCCGGCATTCTTTCGTAAACTGTTTGTCTTAACTCTGGGGGCTGGAGGCAGAACAGCAGAGGCGGCGATCGCCTTGATAGTTAACAGTCACATAAACAAAAGAGTCAGCCTGGCGCCAGTCTCACTGATATGCAACTTGTGTGTCTAATCGCCCCTCCTTGGCTCACGTAAACCACTTCTGCTCTGGAAATTACCACTGAATCAGACTGGCTGAGGATCTCACCGCGCCATCTAACTGGAAAATCACCCATTTACCGCGGCGACAAGTCTTCCAGACAACTTTTTTTCTCATTTTTAAAAAACTTTTATCTACTTGATTGATACATTTAACAGGATTTATTGGATGTTTGAAGTAACTTCCGTCCTCAAGAGGATTGCGAATTTAAACAATAATTCTTGATATTCAGTTAATTCCAAAGAAATACTGGAGACATGAAAAAAATCAACCATTATCCCACCCATGTCCTTTACCTCTGCCCGCCTGTAATAATTTACATTTTCAGCTCAGATCACAATCCGGGATGCAAAAAAATTAAATATATGGAGTTATAAACATTTACATCCTTAAAAAGAAATAGCCAGAACCTTTCTCAGCAACGTTTGGTTTTAAATCAACGCACAGGACAATCCAACTTTTTGCAAACTCTTCCCCTGAACTAGTTTGGGATCAAAATTCTCTCTTTTAAACTGGTTCTCCGGGAATTATTTCTTAATCTTGATCAAACTGGATTGTCAGCAAGAACATAACGATTCTAAGTTAAAAACAAACCATCAAGAAGCAAATATAAACTTATTGAATTATATTGAGTATAAGATTCACAAAACTGACTGTTCTTAAAAAGGGCACGTTTCAGTGACGTAAAAAACTTGAGCGGAACAAGTTTGTAAAGGGCTGAAGTTAATATCTCTCCAATTGAAAATAAAGTTATCATTATTGTATCTTCCGAGAAGACCGACTCCCTCAATGTCCCTCCTGTTCCGTGAGAGATGGCCCAGGTGATCGCAATGTTGTGGGGAGGTCGTGACACGATTAGATCTCTTACGAAACATAACCGGCCTGATGTTTGCTTAAAAATGAAAATAAAAGCATTAAATAATGCAAGGCTTTCTTACCGAATTCACAGAGTCTACTAAGGTGGTGTGGGTTACAACAGACGGAATCCGGGTTGTTGGTTCCGTATGATTCACAGCAATAGAGTCTTTTCAGTTCCGAAGAGTTTCTCAGGTCAGGCCAGCGGAAGACTTTGCAGATCAGTACCGGTAGGGAGTAAGTTTGTTTGCTGAGTTTCGGCTCGATCATCTTGGGCAAGAGAAGGCAACCGGTACGGGCTCCCCCTTTACTATCCACCGCTTGCAGCAATAATTCCAACTGCTTCTCCTTCAGCTTTTTCAGCAGCGAGTGAGTCAGGGTTTTCAATTCAGGGTCGGAGTTTGAGTATTTCGACCCTTTGCCCCCGCAGCATCCACCGCCGCCACTGCTGCTGCCTCCTCCGCTGCCGCCTCCTCCTCCTCCTCCTCGGTTTGCATCGCCCTCGTTATCCGTCTGCCCGTCTGCTTCTCCCAACGTACGGCTTCTCCAAAGTCGCCGGACAAGACCCGATCGTTTCGTCCTGAACATGCGAGATGAAGCTCCGCCAGAGAGAAATCTGCTAAAATCCAGCCAGGTACAGCAAAAACATATCCGCAAAACATGAATCCAGCCTGTTCTCGATGGCAACAACACAGTAACAGCCGCACAAATCTGTAGCATACGCCACCCCCTTATTAAAAAAAGGGTTTAAAAATAAAAAGATCCGGAAAAAATGGTTTAAACAATACTGCAATTAAATATATATAAAAGGGGGATGGGTTAGTGCGGCTCCCCAAAGATACAATCATGCATTGTAACCCACCGATATAAAGTAGAAAAAATGTAGCCAAGAATATGTATCCATTGAAATGTAACCCAAGCGTTCCCTTGTTCCTTCCTTGGCTTTTGGGTAGATTAATCCAAACCCTTAATCCGGCAGGCAGCGCTCTTTTAATGACTGTGAAGATCGTTTTTTCCTTCGTTTTCCCTTCTTCCTTTCCGCGTTTACAGATACACAAGGCAGTGTTTTTAATATGTTCCTGCCTTCTCTCTCTTCAGCTTGACTTGTACGTGCGTCTGCTTGCCTCCCCTCTTCCCCACTTTCCTTTTATTAACTTAATCTCTCTTTCTTTATACATTAAAAAAAATCACGATTTAGCAAGAAAAAAAATATCAAGAGAGTTGTCGCCGTTTCCAGCTCTTCTCCACTCCGCCTGTGGATTTTCTGAGTGCTCCGGACTCCTGGCTGAAACTGACACAAGGGCTTGAAATTTACAAGCCCTGGTTTGGCTGCGCATTGGCGCGGTCGATCACGTGTGCGTCTAGACACTTTGTCGCGGCCCCCGGTTTAAAGTGATTGTTACGCAAACAAGCGATCACATTACTAACAGACCTTTTTACTTATAACCCGTTCCCCCTTCAACGCACCATTACAGCAAACTACTGTGAACATTAAACCACTATTAATAATGTGAACATTTAATACACTTTTTATTTGGGGGGGTGGGGGAGCAAAACGAACAATCGGCTAGAATTTTGGGAAGTGAAACTTGTTTCGGTCTCTTGTATATAAAAAGAAACAATTTTTGTCTTTACTGGAATTCTGTGCACTGCACGGAACCAGGTAACGGCGTCGAGATGTAGAGGCAGACGGGTTTCGTTTGGAGGTTATTGCACGTTGCTATGCTACGTATGGAGACGGGGCAAATTAGGTGTGAATCGAATTTTGCGGGTTGCCTTAAACCTCTGAAACGGTTGATTTGTGCATTTTAGATAGCTAGATCAACGTTAACAATCTGCTTCTTTACAGTGCCTTTCAATGAAGCTTGTGTCATATGCCCCACAGACACCGTGCGAGATATGGTCCAAGGTTTGTCGTGTAAAAGCCAACAACATCTTCCATTCATTTTGCACCATTGATATAGGAAAAATTTCTAGATGATGTTATTGCTCACTCAAAACTAGATGATAAAGCTGGATGTCATCAGGGAATGTGACGTTATTACTAGATTAGGAAAAGGACAGAACCAAGCGCTAAACCTTGCAGGACTGAGATCAAGGCGAGAAAGCAATTGGTGGGAGTTCGTAGGCTGCAATCGGAAATGTACGAGTGGATAATTCACATAAAGAACAAGCAACGCAGGCACAAATGTGATAACACAGGAACCGAAATTACTCATTTTGAAGAACAGAATCAAATTAGACATTTCCCTGGGAATTTCACGGCAGGAGGCATTGCTGAATCTGGTTGCCTTCTTTGAAAGCAGAGCTTAGAAAAGGAACGCATAATGGAGGCAAATGCATGTTCAGGCACTTCTGCACAGTGAGCTGCAATTGACCTAAGTACTTCTGGTCTGGTGAGGAAGAAAATACATTAAACAGTTCCCCACTTAGGTAGCCACCTGATTAACACGATTAACATGTTGTGACTGGAGAACTGTAGCAGGGACTTGGCTACTTCAGTGGGGAAGAGAAAACTACTGAATTAAAGCAGAAAAAGAACCCATAAGACAAGGTTCATTGACCTCCCTCTATAAAATCCATTATGTAATCTGGATAGTAAAACAGCTCAGTAAGCATTTACTTCATGGAATAATTCAGTTTATGCAATTATTTTCAAAGAAATCAAAGTTTTAGCTCCACTGAAGGGGCATTTTGCACATGGACTGCCCATGTGATGAGCTGTGGAAAAAAACAGTGAATGTTAGTACATTGTTTAACTAAATGTGGCATTACAAGTAAGACAGATTGTGTTCTCAACTGGATCCATCACATTTACAGCAGAGGACATGGAAAGTGTCCAGGGACAGCCATGCTTAACTAATTTTTTTCCCTTTCTGGTTAAGGGACACTAGTAACTGATTTATTGTTACCATTGACCAAGGCCAGGTAACTCAGTACGGAAACAGAACATGAAGTATCAACAACAACTGGCATTTATATAGACCTTTGAATGCAGAAAAGCATCCTGAGATGTTTCCCCAAAGCATAATCAGACAGATACAAATACTGAGAGAAAGAAGGAGAAATTAGGAGTGCTGACCAGAAGCTTGGTCAAAGAAATGAGTTTTAACAAGAGTCCTCAACAATGACTACATATATTTACACAATGCCTTAAACACCTTCAATAAGATTCCACTACCAGATATATATCCCCCCTTCCCACCTTTCAGTATTCCGAAGGGATGTACCAGCAGGCTCAATGACAGCTTCTATTATCAGACTCTTGAACGACCTCTATATGCTAAAGAATGAACTCTTGATGTCACGATCTACCTCATTGTGGCCCTTGCACTTATTTGTCTATCTGCACTGTAAACATAACACGACATTCTGCATTCTGTTTTCCTCTTTACTACCTCGATGTACTTATGTTTGCAATGATCTGTCTGGATGGAATGCAAATAAAATCTTTTCACTGTACCTCGGTACATGTGACAATAATAAACCAATACCAATACCAATTCTCTGTTCGGCTCCCTGGTGCTGCTTTATCTCCACCAACCACTCTCCTCATTGCACTTTCCTATACAACTGCAGGACATGCAAAACTTGTCTGTTTAACTCTTCCATTCCCACAATCCAGGGACCCAAACACTTCTTCCAGGTGAAGCAGTGAATCACTTGCATTTCCTCGAATCTAGTACTCACAATGTGGTCTCCTCCATGTTGGAGAAGCTAAACGTAGGTTGAGTGATTGCATTGCAGAGTGGCTACATTCAGTCTGCAGGGGTGGCCCTGACTTTCCTGATGTTACTTCTCCATCCCACTCCCACTCCGACCTGTCTGTTTGTGGCCTTCTGCACTGTTAAAATGGGACCCAATGTAATCCTGAGGAACAGCATCTCATCTTCCAAATGGGCACATTGCTGCCCTCCGGACTGAATATCAAACTCAACAACTTCGGGTAATTTGCTTTCTCTGTGTGTATAGAACTGGCCAGTTCTGCTGTAGGTCATCCAGCTGTAATATTAGTTCAGTTTTTCTCCCTCCATTAGAACAGCTTGACCTGCTAGATATTTCCTACAGCCCTGCATTCCACAGCTTTTATGTTCCTTTGTGTTGTGGCCCCCTAACTGCCCTCATTTCATAGCTTTTATGTTCTGGTTCTCTAACAGTTTCATCAACCTATCAACTGGGTGACTTCCATTCTTCAGTGAAATGGAAACCCTGGCCTGACCCTATCAGAGATATTCCCTTTGTCCTATCCATCCTTCCCCAACCCTCCCTGCAACTTAAAACTAGTTTGTTTTTTCTTTGATGAGTGTTTCCAACATTTTCTGCTTTTATTCACTCAGAATATTAAATGTTTATTCTTCTAAACTCCAGGAACATAGGCCCAATCTACTATTCTTTCTTCGTTTAAGAGAACCCATTTATCCCAGCAATTAATCTGGTGAACCTTTACTGCTAACAAGCCAGTATTCTTTAATTAAGAAGACAAAAATTGTAAAAAAAAATCCCTAGCGTTTAGATGGAGCTTGTTCATAAGTCATAATCTTTAATAATGGCACTTCCATTTCTAAGATCCATATTTAAATATTGTTTAAAATTGTGCGTTCACACAAAGTAATGGAAACACAAACAGTGCATTTGATTCTAGATTGATTCATACAAATTCCATGGAACATTTTACTTGGTCTGCAGATGTGAACCAAAGGTGCATTTGCCATTGTTTTCTATTCTATTGTCACTCTGGCCTCTTGGTCCTTAATCAGTTACACTGTTTAATGAAGTTTATCAAAAGCCTGGGGAACCGCACCTCATTTTCCAGCTGGGAACATTACGACTTTCCAAACTCAATGTTGAGTCCTGCTACTTCGAATATGTTTCTGCTCTTCCCATTTATACTTCCTGAGGACCCATCTTTTGTTTCTTTACTTGTCCCGTTCCTGCCTCCTCTTGTCTTGTCCTTTGAACTTTACTCTCACTGAATCTTTCTTGCTTTCTACCCTGTCATATTTCCTCTTTCCCTCACCTCTCACTGTTTCCATTTTAAACTCACATCATTAACATTTTCCAGTTCCAGGTGATCAACCTGAAACATTAACTGTTTCTGTCTCCACAGGGGCTGCCTGACCTGCTCCATATTTAGAATATTTTCTGTTTTTACTATCTCTGGATAATGGTTAGATATGCACTTCCTACATTGTAAGATCTTAAATTAGACTGTATGCAGCTATCTAATGAACCCCATCCCCCAACCCACCACCTATCCTGCCTATCCTAGTGAGGTTGGTATCAGTTCCTCTGACATGGGCGTCTCATGTGGCATCCTGGGCTGACCTCATCAAACAATTCAGTATGCCAGCATAATCATAAAACAAGCCAGAAGGCAAGTCCAAAGCAAGGCGGACAACATAAAAATGCTCCTGTGCTCCTGAACAACATAAACTTTGCTAATGTTCGCTTGGTTAGAGGGGAGTCCCAACTTGGGTTTTGGCATCAGATGTCCTGTTTCATTAATTCATTTACTGAACAGGTTGTCCATCTGGTGGGTGATGGAAGGTCAGTAATACTATATATCTCGATCTTAAAAAAGCCTGTTGAAAACCGTTAGACATGGATACTATTGTGAAATATGTTTTGAACCAGTTTGCAAATTGGTTGCATTCAGATAGACAGAGGGTGATTATTAATAGAACTAACATAAATTGGGGTCCATTTGTTAGTGGAGTCCAAGAATCTATATTTCTCTTCCATAGCCATCGCTAATTGGAATAAAGGCATAGAGAGTGAGATCCTTAAATATACACATGATGCAGATGTGTTTGTCCTTCAGTGTGACTCAATGCAGTGTAACCATCTAATTAGCAATAATTCCAAAGAAGGAAGGGAACAGGGGTGGAGCTGGTGGGTTGAGGGGGGTTGTAGGGGCAGGGATAAGAGTTTGTGAAGCACTATGGACCTTGTTCAGTACCATAGCGAATAAAGTGGTTGAATATATAGTTAGAAGTGCAGTTCCTATGTTATAGAAGTTTACAATATGGCCACATCTGGAATAGCACAGTCTGTTTTGATCTTTGCATATTATTACCTCTTCAGAGTATGTAGTACAGGAAGAGTGAGCTGATAGTGAACACAGGGTCTGGATTGGACTGGATGGATAAACCAATTATTCCATGTGTCTCATTTGTTTTACTATAGTTTTTGTTTAAAATGGGTAGGGTATTACTTAACAAATGAAGAAACCATGGTATATATCTGAGCGTAATTGATGCTGACCCAGAGTGGGAAAGTTAGAAAGTGTTTCATTTTCTCAGCACCTATATACTTGCCTTATGAGGGCTAAAAGTTGCCCAATAAACTATACATTTAACATGCATAGGAAAACTGTTTAGCTGCAAGATAAAAATGGAACATAGCATAACGGCTTGAGTCACTAATGTTTGTCTGGTAGAAAAGAAAATTCCAGAGGTTGATTATATCAGAGGCCATCTGTCACATCAGGAATTTGCTTGGATTATAACTTCAATTATAGTGAGAGAGCATCAAATCTGTAGTACTTGTAAAGGCTAGTATGCATTGTTAGAACACTGACCTAACATCAGGAAAGATCCACAACCGAAATCATGCATTAGTTCTGGTGTTGGCAAATCCAGAACAATAGAAATAGGTTATTTTCATCACAACCATAGCTGGGTCTTGTTATCAAACTATTGCAGTTGGAAGCAGTTTCACAGTATAACTTGGCTATTAGTGAGTAGAAAGGCAGTGCAGAGATCTCAGGATGTGGAAGTATCAAGGGTAAATTACAATATGTAACTTAGTTACACTGAAATGGCATGTTGTAATCTGAGCAAGCACATTGTAACTTCACTTTTATTTATATAATAAAGCACAGTAAAACATTAAAACAGGAAAACCAAGAGCAAGGAACTTGTATATCACCAATCTCCCCTCTTTACTTTTACAATGAGATACTGCTGGACTTCAGATTACCAACACCCAATAGCTCTGTCGTTGGAAAGATGAGAGATCTGCCACAATGTTTACTTTCCTGGAGTCAGCTCCTTTCAATCAAATAGCACATTTTTGTGGGCTTATCATGACGTATGCTCCTGAGCATGGGATATTTATACTATGGAGTGCATTGATGGCGGGAGCCACATGCATGTCAGTTTAGCTACACCCTTATAATACAGGCAAATGGATCTATCTGAGATATATGAAATGCATTCCATTCCATCCTCATAAAGGAAACACAGAGGTGGGTTTGTGAAGTTAGTTGCGATGATTGCAATGAATGTGCATCTGAATCACTGTAAATAAGAAAATAAACACTGTGGTGACTGGTTAAACTAGTACTGATTCAGGACATGTAGTTCAGTTATGTTGTACTGAATACTGGAAGTCAGATTGTGGAAGATTTTGTAACAGATCCAAATTTCAGTGTGCAGTATAATCAGTATGTCCAATTTACTGTGAAAGGAGAAAAATAAATGATCTTTTTTGCTGCTTTTTGTCTGCCATTAATGAGTGTGGAGGTAGTGTGGATCATTGAACTGAGTGTTGATTTTATTTAAACCATTTTGGGTCCTCCATTTCTCTTCATCTAGATCACTGTTTAAAAATAAGGGCTCACCCATATGAGACAGAGATGAGCTGAATTGTTTTGTCACAGAGGGTCATGGATCTTTGGAACTGAAGAAGCTGAGACTGTCACTTCATAAGGAAGTTTTTCTTCATGTCACTCCTGGTTCTTTTGTCAGTCCCCTCAAACCTGTGTCCTTTGGCTGATAACTTGTCCTCCCAGTGAAAGCAGTTACTCATTATTCACCTTGTCTAGATTCCTCATGGTTTTGAACATGTCCATTAACCTCCTCTCAACTTTCTTTGCTGCAAGCTGGACAGTCTCAGCTTCTTCAGTCTGTTCCAGTAACTCATCTACAGGTTCATTTTCATAGAACTTCTTTGCACCTTCTCAGAGGGCCCTCAATTGCTTCCTATAGTGCTATGTCCAGATTATATACAATACTACAGTTACTACTTAGTATGTATAGCTCAGTGAAAGTGGCATCTTATGTTCATCCCTTGTGAGTTTCAGTGGTTGCTGTATTTGCAGACTAATTAAATTTGCCGTAGCAACCATAGCACAGGCATCCTTGTAACAGCATTGAAACTGTTAATGACTCACAACCAACATCGCAGAAAATGAGCAAAGGAAAGTTTGAAACATGGAAAATAGGAGCAAGAGTAGGCCATTCAGCCCTACAAGCTCTCTCCACCATTTAATACAATACTCGCCATCTCAATACCGTACTGTGGCTCTCTCCTCATACCACCAGTGCCTTTTGAGTGTAGATATCTATCCATCTCCTTCTTAAGTATAATCATTGATTTGATATCCACCACCTTCTGTTATAAGGAATTCGACAGGTCCCCTCCTGCTGAGTGAAGAAATTTCTCCTCATCTCCTGTACCCTGAAACTGTGACTCCTCATTCTGGACCCCTGAGCTGGGGGAAGCATATTCCCTGCATCCACTCTGCCTAGACCTGTCAGAATTTTGTGTGTTTCAATGAAATTCCATCTTATTTCTTTTAAATGCCATTAATCTCTCCTCATAGGACAGTCCTACCATGCTAGGAATCAGTCTAGTTAACCTTCATTGCACTTCTGCCATGGCAGAAATATCTTTTCTTAGTTAAAGAGACCAAAACTGCATACAATATTGTGGATGAAGAACATGATGAACTCAGCATCATCGTTGTTTTTCATCTAGATTCCAGCATCTGCAGTCCTTTGTTTCTCCATACAATATTGTGGTATCACCAAGGCCCCACATAATTATAGATAGACCTCCTTGCCCCTGTACTCAAAACTCTTGCAGTGAAGGCCATTTGCCTGCTTAACTGCTTGCTGCACCTGAATAATACTGTGCTTTTCAGGTTTTTTTTCACCATATTGAATAACTTAATATTTATCCATGTTCCCTTCACAAACGTTCACATAACAAATTGTTTTGGGAGATTTTAAAGTGTTAAATTTTTGCTTTTCCTTTCTATTCCTTTCTCCCTTCCCTTTTTACCCCAATCCCTCTATTTTTCCCTCTATTTTCCTTTCTGCACCTACTTTGACCTAGATTTCACTCACTTGAGCTCACCTTCCTTAATCTCTTGTGTCTCTGTGTTACTCCTTTCTCTGTTTATTTCTTAGTCTCTGAAATGTTATTGGTTGAGGAGTATTCTATCTGGGTCCAGATGCCCTCACTGTGCACACTTCCTCTAACTCTGTGGACAAAAAAAAACAAGACAATGGCACATATTGTGAGATGCCCCAGTCCAGCAATATCTAGTTCATTATCTATTCTCACATATGTGGAACAGTACCATGGGACTTCTCTCCAAGTCTGTAGGATTTTGCTTTGGTGTAAATCATAATTCATAAAGAGTAGGGAAGAAAACTGGGCAGAAAATGGCTTTTGTCTCTAAGTTCAATGTTTTCTGTGCTCCTTTAATAGGCTTGAGTTTTCAATGTGTGTAGGATCCACTGCAAATAAAGGGATAATCCTTAGTTCTAACTTTTGAAAGGCAGCAAGTTTAGCAAAGGGGAAAAAGCAGCACTATCAGTACAAAAAATATTGCTCTATTAGTGTTGGCAACCAAAACTAAGTGCCAGCAATACAACAATTGCAGAAACAACATAGAACTCTCAAAACACTGTGTTTTGCTGCATACAGTTTACTTAGTTCCAGACAGAGAGATTTTGATGACCAGAGACACCATTCACCCCACCTCCTGGCATTATGACTGTTAAGAATGCTGTAAATAAAATACTGATTGCATATACTAGTATTCGGGAAATAGAAGCTGCCATAACTGAACCTGAACCAAGTACTCATCATTGTTGGAGTAAACTTCTACATTGTTCAGTCTGTGTAATGCAGGGTGATGGATCTACTGATAATGAAGGCAGGAAGCTGGTTTGCTGCTTAAACATATACCAAATATATCCTGAGATAAAGCCATAACTATTCCCCAGACTATGTGACTCCACATTCAGCAATCTCCCCTCCCTCAGCTACTGACATTTCTTCTCCCACCCCTGAAACCCAGACACAATTCAGCAAGTTCTCTGCAGCTTGATGCTTTTCCCATCCAAATAAAATGAGGGACATCAATCGGCTATTTAGCCCCTTCAGCCCTGACATTCCATGAAGTCATGGCTGGTTGGGGCCCTAGCTCCATATACATCTTTTTCATATTTCTTGATTAACAAAAATCCAGTATTCTCACACTTAATCTATTTGTAATTTGTTATTTCCAGTTATATTGCAAAGGATACCACCTGCCATCGACAAACTGGTTAATTAGTTTTCTGAACCATTAACAAATATTGTGTGTAGGTGAGGGCCAGTATAGATTGTGGTAGAACACCAATCAACTATCCTGTCAACTTGACTATCCCTACTTGGTCTCCTGCCACTCGTCTAATTTCCTAGCTAGGCCATTAATTTGCCTCCTATGAGAATTTTTAGCTAACACAATCTTATGAGGGTCTTTAACAAATGGTAATTGATAATGTTACCATTCAGAGATGGTTGCCTGTCCATTACTTAAGCCACTGTTTCAAAAAGTTCACCCTGATTTCCAGGCATTACCTACTGTTTATATATACAGCCTGCCTGCCTCTTTCTGATTATCTAAAAATTCTCAAGGTTTTGCAACACTCTAACCTTAATTATAGACAGTAGTAATTTCCCAACAACAGATGTTGGGTTAACTAGTTTATAATTCCTCTCTCACAGTTCTTAAATTGTGGAGTAATGTGCAATTTTCCAATCTACAGTAACAATTGCCAAATCAAGAGAAATGTGGATATTGTTGATAGACCAACTCTAATGTTCACAACTATTACCTTTAAAAGTTTGAGATGGAAACTGTATGGACTAGGGAATATTTAACCGTTTAATGCAATTATTTTCTTCATTATTGTTATTTTGCTTATGTTAATTTTATTGACTACCTGTCCCTGATTCAATATTAATTTCCTCATAATGTCCAGGATTCCACATCTACTGTAGCATAGAAATCAGTTTAAATGTCTACATTCCCTTTTTTTCATTTATGCAACATCTCAAGGATAACACGTGCTTTTGTGTTTACTTTGATATCCCTCACTAGTTCCTTTTACATATTCTCTTTTGAAAGCATTTCTTATTATTCTGCCATCATTTACTGTTCTTTATACTTCTCCAAACTAGATTTTTTTCCTTTTTGTGTGCCTTTTTTATTCTTTACTTCTTTACTGATCTGCAGTTTTATAGGTAGCATTCCTGTAGAATTCTTCCAAATCTTTAGAAGCAGCTTCAGCAGAAGATTACCAAAGATTCAAAGAGCATGAGTACACATTGTGCTCTTCTTGTATACCTGCTTTTAGAAGTAAATTTAGCAGATTATCAGACAGTCTGGAGCAAAGCTGTAAACAGGGAAATTCTACCACAATGTTTCTTTCCACTCACCCTCACCCCACACCAACTTTCTTCCCACCTCCCTAAGAAGGGTGGCATAGAATTCAATAGGTTCCAGCAGTCCTCTGGTCAGTTTTCATGCATGAAAATTAAAAGAGTATTATAAGCTAACTCCACCTTGCTTCTGCAAGTAGTAAAATGCACTGCAGGCTGGGCTACTACCAAGACCAGGATGTTCCTCCTGTTGGTTCCCTGATCACTGTTTAATTAGCGGCCTTCAGATATGCTGCCATTGTTTCAGAATTCCAGGGCTAAGCAGCTCAAGAAAATGGCTCACTTCCACCTCTTGTAAGGCAATTAAGGATGAGCAATAAACACTGGCCTTGCCACTTCTTGTCAGGAGTAGATTCTGTTAGGAAGTTCGTATCTGTGCATATGGGGTGAAGTGGGGTGAGTGGTTGTTGGTGGATGTTGGGGGAGTTGTGACAGGTGAAGAGAGGATTGACTTTGGTTATGTTGGTCTTCTGCAGTTGAATGGTATTTTGATAGACAGAGCTTAGGCTCTCACCTCCAATGCAGCCATTTACCTGTAGCAGGACTATTAACATAAGAGCAGGTGGAAGCCATTCATTTGCTCGAGCCTCCTCCCCCTTGCTGTTTACATGGCAGATCGCCATGCCCCTTATGCCATTAGTTAACAAAAATATATCTATATCAGTCTTAAAACTTCTCTTCAATCAGGATCCTGAACTTTAATGGAGAGCAAAAACCAAATTTCTACTACCATTTTTATAGAAATGTGCTTAATAATTTCCCTCAGAATTTTAATTTTAAGATTATAAAGAAAGACTTCCATTTGTATGGCCTCTTTCATAATTTCAGGAAATGGTTTAAAGCCACATTGATGTGTAGGAAACTCCAGTTATCATAGAATCATAGAATCCTACAGCATGAAAACAGGCCATTCGGCCCATCCTCCATGCTGACCAGTGGACACCCTTCTGTATTAACTCCATCGCTCAACACTTGGTCTATTGTCTTCAATGCCTAAGCAATGCAAAGTGTTCAACTGGACACCTCTGGTACTTAGCACTCTCTGGGAGAAAGTGCCCCTCAGATACCCTCTGAATCTCTTCCCCTTTACCCTAAAGCTATATGGGGAAACGTTTCCTGCAGTTTACCCTATCTATACATCCCATAATTTTATACCATGTCCCTTTTTAACCTCCTCTTCTCATAGATTCATAGTGTCATACAGCCTGGAAACAGGCCCTTTGACCCAAGTGGCCCATGCCAACCAAGATGCCGCATCCAAGCTAGTCCCATTTGCCTGTGTTTGACCTAACTTCTCCAGTTCCTCTGCATAACTGAAATGCTCCATTCCAGGCCATATCCTAGTAAATCTTCTCTGCACTCTCCCTAGTGCTATCACCTCCTTCCAGTCGATTTGTGCAGGCCATGGTCCCAGAAAGAGGAAGAGCAACAAAGGACTGCCGATGCTGTAATATCCAGATGAAAAACATAATGATGCTGGAGGAACTCAGCAGGCCTCCCACCCTGTCTCTTGCAAGGACGCTATCCCTTTTTCTCAATTCCTCTGCCTCTGCCGCATCTGCTTCCATGATGAGGCTTTCCACTCCAGGACATCCAAGATGTCCAACTTCTTTACTAACCATGGCTTCCACCTGAACGTGGTTGAGAGAGTTTGCACCCATAGATCTGCCATTTCCTGTACCTCTGCTCTCACCCCCACCACTCCCAGACCCAACAGGGGTAGGGTCCCCCTTGTCCTCACATTTCATCCCACCAGCCTACATATCCAAAACATTATTCTCTGCCACTTCCGCCATCTCCAACGGGACCCCACCGGCAAGCATACCTTCCCCTCCCCAACCCTTTCTGCCTTTCGCAGGGACCACTCTCTCCCCGACTCCCTAGTTCAATCCTCCCTCCCCTCCCATCCTGCTCCCCCCCTGGGGACTTTCCACTGCCCCACCATAGGTGTAACACCTTTCCCTACACCACCTCCATCACCTCCATCCACAGACCCAAACAGTCCTTTCAGGTGAGACAGAGATTCACCTGCACCTACCTCAATACCATCTACTGCATTTAGTGCTCCAAGTGTGGCCTCCTCTACATTGGTGAGACCAAACACAGACTAGGTGACCGTTTCACAGAACACCTGCACTCCATCCTTAACCACGACCTGCATCTCCCTGTTGCCAGTCACTTCAACTCCCCCTCCCACTCCATCACAGATATGTCAGTCCTCAGCCTCCTCCACTGCCAGGAGAAGTCCAAGCGCAAACTGGAGGAACAGCACCTCATTGTTTCTTGTATGGGTTGCTCCTGCACACCTTTCACTTCCTCGCCCTGGTCAGCCGGCCAGACACGCTGTGGCGGTCTGTCTTGCCGTCGGGCGGCGAGGAGGGTCCCCACTGGAGGTCTCTCCAAGCAGGAATCCTCCCCCTTTACATCGGGGACCTGGAGTGGAGGGTGCTGCACTGGGTGGTGCCGTGCAACTGATTTCTGAGCCAGTTCACTGACACCCCGGCCGCCTGTCACTTCTGCGGCCGAGAGGAGACGGTATATCACGTGTACGTGGAGTGCGAGAGGTTGCAGCCCCACTTTGTGTATCTGAGGGGGTGCTGCTCAAGTTCTGCCTGCATTTCAGCCCGACACTGTTGATCTATGGTCACCTGGTGCAACGCAGGGCGGGTCATACGAAAGATCTCCTGGTGGGTCTTCTGCTGCGCCTGGCCAAGCTGGCCATCCACTGGACGTGGTGACGGGTGGCTGAAGATTCCGGCCGGTCCACCTGCTTGCCCGTCTTCCATGTTTATGTGTGCGCGCGTGTATCCTTGGAGAGGGTGCATGCGGTCTCCGTGGGCACCCTGGTTGAGTTCCACGCTCGGTGGGCCCCTCAGGGGATTGCGTGTGTTGTGGACGGTACAAATGTGATTCTTATCTGAAGTGTTGCATGTTGCGTTAGTGGGTGTAGTTTTGCGTGTGTGTTTCGTGGGTATTTGTTCACATTATATTACTGTAGTTATGTAGCTGCTTAGTTGTTTCTTCTCTTAGATGTAGTGTATTGACACTGGTTGTCCTTTTTTGTAGAGCTTTTAGTTAATAAACGTTTATATAAAAAAAAAAGCACCTCATTTTCCGTCTTGGAATCTTACAGCCTAATAGCATGAACGTTGAATTATCCCACTTTAAGTAATCCCCGCAATCCACCCCCCCACCCCCCAACCATGCTTCTCCTTTTCTTCCCTTTCCTAGCCTAGCTCTCTTTTTTCTACCCTTTTGTCTTTCTTATGTTTGACCCATCCCCTGGTGGATCTACTCTCCCCTCCTCCCTCGCACCTGCCTATCACTATCTCTTACCTGCATCCATCTATCACCACCTTGTGCCCACCCCACCTCCCCTCTTTTGTCTACCTATCACTGCTCTTCTGTTCCCTCCTATATATTGGGCTTCCCTTTTTTCTATCTTCAGTCCTGAAGAAGGGTCCTGACCCGAAATGTTGAGCATCTGCTTTTCTCCACGGATGCTGCCCGGCCTGCTGAGTTCCTCCAGCATCATAGTGTTTTTCACCCAGAAAGAGGAAGATGGAGGGCCATAGGTAAGAAATGGGATAATCTGTGATATACCAGGAGGTACTGAATGACACAAGTAGATGTGTTGTAACCTGAAGATTAATGAATTGCAAAAACTATGCCTGAGCAAGGTGTTAATAGAAGGAGACAAATGAACTTTTTTCTCATATATTTTCTCATATTTCTTTATGATATAGCCCATCAAATCCATGCTGGGTCTCAGAACAAACCTATCAATCCCACTCCCCCGTAATCTCTTCTCTCACGCATGACCAATAATACCTCCACCTCACTGCCCCCAATAGTCCTCCCATCCACCTGCACTAGGGGCAATATACAGTAGCCAACTCACCTAGCAATCATCAGAGATCTGAAATTGCAGAAGAAGAAAGAGAAAAAACGGAATGCTGGAAATGTGAGCTACAAAACTGGATGGCTGATTATCTGAGAATGTTGAATTCAGTGTTGAGTCCAGAAGAAGAGTGTAATGTGCCTGTTGGGAGATGTTGTTCCTCAAGATTACATTGAGCATTGTTGGAGCAATGTAGGAGGCCAAGACAGAGTGGTTAGAGTCAGAGTGGGCTAGGGAATTAGTCTCAATCAACTGAAAGCTTAGGTTCACCCTTGCAGATGGAATAGAGGAGTCAACCAATCTGTGTTTGGTTTCTTCATTGCAGAGGAGACTGCATTGCAGACCACAATGGACAGAAAACAGAGAGTAGACGTCAACAGAGCATTTTTAGTTGCCACAGGAATTATTATTGGGACATCAGCTTTTCATCATCTGCATCAATGATTTGGATGCGGGAATCCAAATTTGTTGCCAGTACAAAGTTAGGTGGCTGTGGGAGTTACCAGGAAGATACAGAGGGCCTTCAGGGAGATATAAAAGCAATGAAAGGTCTCTGACCTGAAATTTTAACTCTTTCCATAGACGCAACTTTAACTCTTGTCTGACCTGCTGCGTGTTTCAGCATTTTTCTGTGTTTATATCAGATTTTCAGCATCTACAGCTTTTTTTTAATATGAGGAGATCTAGACAGGCTGTGAATGGGCATAGTATGAATATAATGTAGAAAAATGTGAGAAAAATAGAAACGTAAAGTATTTTTTAAATGGCACAAGATTGAAAGATGTTGGTGTTTAGAGAGATCTTTTTTCTCTGTATGTATCACTGTAAGTTAAGATGCAGGTATAGCAAACAATTAGGAAGACAAATGATAGGTTGTCCTTTATTGTAAGGGGATTTAAGTAAAGGAGTAGAGAAGCCTTACTTCAATTATACAGTGTCCTGGTGAAAGCACATCTGGAATATTGTGTACAGGTATGGCCTCCCTACTTAAGGAAGGCAATACTTGTGGTAGAGGGTGTGCAGCGAAGGTTCAGCAGATTGATTCCCAGGAACAGGGAGGAGTGTAGTTTTGAGCACAGATGAAGCAGACTGGGTCTATACTCTCTTGAGTTTAGAAGACTGAGATATTGAAGCATAAAAAAATTCTAACGGGATCTAACATAGTAGAAACAGGAATGATGCTTTCCCTGCTGGCTTCTCTAGAACCAGGGTCACTGCATTAAAATAAGGGAATGGTTGTTCAGGACAGAGATGGGAAGGGAGGGTAGTGAATCTTTGGAATTCTCTGCCCAAGAGGGCTGTGGAGACTCAGTCAATGAATATAGTTCAGAGATCGATAGATTTTTACATATTAACAAAATCAGTGGATATGGGTTTAGCGTGGGAAAGTGTACTGAGATAAGAGAACCATCAACCATGATCTTATTGAGTGGTGGGGGCAGCTACAAGGGACTGACTGGCCTACTCCTGCTTCTATTTCATACATTCCTATGTGAGCACTAAATGCAACTTACTTGCATTTCCAATATACTAAATTAGAAATGTAAGTAAATAGCTGCTTTGCCCACCCCCTTCTTCAAAGTAGTGTCATAGGACCTGTTTACTGACAGCATCAATTCAATGTCATGTTCAAAAGATGACACCTTTGACAGTGCCGCACTCCCTCAGTATTTCACTGGACCCTCAGCCTAGATTTTCACATCCAAAGGTCTGGAGTGGGACCTGAACCCACAACTTACTGACTCTGTGGTTAAAGTGCTACCAAATGAATTTTAAGCTAACTCCTAGCCTTAGGTCTCTTTGTACTGATTCCCCTACCAGAGGAAAGTTATTTAACATCTATCCCACCGAATCATCATAACATTTTAAACACCTGGATCAGTTTTCCATACTCCAGGATGCAAATGCCTTTAAGAACTGCCTCCAAATGGCCCAAGGAAAAGCTTTAAGAGCAAATCACACTTAATCCAAAGACTAGAGAATGGACTCAAATACATACTTATGGAGTTCTTCCAGGTTGCCTGAGGGCATGTAAATGAGATGAAAGGCACTCACTGAGGATGAATTTAATAGCACATTCAACTCCAAGTAAGCACATACTTAATCCAAGCATAATACTGACTCAAGTACAGAATTCCAATGGGCCAGCTCTTAAACCATTCACATATATTGTATAAAATTCTTGACATGTGTGAAGAAAGAACATCCATGCATAATGTGAGATATACATTCTTTAATTAAAATATATCTTAATACAAAATGATTGAAGCAATCACCATCATTCACTGCAAAACACCACTGCAGTAAACTCAGGTGCTTGGCTCTTCACTCCCAGTGAGGGAAAGATTTAAACTGAATATGTTTTTGTTCTAATTCTAGGAGATTTGCATCTGTGAGCCACTTGAGATCCATCTCCCTAATCCAGCAGGTAAACTTGTAAACCCAGTTTTCTATGAGTCTTCAATGTCTGTTACTAGAATGTATTGCAGTAAGCACCAGAAGTCGTGGCAGCCATACACCTGAAATTTGAGGTAAAATATTATCAGTATAAACATTAGTTCAGATGAAAAGTCATCAACCTGAAACATTAACTCTTTCTCTCTGCAGGTGACCTTCTAGAGGTTTATAAAATTATGAGGGGCACAGATAATGCAGATATTCAGTATCTTTTTCCTAGGGTGGGGGAGTCTAGAACTAGAAGGGTGGGTATATGGAACAAGCTGCCAGATAAAGTGGTGGAGGAAGATACAATTACATTTAAAAGACACTTGGACAGGTTTTTGGACAGGAAAAGAATAGAGGGATGTGGACCTAATGCGGGCAAATCAGATTAGTGTATATTGGCATCACGGTCAGCATGGACAAGTTGAGCCGAAGGGCCTGTTTCTGTGCTGTACAACTCTATGACTCTATATTACCTGAACCGTTGAGTACTTTGAGCATTTTTAGGTTTTATTTCATATTTCCAGCACTTTCAGTGCTTTGGTGTTGCTTCAGTATAAAAACTGTTTCAGAAAGTTCCTTACAATTCTAGTTACCAGGTGGTGGGATTAATAGCTCAGTGGGTGAGTGGAATAAAAGATGGGCAGGCACGGTAGTGTAACGGTCAGCGTAATGCTTTACAGCGCCAGCGACCCGGGTTCAAAATCCGGCCACTGTCTGTAAGGAGTTTGTATGTTCTCCCTGTGTGTCTGCGTGGGTTTCCTCTGGGTGCTCCGGTTTCCTCCCACATTCCAAAAAGATGTATGGGTTAGGAAGTTGTGGGCATGCTATGTTGGCACCGGAAACGTGGCGACACTTGCGGGCTGCCCCAGAACACTATGCAAAAAGATGTATTTCACTGTGTGTTTCAATGTACATGTGACTAATAAAGAAATCTTATCTTATCCGACACTTGCCAATTAGTGAAAAATTTTGACTGCTAATGTTCTTGTGAACTGACTTAAGACATTTTACTATATTAAAGAAGCTATATAAATGCCAGCTACTGTTACAGTATGAACAACGTGTTTCTTTGGATGTGTTTGGCTATCTAGCTCAATTTGGGACTGAGCCACTTAAGTCTGATTACCAATATATCCAGAGTTAGCTGATATCAGGATGAATGGAAACTAGAGTGCTCCTGGGGAGCTGAAACGTTAACTGCTTCTCTTCCTAGAGATGCTACCTGACTTCTCAAGTGTTCCCAACATTTTCTGGTTTTATTTCCAATTTCCAGCATCTGCATGTTTCTTAATTTTCAGTTATGAAAATGCAGCTAACCAAATATTGGATGAGTAAAGCACCTGTACTGTTGTGATGCCATTCAGAGTTGAATAGAATGCTAGTACAAGGCATGACTGCTTGTTTGAATTACTGGGAGTTGATGGTACCAGTAGAGCTTTATGCAGAAAATAATATGCACATTTTGAAGAGAAAGGGAGAACAAAGAGTCAGGCTCCCAGCATTGGCTTCTGGTGAATGCTGAATTTGTTTTGGTTGTTCATTCTACAAGAGGTTTTCTCTTGGCATACTTTAACGGCAGTATGCGTCTGTGGACTAAGATGGAGCCCACGCTTGGTGGAATTACCCCGAAGAGCAGCTGTCGGATGTCAGCCTTCCACGGCGCCAGTCGCCTGCTGAATGAGACGAGAGTTGTGGGGAATGATGGCACACACAGTCCTCACTTAATGTTTTCTCATTCATTATTGTTTTGTTATTACACAGTGAGCTATTAGTGACTAAGTGTTTACTTATCATTATCTAAACTCATTATGTTGATGACTTCCTCATACAGTGTTACCAGCGACAGTGCTCAGGTGCTCATTGTTCCCTACTCTGAATGACTGGAACTTCACAGAAGTCCTATGTTTGATGAAGGGTCTTCAACCTAAAACATTAACTGGTTTCTCTTTCCACAAATGCTCCTTCACCGGCTGACTTCTTCCAGCACTTCTGTTTTTGCTTCAGATTTCAGCACCTGTGGTTTTATTTGTCTCCCATATTTACCATCTCCCTTCACCCCATTCACTGCCCACGACCCCCAGATCTCTGCCTCCAAACCCCATCTAGCAACCTATCTGTAGCCTGACCCTGGGCTCTGACTAGCTGAAGGATCCACTTGGCATCATTTGGCCTCATGTCTCAGGTTCTAGGAACATAACTGTGATGTTAAGTGAAGACCTACTATCCGCCTAGAATTAAATTAACCAGACAACAGGAAGCCAATGGTTTGCTTGTTTGTACTGAGCTGAGTTTTTAAATGACATTGATTAAAGAGATATATTTTGTTTACTTTTACAAGTGCCTGTGGTGAAAGTGCAGGGCACGATTGTTGTCCTAAAATCTCCAGGCTAGTTGTGTATTTTATGCGAGTTGAATTGCTGATGGAGATGGCATCAGAGATATTCTGGTGCCTTGGCTTTGGATTTGCCTTTGAAATTGGTCATCGGCAAAGATCCCCACCACCTTCTCGCAGCTACCATCGGGCAGAAGGTACAGAAGCCTGAAGCCCCACACCACCGGGTTCATGAACAGCTACTTCCCTTCAACCATTCGGTTCTTGAACCAGACAGCACCACCCTAATCACTACAGTTTAGCAACACTCTGATCACTTCGTACGAAAACGGACTTTGGTTTTTTTTTGTTCATATTGTGTTCTTTCCTGTAAAAATAGGGTATAATTTATGTTTATGTTTTTCTTGTGAATGCTGCTTCTCTGATGCTATGTGCCTGTGATGCTGCTGCAAGTAAGATGCTTATTAAGATAAGATAAGATATCTTTATTAGTCACATGTACATCGAAACACACAGTGAAATGCATCTTTGCGTAGAGTGTTCTGGGGGCAGCCTGCAAGTGTTGCCACGCTTCTGGTGCCAACATAGCATGCTCACAACTTCCTAACCTGTATGTCTTTGGAATGTGGGAGGAAACTGGAGCATACATGTACTTGTGCATATGACATTAAATTTGATTTTGACTTTGACTTTGGATAGGGCAGGAAAGGTGAGGATGTGGAGGGTGTGGTTGGGTTTAGCACTAAATGGCAGGCCCAACACTGAGTTCCATTTCTCTCCATGACCGGGAACTAGGTTCATTGCCACATTCTATTGCACTGCAAGCCAGTACCCAGCCCTACGTTTACCTCTGGAGAGTGCCTGGACAATGGTGACAGCATTAGGTTCAGGATGCAGTGGTCATGTCCTTAAGATCGTTTTACGGTAGAAGCAGAATCAGATTTGTTATCACTGGCTTTAATGATGTGAAATTTGAGTCAGTGATAATAAATCTGATTCTGATTCTACAGTGGGAGTAGGATTTAGCGAAGCTCTGCCATCACATTGCACCAGCCTGACACACTCCCCCTGTTAAATTCTGGTTTCAATCAAGGACTGAATAAAACATCTAGGGTATTTCCACTTCAAGTTGCAAACCCTGGCTGGCATTAATATGGGAGGAATAGTCAAATGATCTGTCCACTTGTTTCACTGGCAGCTCTGGCAACTTGCTGAGTGGCCATTGCTTTTGTGGAACCTGGACTTGGCAGTGACTCTGATCTTGGAGGACATTGCTTTTGAATTTAACACCTGATATCTGTGCATCCTGTATCAGAGGTGGCCCACACGTCTGGGGCCACAGATAATTTTCTTCGCTCCCTACTCCATGAGAGGTGAGACCAGTCACTACACCTCATTAACTTTCTTGAAGATTGGCTGTCACGTCCATGCTGAACCATCCTTGATTTGAAAGGTAAGAGTTCCTGCATTCTATTCACCCTCTTCTGCGTCAGGAAGCAGATTTTCTGAGAAGCATATTTATATGCACTCACCAACTGATGCCCCAAGTATTAGATTTCAGATGAGTGCAACATTATTATTTGTGGAACCTTCTTGCACAAAAATGATTGCCATGTTTGCCAACATCACAATAATTTCTCACTTTCAGTTAGGACTTAGCTTTATCTTTGATAGACATTATGAGGTGTGGTGTCAATGATAACATTTCCTTTATTATGAAAGGCCAAAATATTGAGAAAGGGAAATATACCAACTAATGACAAGCAAGCCCTTGTCATTAGCTCCTGTATATTCATGGCTAAATTTGGAGCAAGGCCATACATTAGCTACCACATAATTTCACACAACCTTGAGGACACAACAAAATATTTGGATCCTTTATTGCACCATTGTAAGAACTGATCTAGTAAAAGGTATCAAAATATTTAGTCTAGTCTGATTACAGAGGACTAATGCAGGCTTAAAATAGTTTTAAAATGATTGAAAAGAAATATCTGCAGCAGATAAAATGAAGACATGATATTTTTCCGATTGTTATAAACTGCATGGTTCAGCCTCTGTCGAGAGTATCAGCAAACTGTAATAAGGAGAGTACTTGCAATTCAGACATCACAATAAAATTGGTTTAAAAAAACAGCAAATATAATAATTTTGTCCTTCCCTGTTTATTGATTTTCTCTCTAAATTCTCCTCTCCTCCACAGACACTGGTAGTTCTTGTTCGTTTGCAGTTCTGCAGGTACCAAGGCCTAAAAACAATGTTCCAGTGGCTGTAGCAAAAAACAAGCTGCTGGAGGAACTCAGTGGATCAGGCAGCAATGATTGACAGAAATGCCAACTGTCCATTTACCTCCACAAATGCTGCCTGACCTGCTGAGATCCTCCAGCAGCCCGTTTATTGCTCCAGATTCCAGCATCTGCAGTCTCTTGTGTCTTCAAGTGGCTGTAGCTGGAAGTTTGGAGCTGGCAGTCATTTGTATCACAGCTGAACAAGAATCCTCACTGATGCAGGCATGCACTTGTACATTATAGGTGGTGTAAAGGCTTTGGGGTGTGTCAGAAGCTGAGTCACTTAACCACAGGATATCCATCCTTTGTTCAGCTCTTGGAGCCTCAGTATTTCTGTGGTGGCTCAAGTTGAGTTTCTGATCCATGGTGATCTTTAGGATGTTGCTGGTAGAGTGCTTGGCAATGGTAATGCCTTTGAATATCAAGCTGGATGGTTAGATTCCTATGTTGGAGATGGTACTTTTGTACTGAAACTTTTGCCTGGTACTTTTGCACCACATATTCAACCTATGTCTGGATGTTGTCATGGATTGCTTCATTTGCTGAAGAGTTACAAATGGAATTGAATATTGTTGGCTGATGATTGCATCTACTTCTGACCTTGCAATGGAAGGAAATTCATCAATAAAGCTAGAGAAATACTACTCCCTATACACTCATGACTGTGTGGCCAGATTCTGCTCTAATTCCATCTAGAAGTTTGCATATGATACCACCGTTGTAGGCTGTATCTCAAACAGCGATGAGTCAGAATACAGGAAGGAGATAGAGAGCTTAGTGGAAAGGTGTCATGACAACAACCTTTCCCTCAATGTCAACAAAACAAAAAAGCTGGTCATTGACTTCAGGAAAGGGGCAGTGTACATGCACCTGTCTACATCAATGGTGCTGAGGTCGAGAGGGTTGAGAGCTTCAAGTTCCTGGGAGTGAACATCACCAATAGCCTGTCCTGGTCAAATCACGTAGATGCCATGGCCAAGAAATCTCACCAGCGCCTCTACTTCCTCAGGAGGCTAAAGAAATTTGGTTTGTCCCCTTTGACTCTCACCAACTTTTACCGATGCACCTTAAAAAGCATCCTATCTGGAGGTATCATGGCTTGGTACGGCAACTGCTCTGCCCAAGATCGCAAGAAACTGCAGAGAGTTGTGGACACAGTCCAGCGCATCACGGACACCGGCCTCCCCTCCTTGGATTCTGTCTTTACCTCTCGTTGTCTTGGTGTAGCAGCCAGCATAATCAAAGACTCCACCCACCCAGGACATACTCTCTTCTCTCCTCTTCCATCGGGTAGAAGATACAGGTGCCTGAGGGCACGTACCACCAGACTTAAGGACAGCTTCTACCCCACTGTGATAAGACTATTGAACAGTTCCTTTATACAATGTGATGGACTATGACCTCACGATCTACCCTGTTGTGACCTTGCACCTTATTGCACTGCATTTTCTCTGTAGCTGTGACACTTTACTCTGTACTGTTACTGTTTTTACCTGTACTACATCAATGCACTCTGTACTAACTCAATGTAACTGCACTGTGTAATGAATTGACCTGTACGATTGGTTTGTAAGACAAGCTTTTCACTGTACCTTGGTACAAGTGACAATGATAAACCAATACCAATACCAATACCAGAAATTGTTTGGGCGCAGAATACTGCTCTGGAGAATTCCTGCAGTGCTGTCCTGGAGCTGGGATATTTGACCTCCAACAACCACAACTATTTTTCTTTGCAAAAGGTGCAACTCCAAACATTGTTGTGCTAGCCCCTTAATGCCTGTAGGCTTCAGTTTTACTGGTACGCTTTGATGTCAAGGGCAGTTCTCTCATCTTATCTCACATCTTTGGATCAAGACTGTGATGAGGTCTGGAGTCAAATGGTCTTGGTGAGATTCAAGTGGGCATGGGTGAACAGGTTCTTGGAGAGTAACTGCTGCTTTATATCACTGCACTTAATACCTTTGCTGATGATTGAGAGGAGATTGATTGGCTGATATTTCACCTGATTGGATTTGTTCTCCATTTTGTGGACTGGACATACCTAAGCAAGTTTTCACATTGTTGGGTAGATGCCAGTGTTATAACTGCATTGAAAATGATTTGCTAGAAGTACTGCTAGTTTTGTCTTCAGTACAGCACCCGGGATGTTATCTGATCCTGGTTGCTGTACCCAGTACTCTTTGCTATTTCTTGATATAGAGTCATAATCATAGAGACATACAGCATAGAAACAGGCCCTTCAGCCCAACTGGTCTGTGTCGACCAAGATTTCCATCTAAGATAGTCCCATTTGCCCGGTTTGGCCCATATTCCTCTAAACCTTTCCTATCCATGTACCTGCTAAATGTTGTTAATGTACCTGCCTCAACCACTTCCTCTGGCAGCTCATTCCATATACTGACCACCCTCTGGGTGAAAAAGTTGCCCCTCAACTTCCTCTGAGATTCGGACGCTTTGGTGACAGGAAGTTCCAGATGGAGACTTTTTGAAGGAAAGCAACTGTAACAATGTCAGTAGTCTCTGTTAACTGTTTCATGGAGTAATCGATTAAATTACTGACTTTCTCCTGTCGTCTAAAGGGTGAATAAGGAAGATATTGAAACATGATGTTAGAATTACTGGCTGATGGAATTATAATGCTGTGTCCAAGTTGGAATACGGATCAGCAGGCATAATCTCTACTAATTATGGTAATTCATGGATGTGCAACCAGAGACTGTGTGATTCAACTGAAAGCATACACAATGGAACAAATAAAGTCCCCAAACCATTGAATTTCCAGCCAATCAACCTATCTATCTAAAGAGTGGAGAGAGTGGAAGAAAATGTTGACATTGGGTACTGAATGGTTATGGCAGATAAATCAAAGCAGATGCAAGCAAAGGTGTTATTGCATCTCATTGGTCACAAGTGAAAAGAATTGGACTACCACAAAGTCTTCAAATGTGACCCTGGTGAATGCATTAAAAACCCATTGTAATCTGCTTAGAAATGAAATACTCGACCATTAATGGTTCTTTACATCCATTTGTGCGATTATTAGCAAATAAGTGCAATTTCATAAATTTGAAGGACCCACTCATCAGAGATCTGATTATTTGTGGAAAACTGGGAGCCCAGCCAAAGGGAATTAATACTAGAAAAGATTATGCAAATATGGAAAACTATGGAACTGTCCAAAGCCAGGCAAGAAATGTTGGATGGTCAACAGAAGAAAGTACAGGCAGTGAATTGTTAGACAGGAGTCAAAAAAGAGAAAGCACTGCCAATGTTGCTTTGATATTGCAAGAACTGTGGATAGAAATTGAGTGGCTGAAAAAGAAATGACCCATTTATGGGAAAAATGTTTATGGTGTGGATCGGAAAATCATTTCTACAAACAGTGCACAAGGAAAATTTCATGGTGTGGCCAAGATGAGTCATGCATGGACAGAGACAGGCTCAGAATGAGAGTAGCAGTTGAACACAATGTACCTGGTATGCTTTGCGCGAGGAACATTTGTTGGATATTGCCATGCCAAACTCTTTCTGCAAGGGCAATCAGTGATACTTCAACCTGACTCTGGAGGAAATGCATGTCCTCCTGAAGCAAGCTAGTAATCTTGAGATGGTTCAGTTAAAATCACCAAGTCGTCGTCGTGGCTATCCCTCGAGGTCAAGGATGATGGTCTTTGTTCCATTGATCTATTTATGGGCTCTCAAGTGGCTTATGAGTAAAGACTTGAGAAGTAGCCCACAGAGCAAAGACGCCTGTGCGTGTATTTGTTTAACGTGTACTTGATGTTGCACTACAAAAAGCACACGATACTTCACAAATCAACCAACTGATTCCAATGGCATGGAAACCATGACAACTGGGGCTGATGGATTTGTTGCAGCCTTCATTCGCCTTCACAGCCGTTGAGTTCGAAGTAACTTCGTCCGCCTGTTCCACTGTTGAGGTCCTGGTTGGATTGTTCTTTGTCAGGGACCTCACCGTCGACCTTACCACCATGGGTGACACTACTAGGAGCATAGCTCCAGACAGCTTCGCTCTTGGAATCTCAGGACCACACAAGCTTCTCCACCACGACAAGGTGACAATCCACGGAGAAGTAAAATCACCAAGTAATGTACTGTTGATGTACAAAAATTGCATGTGGAGATGTTCTCTGAAGGTGGCAAACCTAAATAATCAGAAAAGATATGATGTGGATCCCATTTTAGAAATATCTCGCACTTGTACTTGAAAGTAGTACAGTTGTGCCTGGGATTCATAAAGGTTTAACATGACAAGATCATGAAGAGTGAATCAACACAAGCAACTGATCAGAGGTAATGATATCTAATTCACAGCAGACAATGTTGCAAGTTTCTCAGAGGTTGGCAGTTTGATTACTGGGCAACATCACTTCACTGCCTATAGAGTAATAGAAATTCAGTGAAGGCTGTGAAGGTGGCCAAGGAAATGCTGAAGACAGCGTGTCATCACACCCATACCCTGCTTGAAAAATCCGGCCTAATGCAACATCCCAACCCAAAAGATGACAAGGAGTCCTGTGTAGGGGCTTAACAGTAGATGCATTGGAACTCTGGTCCCAATGACAGAACCAGAAGTGCAAAAAAAAATGCAGGAAGACTACCAGAGGTGGCCAAAAGAAGACAGGCCACTACTACAACATAGACCTGCCATTGATGAATGCTAGAAAGATGGCATAGGTGAAGCCCACATTAAACTGAGACCAGATGTGGCAGAAGGCAATGTCAAGTCAACATACAGATCATAAGAGATCATCCAATATTGGATGAAGATACACAATCCTAGGAAGACATGGAGACTTGCTTGACTGAAGCAGAAACGGAAATATAGCACAAACCCTGCAGAGTGAGATCACTGTAGACAGATGGTTCAGTTCAGGAAGGACAGTCTGTCAACCAGGTGTCTCAAGGAATCTGTGCCAAAGTAAGTCACATAGAGGCTGGATAGTTACTTAGAGTTTTTTTTCCTTTCTTTTGTCTTTCATTATTAAAGAAGCAATATAACATATGCATCATATGTAACATCAGTCTGTGGACAATAATTGTTCCTTAAATGATGTCACCCTTTTAAGGATTGTTTGATGTGGTAATTGCTGTTAGTGCTGCAAGATGGTTTGGAGACGGAAAGATCCAGTAGGAAGTAAAAATAGAAAATGCTGGAATACTCAGCAGGTCAGACAGCATCCGTGAAAGTAAAACAGTTAATGTTTCAGATCAACGCCCCTTCATCAGATTAACCCTGTTTCCCTTTCCACAGATGCTGCTTGATCCATCAAATGTTTGCAGCTATTTCTGTTTCTACTTCTGATTTCCAGCATCTGCAGTTTTTTTGATGTTCAAGTGCTGGTAGGAGGTTGTCTGGTGCCAGTTAACTGCAGAAGCTGTTTCATTAATAAATACCGGTGCTGATGAGCTCCACCCTTGTGGGAAGTTTGTTGGAGACATTAGCTATTCAGAACTAATAGGAAACTGTTCACCCAATGGCGATTATGCTCCAGCATAAAGATTGCCAGATACTCCATAGTCAATCTGCAGCTTGCAATCTCACATGATAAGATAAGACTTCTTTATAAGTCACGTGTACATCGAAACACACAGTGAAATGCATCTTTTGCATAGAGTGTTTTGGGGGCAGCCCGCAAATGTCACCACGCTTCCGGCGCCAACATAACATGCCCACAACTTCCTAACCCATATGTCTTTGGAAAGTGGGAGGAAACCGGAGCATCCAGAGGAAACCCACGCAGTCATGGCGAGAACATACAAGCTCCTTACAGACAGTGGCTGGAATTGAATCTGGGTCGCTGGCGCTGTAATAGCATTACGCTAACCGCTACACTACCATGCCTGCCCATGAGGGGACGTCGTTACATGGGACTGGCCAGTTAAAACGGGGGTGCATAGGAATTTCTTTTCACAGAAGGTGGTGAATCTCTCGAATTCTCTACCCTGTAGGGTTGTGGAGGTTTGATCATTAGAGGTATTTAAAGAGGAGGAAAATAAATCATTGCAGATTGGAGAATTGAAGGCTGTGGGGAACTAGCACAGAAGAGAAGCTTAGATCTGGAGTGCATCAACGAAGATTGTTCCTGCTGAAATGTTCTTGTGTGTTCTTGTGTGAAAGCATGTTCAGTATGCATTTGGAGGTAGAGCCCCAACCCATCATTGACTGGAGCATGTAAAAGGATGGGCCTTACACTCAACATTTGCGAGACCAAGGTCCTCCCCCAGTCTGTCCATACTGCACCAGTCTGCCTTTCAGAGACCATGAACTACACAGATTATTTGCCAAAAGTCAGGAGCCACCTTTCAGCAAAGGCAGGGAGCAATGATGAAATTCATCATCGCCTTCAATATGTCAGTACAGTCTTTGATCAACTGAGGTAAAGAGTTCTTGAAGATCAATACCGTAGACCTACCATTGGTAAAAGCTAGAGAGGCCTCATACTCTACTGAGCAGCAGTGATCTGTGCCCTCCTCAGTCAATTATGTTGGGCAGGCCACATCATTAATATATGACATCAGACTCCTGAAACAGACAGCTTACCGAGAGGACAGATTCAAGGATGTGCTCAAAGCCTTCTTGTAAAAAATTACGCGGAATCTTGGGATCCCTGGCCCATGACTGCTTAAAGTGCTGAAGGAGCATTCAGGATGGTACTGAGAACCTCGAGTCCATGCATCGGGAGCACACAGAAGCCCTGCTTAAACAGCAGAAAGAGCAGTCCAGCTTCCACATGCCTGTACTGTTGGCATCTCCTGCCCCGCCTGTGGAAGAGTCTGGGGTCTCATTAGCCAATTCAGAACCCAGAAAACCAGAATGGAAGTAAGCCATCTTTGATTGAAAGGAACTAGCTTTGTTGATCATTTAAATTACGGACTACTTTCAGTATCTTAGAGAGTGAATAAGGGAGATACTGAGACAAGATGTACTGTAGGTTCTTGCAGGCATGGAAGAGATTCTGCATTTTTCACATAACATCAGTCACTCATCCAAACATCATCAAGACCTGGGCCTGTAGCACCTCCCTCTGCAACTGGATACTCATCTTCCTCATTAGCAGACCTCAGTCAGTGAGGATTGGTAACAACATTTCCTCCTCAGTGAGCATCAACACAGGTTCACCTTGAGGATGTGTGCATAGCCCCCTGCTCTACTGTGTGGCTAAGCACAGCTCCAGTGGCATATACAAATTTGCCGATGACATCACTGTTGTTGGACGAATCACAGGTGGTGAGTCAGCGTACAAGAGTGAGATAGGATCCCTGGTTGAGTGGTGCCGCAACAACAACCTCTTGCTCAGTGTCAATAAAACTAAAGAGCTGATTGTTGGCTTCAGGAAGGGGAAGAAGAGCGAACGTGAGTCAGTCTGCATTGGCGGATCGGCAGTGGGGAGAAGCAGCAGCTTTACATTCCTGGGCATTAACATATCTGATGACTGTCCTGGCCCCAGCACATAGATGCAATTACAAGGAAGGTGCACCAGCATCTTTACTTTCTTAGGAGATTAAGGAGGTTCAGCTTGTCACCAAACACTCTTAACAATCTTCTACATATGATAATAAATCTGATTCTGATTCTGAAAGTATCCTGACTGGTTGCATCATGGTCTGGTGCAGCAATTTGAATGTGCAGGAACGTAAGAAGCTGCAGAGAGTAGTGGACTCTGCCCAATACATCATGGGCACATCCCTCCCCACCATCGATAGTATCTAGAGGAGGTGCTGCCTCAAAAAGGCAACATCCATCATCAAAGATCCCTACCATCTGGGCCATGACATCGCCTCACAGCTACCATCGAGCAGGAGGTACAGAAGCCTGAAGTCCCACACCACCAGCTTCAAGAACAGCTACTTCCCTTCAACCATTCGATTCTTGAACTAACCAGCACAACCTTAATCACTACAGTTTAGCAACTCTATGGCCACTTTGATCACTTTGCACTAAAATGCACTTATGTTTATGTTTTCTTGTGAATGCTGCTTATATGATGCTATTTGTCTGTGATGCTGCTACAAGTAAGTTTATCATTGCACCTGTGCATACATACACTTGTGCAAATGACAATGAACTCGACTTTGACTATGTATTTATAGTAATTCTCTGTCAGCAATAGATGATGGGATTTGGGCAAGATTAAATAGATTGAGAAAGACTGTGAAATTTTTATATAACCCTCAAAGTAAGAAAACTATTTTCCAAAGTGGAAATGTTACATAATGGAATGTCTTATTATCAGTATATGGATAGATAAATGTTTAATGTGGAGAAGATTTTCTAATCAAATTGGTATTGTTATTATGAGGCTGATAGGGAAATGCCAAACTGTTACTGGCGGTGGTGCGGCAGACAAGTTGGAGCCAGAGCACATTAGTTTAATAGTTTTACTAACAGCATAAGGGCAGAATTCAAAGCAGCAGGTGTAAAACAAACAACAGGATACCTAACTATGCACATTCTTTATGGAGATAGCCTTCTTTCTGTAATTGTACAGGAAGGAACCACCATGTCAGATCTGACTGTGCAGATTTACTTATCTGCAAGTGCTTTAGACACCATCTATTCAATCTGAGTTGAAGCATGAGATTGTCTGACTTTTCCCACTGGCACTGTATACAGGTGATGCTGTCAAATTAAACTTTAGTGTCAGTGCCTGCAATTTTTGCAGTTTTTAGTGGTGGGTAGACTTATGCTGCAATAATTGATATAGACTTTCAACGTGGTCCTGGCTAAAAGGGGACAAGCGTCACCAATGTTTATAGTAGATCTTATCTTCGGTTTGTTGGTACGTTTGGTTTTTGAACAGAGCAAGTGAAAGGCTTGTGACAACCTAAAGCTTCTGGGAATGGAAACTGAGGCACATTTGGAATCTGCAGCAAATGTTATTGCATCCTACTTTTTACATCCACATCCATGGTTCCGATGTAATGACTGGGGCTGAGCCAGATTGTGCCGGTTATTGCAGGTGTAAAACTAAGGGGCCAGGTATGGGCCCTCCAGCTCAGGATTGGTAAATTGGTTTATTATTGTCACGTGTACTGAGGTACAGTGGAAAATTTTGTTTTGCATGTCATCCATACAGATCATTTCATTACAACAGGGCATGGAGGTAGTACAAGGGAAAACAGTAATAGGATGCAGAAGAAAGTGTTGCAGTTACAGAGAGAGTGCAGTGCAGGCAGACAATAAAGCGTCTGATAATCAGAGACCTTCAAGAACAGTTGAAAAGGCCTTTGACAACATAAGCTGTCAAAAGGCCTTCAGGGACAATTTGGGACAGGGTCTCAGAATCAGTCGCCTGAGGCTTAGTCACTGGTTTTGCTTCACAGGACAACCACAGCAGCAAAGCCTCAAACCTGGTTAGACTTGTGAGACTGTAGTTAGTGCAGCAACAGGGATTGCTCTGGGGGTATGGAGAGAATGTGAGGTACAAAATGACTCAAGTCCTATCCAGCCCATTTTAAGTTTAAGATCGAAGGTTTTTGTTTGGAGTTGACCCTATACTGAATCTTGACAACTCCATAACTCTGTGGGTGAAGCTATTGAACCAGGTGGGACAGGTGGGTGCAGGTTCCACTCCTGAATTATTTGTCCACTAATCTCAGCAGCACATAAATGCGAGAGATTCACATTGTAGTTCCTTCGTCCAGCACCATCCCATGATGCCACTGATAAACATTGGCTGTGCAATGTCAATCTAGGTCAACATCAGGCTCACCATGGCTGCACCTTTTTGCAGCTCCACAAGTGTAACCGAGCTTGAGGCCTTGCTGTTGCGGCTGTCTAGTGACTACGCCTCAGGCGACTGATCCTGAGACCCAGTTCCAGATTGTCCTGATGGCCTTTTGACAGCTTATGTTGTCAAAGGCCTTTTCAATGGTTTTTAAATGTCTCTGATAATCACAGACAATTAAATAGTTGAAATAGCCTCAAATAATTTTAACCAATATAAAATAATAATTGTACTTACAACACATTGACTGATGTATCATTGGTTGAATGGCCTGCAGATACTTCCTGCATGAGCTCAATAGACTGGTATATGTTGACAAAGCAGAAGGCCTTGAAAGGCTGTGGATCGATGATCCAAGATTAATCAACACTTTCGAGGAGGTTTAATGAATGGTGTTGATAGAATGAAGAAGGTGAAACTCTGGTCAGGAACTGGAGTTCACAGGTTTAAGGCAATTGACAATAGAACCAGGGGTGAGATTAAGAGCTTTTTTTTTAATGAAGGGAATTGCAATGATCAGGAATGTATCGCCTGTAATTGAGTTGGATGAAAACCTGAAGGGAAAGTAGTGCTGGGAAAAGGGCAAGGGAATGGGACTAAACGGGACAAGTTTCAAACAGCCAGCTCAAGCATGGATGCTGAATAGGGAGAATGGCAGCGTGATGAACCAGTTGCTGAACTTGAATCTCCACATTCCAGGCAAGAAATATAAATTCTAGAAAATAAATACAATTGGAATAAAAAGCGACAGTCATTAATGGTAACCATGGAACTGCCAAATTGTTCTAAAACCCATCTGGTATATAATCCTTTAGAGAAGGAAATCTCTCATCAGTCTTGCCTATGCATGACTTCTGAATCACCAATGTGGTTGGCTCATAACTACCCTCGCAAATGGCCCAACGAGCAATTAGGGATGAACAATAAATGCTGACCGAGTCAGTGGCACCCACGTCCTTGAATAAATGAATAAAAGAATGGCTTCCTTCTGTACTACTCGAGAAGCAGACAAGATTTACAAAATCGGGGGAGGAGACAAACTATTTCCACAGTCTATCACAGGCATAATGCATAACTCTACAATGAGTAAAACATCAATTAAACTAATTATCAAAGGGTGTATCTGGCTATAAAAAATTGGCAACTTGCTGGAATTTGATCATGGTCTGAATAGAAAGCAGTGTGTTTGAATTAGGTTTTAATGCCATGCCTCCATTAAAAAAGATGCCTTGTAAATTGTGCAAGAGATAGATTTGCTGCTGCAACTTTACATAAGTGTTTGTGGCTTTTGGCAATACATGTTGTTTTTTTAAATTTGATCCTTTGTTCATTTTTTTTCCTTTTGTTCCTTTCAGAAAGGCAATGCATCAAAACTTATCTGCATTGTTGCTATTTCTTGGACATTTAATGGACATAGTGTCCATGAATTTAGCAGTGGGATGGTCTACACTTAATCTGTACTGACACAGGTCACAGTACTTCATTGGTGTGACCTGAAATCTTGGTATCCTTTGCAACACACAATGAGAAGAAATCTCTTTGGTATTGCCATTGGTAGGGTTGGGGTGGGGCGGAGAGGTGTTCAATCAATTGGTCTGTTCTCAGGCTTGGTGATTTTGAATGGGGGCCAGCCCATTGCTCAAGGCTTACCACTCTTCCTCTACATTCCCAGACAGAGGGTCAGATAAGTGAGATGACAAATCTGCCAACAGAGGAGCTGACTGATGACATAACCATATGTACTATTGACAACTCAGGCTCCTATTCCTCACGGCCTTGTTCCTCCAGTGAGGGGCTTCAGTATTTTGCAGGGTCTGATTGGAGAAGAGCTTGGACATCTGGGAGCTGAAACTACATCCCAATTGAATACATCGTAACCTACAACTGCCCCTGGATTTATTTAACAAGTCTCACAAACTCATCCACTGACCAGCTGTTTCTATTGATGGATGAAAGAATGGGGATCTATAGCTTGGGTGAACTGAAGGTTTGCATGGGATATGACCTACGACTCACAGGGTTGATCACCCTGATCTACAACATATGATACATTCCACAAACACACGGTAATATCATGAGGGCCTAGGGAGTTAAAAGTACATTAAAGTTTTTGATAATCACTATTAAAATGACACTGCAGGGGTGAAAATAACTTAAATTTATTACCATCACAGTCATATTTCTAACATTGCTATTTTAACCCTGTTCTACTGACTGCGTCAGCCACTTTCCTTTTGGTATGAAGCAGGGTTTTGACCCAAAATGTCAACAATTCCATTCCCCCCACAGATGCTGCTCGACCTGCTGAGTTCCTCCAGTAGGTTGTTTGTTGTTCTTTATGGTATGCTGTACTGGTCCATACTGACCTAGTGTCATCTCTGACTGGTTTATAGTTTTGAGTTCATCTAGAGCTCAGTGTGACTTTGACGGGAAATGCCCTGGACACAGTAATGTAAACATGCTATATGGAGCATGAACTATAGTAACAAAGGATCTCTCATGTTCAATCTCTGATTTGTGCTGTTGATTGATCTTGATTTGGGGTGCTCTCATTGGCTTCAAAATTTCTAGGCAAAGGAGAGGAAACATCACTCAGTAATCCTAAATTTTATTGGGATTTTTGCTGAAGAACACTTGGCTGTGAATATCTGGAAACAGCACAATCTGGCTTGGCTGTGATGCACTCCATAATCAAATAGTTTGCCAACACACATTATGTCACACATGAAGTACAGCCACTTCATCAAGCTACTTGAGTAGGCAAGTGACAGGACTCACTACCTCCGACAGAGGATTGGAGGAACTTAGTAAGTAAAATGGAAACAACTTTGAAAGCAAACAGTTAAGTAAATAAAACAATATGCCTGGAAAAGTTGGCAGAAGTGTGGGAATGGTCCAGAAAGTTGCCAGTATTATGAGGAATATCCTTACTTTGAACTTGTTGTCCAAAGTTATATATGAGGAATAACCCAACTGAGGTTTGAACCATTACATAATACTCTCTGCTTACAAAACTCCATTTTGTATTCCCTGCCAGGGAGGAAGTCTGGATTAAACTGATGCTTAATTCACACCAATTGTTAAGGGAATGTCTCTAAATCACATGTTTAAACTAATATGTACATTTAACATACTCTGAAGTAAGATCAGTAAATCGCAAACATATAATTACATTTTCTAATTAGTGGATCACTATAAGCCTGTTTACAAAGGCAACCAATCTCTTGCTTTCCCCCCCAAAAAAACTTTATTCATTAAATACACAATCATACAAAACAGGACTTGGTATTGTCTTCAGTCACCATCCTGAGCATATCATTACATATGCTTACAATATTTACAATATGTCAACGTGTCATCAATTTTTCAGTCCCAAACATTTTGTCAGCAATAAGGTTAAGAGGTTGTTACACAGGGCCCAGCCCCTCATTGTCCAATGGCAGGAGGACCTTGTGCTGTGGTCTTTCCCCAGAGTACATTTGCAGTGAATGCACTGAGCTTCAGTGTGTCCCTCAGCACGTTGTCCCGCACATTGAAATGTGCCAGAATGCAGCTTTCATTTGTGGACAACTTCTTGCACTGGTAGACCAATGGGTTTTGGGCAGACTTCCTCAGACCGATGATCTTCCAGCAGCAGCTGTTGCTCACCTCAATACACATCTGTGAGAACAGCCCATAGAAGTATGCAACCTCTTGTTCTTGGGTTCAGAACGGTGGAGAACACTGTCAACCAACAGACGTATCAAAGGTGATCTTCTGCTATTAAACTCATGCTGTGTTAGTGTTTTACAAGATTATAATTGGAGAGGTTTTCTTTTGAACTTCAAGGTTAATTCCACGAATAGTATCTGGAGCTCAACATTTGGTGTCGATGAAAACATGACCACACTTAAAATGAAGCTTCCAGGCACTGTGAAGAAGGTCTTTGCATGCATTTATATATATACAATTTATTCAGCTTTAATGCTGCTAACTTAGTTAATCTATCCATTAAGACAGATCAAGTATTGAACCTCATAACTTCCTGATCAGTGTAGTTCATTACCACTACTATTTACTAGAACATCAGCAAGAACTTTTATTACCTTTTAACAACTTCCCCTCAAAAGCTTTGAGGGGGAAAGCCTTACTTCCAACATCTTTCTTAATGGATGCTGCTGGAGCTGAAGGAAAAGGGTTGTTAGAAATCTGTAGTTTACGTTCAGTATTACAGCATGGCCCCTCCCAACATTACTGCATGCCTGACAAACAGAAAGGGAGAATTTTCAGGATGTTTAAACTCATCAAAGTTCTCTTTGATCACAAAAGTACCTAACATACAACTCAGGATTGCCACATTCCTACCCTGAAAGGGACCCAAAAACTTGGGAAATGGGCATGCATTTATATAGTGTCTTTCACAAGCACGTTACAGCCAATTAAGTACTTCATAAGTGCATTCATTATTAGATTAGACATTGTCTGACAACCAATTGGAGCACAGAAATCTCCCAGAGAGAGCAATGTGATATGACATTGAACCTCGGTAGTCATAGTCATAGAGTCATACAGCACCTCCTTCACTAACAATGATAACCAGAAAATATTTTTTTAGTGTTGTTCACTGAAGGAAATGTACCGGCCACAGAGAAGTGCTCTTTTTCTCTTCAAAATAGTCCAATGGGATCTTTTACATTCACCTCAGTGAGCAGATGTGGCCTGACTATAATATCTCATTCAAAGGAACGCCACCTTTATTCACTTAGTACTGCACTGAAGCACCAGCCTAGACTTTCTCATTCATTGCTTGAATGACACTTGAACCTAAACCTTTTGGTTCAGAAGTTAGAGTGGCATCAGTTGAGGTGCAGCCGACCCTATGAAGAAACATACCCGGGTGGACATTAGGACCCAGCGCAGCTGAGGAATTCACAGCAGTGCCGTATAAGTAGATATTCTAACTGGCTCAGAGCCAAGCTTTAAATCCAGGCTAGGTGGATTAGGTTTATTTCCCCACATGGGTGTACAGGCTGTCTGTGTGATGCCTCCAGAATTCAGACATTTTGACTGCAAGTGAATCTCTTTGACTGCTTCCCTTTGTTCATGCTGGCTTGTGCTGAGTACACTTTCTTTTTTAAAAACATATGGATATCTGGGTCTCAGTGTTTGTTTGAGTAATGTGGCCAGTCTGTCGCCGTGTTTAGAAGTAGCATAGTAAAATCTCACCCCGACAAAGGCCTTTAGTAGAGTGTGTCACTGCTTCTTTCAGTTAACGCAGTGAGTGTTAGCAGACAATCTGATCATATTTATAGGGACGGCAATGGGGACTTACACAAGTGTAACCCTGTTCACAGCCAATGTCTGTACACATGAGCCTTTCAGGAGTCATCAGGCAACAAGCAATGTGGGAACAAAAAATAAACTGCTGGAGGAACTCAGTGGGCCAAGCAGCATCTGTGGAGGCAAAGGGATGTTCGATGCTTTGGGTCGAGAGCAAGCATGAATCCTGATCATTCTTTGTGTTTAATCATCCTCTGATAAGTTAATTCTGTTTCTCTCTCTGCAGATGCTGCCTGACCTGCTGAGTGTTTCATAGAACATAGAATAGAACATTGAACATAGAACATAGAACATTGGGGCGGCACGGTAGCGTAGCGGTTAGCGCAACGCTATTACAGCACCAGCGATCAGGGTTCGATTCCCGTCGCTGTCTGTAAGGAGTTTGTATGTTCTCCCGTGTCTGCGTGGGTTTCCTCCGGGTGCTCTGGTTTCCTCCTACATTCCAAAGACGTATGGGTTGGTTAATATGGGTTTAAAATGGGCGGTGTGGACTCATTGGGCCAGAAGGGCCTGTTACCACGTTGTAAATAAAAAATTTAAAAATTTATAGAACACTACAGCACAGTACAGGTCCTTCAGCCCACAATGTTGTGCCGACATTTTATCCTGCTCTAAGATATATCTTACCCTTCCCTTCCACATAGCCCCTTATTTTGCTATCATTCATGTGTCTGTCTAAGAGGCTCTTAAATGATTGTTGGCGTCATGTTTTGTGTCTGCTCTGTAGCCAGTTACTGTCATGGTGGGTGGGGCCACTCTGAGATCAGGAACTGTGACCGTGGATAATGCAATGAGCTATCTACTGGAATGTATCTGCCCCCATAACCTCTGCCGGCAGTGCGTTCCATACACCCATCACTCTCTGTGTAAAAAACTTACCCCTGACATCCCCCTTATACCTTCCTCCAATCACCTTAAAATTATGTCCCCTTGTGTTAGCCATTGTCACCCTGGGAAAAAGTCTCTGACTGTTCACTCGATCTACGCCTCTTATTTCTGTAAAAAAGTTTCCAACTTCTTCTGTTCATCTTCAGTTTCAGCATTCTCTGTATTTTGCCTTTGTGTGTTCATTCTAATTAATGCCACAAAAAGTGCACCGAAGAAAGGATTACATAGAACATAGAACAGTACAGCAAAGGAACAGGCCCTTTGCCCCATGATGTCTGTGCCGAACATGATGCCAAATTAAACTAAATCTCTTCTGCTTGCACGTGATCCATATCCCTCCATTCCCTGCATGTTCGAAGAGCCTCTTAAGAAGAAGCCTTTCCAGAATGGCTGCACAAAGTACATGATGAAATCTTGCCTTTGAATTTTCCCCAGTTGTTTCTCCTCTGTCTTATAGCTGGTGAGTCAGCCCAGGGATAGGTGGTGACAGCATTTTGTATTTCATTCATTGTTTGTTTGTGAACCTGGACAGAGGAAAGATAATCATAGCCAGACTTGAATGCCTCAGTTTCTCCATTTACATCCTATCCCATGAATGGAAACCAGAAGTGGATGTTCTAGTTGGATTTTCCCCTCCTTCATCCAAAAACTCATGGCCAAGTGTAGCACCTCACCACAGACTATGAGATTAGTTAACTCGGTACAGATTAGCAAACAGACCTGTGGCCTTCCCGACACTGACATGGATCAGTACTGCAGTACCGTTTCATGTTATGTGCTTTGGCATTGAACCAGTAAATGTGTTTCAAAAAACAGTGATGTCATTTGCAAGATGTCAAGCACCAGACATTGATGCTGTTGAAGTGGGCAGAGGTGCAGCGCCGTGCTGGCAGGTCCTGGCTTAATGACAGAGACCTGTCTGTCTGAGTCTGTCTGTCTGTCATCTCTAAGGATGTCACTGGGCCTGCTCTGTTGTTTCAGCCTGAGGCCTGAGTGTGGGAGCAGGGCAGACCTGCTGGAAGGGGGGCAGTAAGGTTGGAGGTTGATAACTTAGGTTTCGCTGTGGGCCAGGACGAGACTCTCCCCCTAGACCCAGCACTGAGGCCTGGGCATCTTACACCCTAATCTTCTTTACATAACATGCAGCTTGCTGCCTGCAGTCTTCCACCAGTGTAGCGGTTAGCACGACGCTATTACAGCGCCAGCGACCCAGATTCAATTCCTGCCACTGCCTGTAAGGAGTTTGTACGTTCTCTCTGTGTCTGCATGGGTTTCCTCTGGGTGCTCCGGTCTCCTCCCACATTCCAAAGACATATGGCTTGGGAAGTTGTGGGCAAGCTATTTTGGCGCTGGAAGCGTGGCGACACTTGTGGGCTGTCCCCAGAACACTCTACGCAAAAGATGCATTTCATTGCATGTTTTGATGTACATGTGACTAATAAAGATATCTTTTCTTCTGTGTTAGGGTGGCATTCCGATGCAAGTTATTTGAATGAGACGTGGGCTATTAGGATCAGCTGAGCCTTCACATCCTCAGGCCCAATGAGTGAGCTATCCACTTCAGAGTCTTTGTGTGTTGTACCTCCATTCCAACTCTGCCATGGCCCAACCACATACAACCTGGATACATGGAGTCAGAGAGAAATACAGCGTAGGTAACTGGCCCTTTGGCCCACTGAGTCTGTGCCGAACATCAACCACCTGTTTTTCACTATTCCTACCCTAGCCCCATTTTATTCCCCATTAACTCCCCCCAGATTCCACTGCTCATCTCCACAATGAGGGGCAATTTACTGTGGCCAATTAACCTATCAACAAACATGCGTTTGAGATGTGGGAGGAAACCCGAGCATCAAGAGGAAACCCTTGGGGTCAGAGGGAAAAGGAATCTCCTGATGAGTAGCAGCACTCCAGGAGCATTAGTGCTGAGGGCTAAATGGGCTACAGGTTCTGCAACGATGAGCAGTGTTAACTGGCGCCTCAGGACATTTGGGGTGGGTTCTCAATGAGCGAACAACAAGCTGCTAAGGATTTTCACACATAGAAATATTTGCCGAGGAATCTGGTGCTCAAGAATAGAATGCAAATATTTTTAGACTGCAAATATTTCCAGGTTTACAGGGAGGGTTATTTTTAATCCATGGATGTGATGGGTAATTTCACTGACCACAGCAGAGTGGGATTTCACACATGTGAAAATAAACAGAAGGTAATCAGTGGGTAACTATGGATACCATTTTCATCCCTTGAGTGATGAAGACCGCATTAGTCATGAGTGACTTATGGAAGTCTTCATTACCAGCAGTTTTAAATTCTGGGTCCCGTCAGTTTTCCCACCTCAAAAGGAGAGTAGCGAGGGCATGGCCATCAATACTTGGGTCAATGTGTGATTTAGATGTGGTGGCGTGGTTGGAAGGGATCCAGGAAGGGCGAAGGAACTCAGCTGTCCCAAAGGTTTGGAGAGGAAAATCAAAGGACTGCAAAGGCTTTTAAAGAAACAGCAAATAATTAAGACTACTTTAAATTAAATTAATTTTCTGGGCTTCTTATGGCTCCATATCAATTGCTGCCTATCTTCACAAGCACATCCAGCAATTCCCAGTTAAAATCATGCCAGAATCCTCAGTAAGTCATCGGACTCTGTCCGCAGTGATTGCCCTTACCCCCTGTAATATGCAGGCAGGCAGCTATAGCAATGATGGTTGGGTGGTTAAAATGGCATACTGCCATTTTAACCACCCAACCATCATTGCTATAGTCAAATGGATCAGGTTAAAAAGGATTGCATTTATTTAGCATCTTCAGGACAGTAAAGAACTCTTTAAAACCAATACAGTCATTCTTGGAATGTAGGAAATGGGAAGAACAATTTGTACACAACTAGTTCCTAGTGTGATGATGACATGTTTATCCATTTGGTAATATTGGTTAGTTGAAGGAATAATATTGGCAAGAAACTGGGCCAATATTTCAATTTCTCCTCTTGAAAATAGTGTCAAAGGACCTCCTCCATCCACCTGAGAAGACCAGTGATCTTTTGGTTTAATATCCCATCCAAATCTCAAATAGCACATCTAATACTTTCAATTCAGACTGGTACGTGAGCAACATTTGGCACTGAGAATGGAATCCAAACCTTTAGATCCAGACACCCAAGTGCCCGCAACTGAGGCAGAGTTTATATGCCTACAGATTCTTTAGTCAAATTCAAGCCTCGAGTTCCCACTGAGGAATCAGATCTCAGGGTGGATGGTAAATGGGAGTTCAGACATTATAATCAGCCTCGGCATCAGATGGCTTGGAGAGGAAATATTGGATTGTGTTGAAGGTCACTTTTGTTTACTCATTAAAGATCTCATTTGGGACTGATTAGGCCCATCTCAGTGCTGTGACAGAGGAGCAAACATGATTAGAGAGATTCAGATGTTTGGCTCTGTGTAAGAAGGGGGCTTTGAAGAAGAATGGAGCTGGTGTGGTATGAGGTAAGGAAACTAGGAAACAAAAGCGAGCGACCAGTGTCATCATGAAAATAGGAAAAAGAAGTTCTGAGGGGACGCAGGTAGAGCAGCATCTGTGGAGGCATCAGACAAGTTGGGGTTTTAGAAACGTCACATGACATGATCACCCTTATCCTTGCTCTTTATTCACCACAATGCATCTGAAGTGTTCTTGTGCCTGTTCTCTCCGCAAATGAAGGGGTTTCTTGAACTTAGCGTGGTTGATTTAGATTAACAACATTGTCATTCAGATTAGTTTATTGTCATATACGTCAGGGTGCCATGAAACTCCTTGCTTGTGAGAAGCTCACAGAGTAAACAGTTTTCGTGGTAATAATAAATACAACAATAAATACAGCAACGAGTGCAAAACAACAGAATGGTGCAAAATATAGTAGTGCAAACTGTAGTGCAAAATTGCATTTATAATGATCACAGATGGCTCAAATGGTCAGTTCTACTTCTTTCTTTGTCAATATTTTTATTAATTTCAAATAAGAAGTACAAAATGCATGAAACAAAGGAAAAAAAGAAAATGTTACAAAATAGATTGTATTGAATCACACAAGAAATCACAATGCTTCATATTGATAAACAAAAAAAAATCAATTGATATTGATAAGTTGGAATAATTTTATTATATAAAAAAACTAACCCCACTACCAAAACCAAAGCTGTTTAGTAACATCCTAAAGACATAGTAGTATTGGCCAATATCTGTACATTTAGCACCAAATCACTGGTTTTGAAAGTAGTTCAAAAAAGGTCCCCATAATATTTGAAAGTTCAGAATAGATCCAGAAATAGAGCAACGGATCTTCTCTAAATTTAGATATGACGTAACATCCCGTAACCATTGAGCATGAGTAGGGGGAATAGTTTCCTTCCATTTAAGCAATACAGCCCTCCCGGCTATAAGAGAAATGAAGGCCAATATATGTAAGTCGGAAGTCTCCAGAATTATATCTTTTTCTCCAACAATCCTGAGTAATGCAGTTAAAGGATTTGGCTTAAAATTTATTTTTAAAAGTACAGAAGAAGTTTGAAATACCTCTATCCAGAATTTTTCCAAACTCAGACATGACAAAAACATATGGATTAAGGAAGCCTCTCCATTATTGCATTTGTCACAATAAGGAGATATATCTGAATAGAAACGCGATAACCTGTCTTGGACAGGTGGACTCTATGGACCACTTTAAATTGAAGGAGAGAGTGACGTGCATTCTTTTTCTTTGTCTAGTCCCATATTTGCTAATTTTTTCTTTAAACTTTCTATGACTGATGTAGTTTTTAAAGAATGGGATAGATTGGATATTACTCGTTTTCAGGATCTGTTTGTTGGAGGAAATTTCTTAACGTTTGAACAATTGGCAACTAAATATAATTTGCCAAAAACTCACTTTTTTCGATATTTGCAAATTAGAGATTTTCTCCGATCTCAAGTACATACCTTCCCTATAAGTCCTGATAACTTATTAGATGTAATTTTTAATTTGAAACCTTTCTATGATGCTTCAATATCTAAGATTTATGGTAGATTATTAGGAATGAATAAGGTCCCTTTAAACACAATTAAAAACGCTTGGGAACGTGATCTGCAGATTTCAATTTCTGAGGAAACTTGGAATCAAATTTTTAAACTGGTTAATATTTCATCATTATGTGCACGTCACTCCCTCCTTCAATTTGACGTTCTCCATAGAGTTCTACTTCTGAGGCCACTATGAGTTGTGCTTTGAACTTTTGAAATTTGTCCATCCACTTTTTGAAGTCTTTTCCTATTTAGAACATAGAACATAGATCAATTACAGCACAATTCAGGCCCTTCAGCCCACAAAGCTGTGCCGAAAATGTCCCTACCCTAGAAATTACTAGGCTTACCCATAACCCTCTATTTTACTCAGCTCCATATACCGATCTAACAGTCTCTTGAAAGACCCTATCGTATCAGCCTCCACCACCATTTCCGGCAGCCCATTCCATGCACTCACCACTCTCTGAGTAAAAAACTTACCCCTGACATCTCCTCTATACCTACTCCCCAGCACCTTAAACCTATGTCCTCTTGTGGCCACCAATTCAGCCCTGGGGAAAAGCCTCTGACTATCTACCCAATCAATACCTCTCATCATCTTATACACCTCTATCAGGTCCCCCCTCATCCTCCATCTCTCCAAGGAGAAAAGGCCGAGTTCCCTCAACCTGCTTCCATAAGGCATGCTCCGCATCCCAGGCAGCATCCTTGTAAATCTCCTCTGCACCCTCTGTATGGCTTCCACATCCTTCCTGTAGTGAGGCGACCAGAACTGAGCACAGTGCTCCAAGTGGGGTCTGACCAGGGACCTATATAGCTGCAACAATACCTCCTGGCTCCTAAATTCAATTGATGAAGGACAATACATCATATGCCTTCTTAACCACGGAGTCAACCTGCGCCGCCACTTGTACTCCCATTTGTACTCCCATCTATCAATTAATCTTGGCTTTAAAGTGTACAGCCTGATATGAAGAAGCAACTGTCATTTTGATGTATCTCTATCAATATCCAATCTTCACAAGGAACATCCCCAGACTGGATGGCTCCATCACTTTCCTTCCTTCTCCCCTTGCACATAGACACCAAGTGCCTGGGCCACTGAGTATTCAGAAGTCAGCAGATGCGCCCATCAATTTCCCATCTATACTTGAAGTTGAGCAAGAATACATTGGCAAAACTTGGGAATAAAAGTAACGTGGGCCTGACTTCTGCAGTAGTGGAGTTTCTAACTCTGCCTAAAATGCATAAGAGTTAATATTGGGGCTGATGTAAATATAGTTATTGGGCAAACTAATGAGTTTCATTTCTTTTCTTTTTGTGAACTCCAAGATTATATCTACTAGTATCTAGTCTTTAGGTGGTATTCCAGAACTTATAGATGTACTAATATTTTATCAAGATGTTCAGCCCTTCTGTCACCAATTCCCATCAGGGCAGACACCTAATGGTTTACTGATGCTACATTCCTCAGTCAGAGAAAAAAAACTGATTGCAAAATTCATACCCTTTAACTTCTGTGACTGCAATAACTATCAGCTGAGGAAGATTCAGCCAGAAGGTCCTGATGTCAAGTCAGTGTCAGAGGAGGGAGCACCAGGAGAAACAGCATTAATGAGGAGGTAACTGAGGGGCAGGAATAGTTGGCTTAAGACCCCTAAGATCCCATGGCTTGGGTTGGTTCTATCTCTGGAACAAAAGAAAACGCACAATCAGTTCGTGGGAAAATGTGAAAGAAGCTTGCAAAGTATGTGATTCTATATATACATGCAAGCCAGGGGAAGCATGAGGATTATCTGGGCAGACACCTAGGAATCCTGCTGGGAGATCCAGGAACCAGGCTTCATGCATCTGTGAGGTAGTAACTCCTTAAAGCTAGATAGTATGACACACATGCTATAGATATGGATAGAGCAGATGCACAGCCACTTTACCACTAATACCTTTGTTAAATCTGAATATGTCCCACAGAGCCAGGTTTGGGATCAGGTGATGAATGGGTGTGAAAGTCTGATGGGTTAGGTGTACCACACAACACTATGTCATTTGCGTTTGTTGCTGCAGCCTGTTGCAGACAGGATGTAGTAACGCTAGGCCTGAGGGTTGTGGGGTTGGTGAGGAGTGGTGGGGCGGATTGGCTTCCTGGGTCAGTTGTCTATTAATATTGCTGTATGTTGTTTCTACACTGCCGCTGAGGGAGAGCTGGCAGCTCTCTCCCTCATAACTCACTGTGTTTCCTTTTTCCTTCCGAACTTTCCTTGTACCCACAGCAAGAATGTGCTTTATACTGCAAAATTATGCTGTCACTTGGAATTGGAATTGGAATTGGTTTATTATTGTCACATGTACTGAGGTACAATGAAAAACTTGATTTGCATATTGTTCATACAGATCAATTCATTACACAGTGCATTGTAGTACAAGGTAAAACAATACAGAATGCGGAGTAAAGTGTCACAGCTACGGAGAAAGTGCAGTGCAGGTAGACAGTAAGGTGCAAGGTCATAATGAGGTCGATTGTGAGGTCAGGAGTCCATCTTATTGTATTAGGGAACTGTTCAGTAGTCTTATAACAGCTGGATAAAAGCTGTCCTTGAGCCTGGTGGTACGTGCTTTCAGGCTTTTGTATCTTCTGTCCAATGGGAGAAGGAGAAGAAAGAATGTCTGGGGTGGGTGGGGAATTTGATTTCGTTGGCTGCTTTATCGAGGCAGTGAAAAGTATTTACTGAGGCAACAACAAGAACTTTTGAGACCTTTCCTGGGTTGCATTGCAATGCTACCCAGAAAAGCCAGTAGAATCAATGTTTCGGCATGCCTATTGGATAGTGCATCAGTATCCCTGTAGAGGCATGTGCCTCATTATAATTCCTTTCAGCTGCATTTCTGGGATTCCACATGACTATCATCAGTCATGACTCAGATGTTGTCCCAGAGCCTTCCAACTCAGTCTCCAAATAATTGGCCACGAGGCAGGTCAGAAGTCATCCAGAAGCATTGCTGGACTGGTGATAGGAGCTCCTGCCCACATTGATCCCATCAGTGAAGCCCCTCACTTTTGGGAAGGCAGCCAAAAGTGAAGACATTCGCAAACTGATGGTCAACTAGGTGAAGCTGGTAGAACTCAATTGCCGGTACTGTCAGAGGTCCAATCCTGGATGAGTTGCAGTTTCTTCCAATTAAAAGTCAGGAGGATTTAAACCATAATATTTGGCCCTTGTCACAGTTCTTTACTCCTCCACACTCTCCATCCATAGAACCATAGAACCATAGAACCACAGAACCATACAGCACAAAACAGGCCCTTCGGCCCACCATGTTGTGCCGTCCATCAAACCTCCTTTTCCTCTGCCACTCTCTCAGTTTAAAGCAGCGTTCAAAACCTTAACATCCTGAGGGACAGGATATGTATGAGTATTTGGATAGACAGGGCCTGATTAGGGATAGTAAACATGGCATTGTGTGTGGTAGGTCATGTCTAACCAATCTAATAGAGTTTTTTGAGGAGGTTACCTGGAAGGTTGATGAAGGGAAGGTGGTGGGCATTTTCTACATGGACTTTAGCAAGGCCTTTGACAAAGTCCCACATGGGAGGCTGCTCCAGAAGGTTAAGTCGCTTGGCATTCAGGATGAAGTAGTCAACTGGATTCAATGTTAGAAGCCAGAGAGTGATAGTAGATGGTTGTCTCTCTGATTGTTGGCCTGTGACTAGTGGTGTGCGGCAGGGATCGGTGCTGGGTCCATTGTTGTTTATCATTTATATTGATGATTTGGATGATAATGTGGTAAACTGGATCAGCAAATTTGTGGATGACACCAAGTTTGGGGGGCGTAGTGAACAGCAAAGAAGGCTGTCAAAGCTTGCAAAGTGATCTGGACCAGCTGGGAAAATAGGCTGAAAAATGGCAGATGGAATTTAATGCAGACAGGTGTGAAGTGATGCACTTTGGGAGGACAAACCAGGGTAAGACCAACACAGTGAATGGTAGGGCTCTGAGGTGTGCGGTAGAACAAAGGGACCTGGGAATACAGATCCATAGTTCCTTGAAAGTGGCATCGCGGGTAGGGTCGTAGAGAGAGCTATTGGCACATTGGCCTTCATAAATCAGGGCACTTGAGTACAGGAGTTGGGATGTTATGTTGAAGTTGTATAAGAAGTTGGTGAGGCCAAATTTAGAGTATTGTGTGCAGTTCTGGTCACCTACCTACAGGAAAGATACCAATAAGCTTGAAAGAGTGCAGAGAAAATTTACAAGGATGTTACTGGGACTTGAGGACCTGAGTCATAGGGAAAGGTTGAATAGGTTAGGACTTTATTCCCTGGACTGCAGGAGAATGAGGGGATATTTTTTGAAGGTATCCAAAATTATGAGGTGTATAGGTAGGGTGAATGCATGCAGGATTTTTCTCCTCAGGTTGGGTGAGACTAGAGCTAGAGGTCATAAGTTTAGGGTGAAAGGTGAAATATTTAAGGGGAATCTGAGGGGGAACTACTTCACTCAGAGGGTGGTACGTGTGTGGAACGAGCTGCCAGCGGAAATGGTGGATGCGGGTTCAATTGTAACATTTAAGAAAAGTTTGGATAGGTACATGGATGAGAGGGGTATGGAGGGCTATGGTCCGGGTGTAGGTAGATGGGACTAGGCAGTAAACCAGGCCGGCATGGATTAGATGGGCCGAAGGGCCTGTTTCTGTGTTGTAGTCCTCTATGACTCTAATTAACCATAGGTTAAGCTTTTGATTCTATACTCTTTCTTGCACAAATGCTGCCAACTTCCGTTCCTGTAATATCAGCTGCCTCTGCCCAATCTTCAACTTGATTGTGGAGACACAAGAGACTGCAGATGCTGGAATCTGGAGCAACAAACAATCTGCTGGACGAACTCAGCGGGTCAAGTAGCATCTGTGGGAGGAAAGGAATTGTTGACGGTTTGGATTGAATTCTGGTCCTGATGCAGGGTTTCGACCTGAAACATCGACAATTCCTTTCTTCCCACAGATGCCACTTGACCTGTTGATTTCTGCCAGCAGATTGTTTATTGCCTCAGCTCAATTGTTACTGAAGCCCTTATCCTTGTCTTTGTTTCCATGCAACAACAGCCAGTGCTTTCTTAGCTGGAGTCTCACCTTCCACCCTTCATAATTCAGTACATCTAAAATTGCTCCAGATTCCAGCATCTGCAGAATTTCATGTGTTTACATCTAAAATTCTGCTTGCTTTATGTCCAGAGCACCTGTGATATGCGCATGAGCCCTGTGCTTGGTGATCTGCATTGGTTCACAGTTTCCTAATGCTTTGAACTTAGACCCTTACCACTCCCTACATTTGAAACCTACACATTATCTCCATTTCTTTGACTCGAGAATCTTGATTCATCATCTGCAGTTTTTTTTCTTCTGTCACCCAGGTCTCACATTCAGGAATTTCCTCCTGAAAGTTTCCAAATTCCTCAATTTCTTTAAGATTCCCGTTGAAACTCTCCTTTGACTAAGCCCTTGCCTTTGCCTGTCCGGCATTACTTGAATAGAAAACACTTGGCAATATATTGTTTATCTTTGTTGGACATTCGGTATCTCAATCCTTGATTTTCAGCCCCATGTATATGGCATGGACTCACGAGCAACAGAAAACCTGCCCTCACACTGAGCACATTTCTTTCAATGATTTAAACATCAGTAGCAAAGCCAAAACTTATTGTCTATCCCGAATTGCCCCTTCAATTCAGTGATTTGCTGAGCTGTTTCAAAGAGCAGTTAAGAAGTGCTTGAAGTCATATAAAGGCTAAACGGGATAAGGATTGCAGATTTTTGCTTCTGAAGGACTTGCAGCAAAGAGATTAAATTTACCCCCAAAAATTACATTTTCACCTTAGAATGCTTTTATTGATGTTTTCAATTGGAGGCCTATGAGTTCCTAAGAATCTTGAGGTTGCATAATAATATTCATGAATAGAGCTGATTTTGTGTACTTTATTTCACCACGGAGGATCAAGATATTAGGAAAGTGTGAGATGGATTCTGTACACAGTGGACTTAAAGTAGACTGTGCCCTGAAATTATGGTTTGTATTTCATGGAGACTGGAGGCATTCAGCAAAGGATACATTTAGCGAGTTAAGAAGTGCTAACTTATCCAGCACACTCATCGTGGGACAATGAGTGCCATTCTTTTGTGGAATGGGTGGGAGAAGGCGGTACAGAGGTTATGTCAATAGCAGGCTAAGATACACAGAGACACCAGCAATGAGAAAGGCTCCAATCCTCCTCACAGCAGGTGCTGAGGAGAGATCCAGGATGTGGTTCGTTGTGCTGCTCACCTCCACATAGCTCTGCCTCCAGTGAAGCTAGGGTCTCCTTGTCAAGTCTCAAATCATCTAGAGTGGCAAGTTTGTACAGGACGCAGATGCTAAGAATATCCACGACAATCCACACTGTATGTCAGGGCCCCATTCCAGCAGCAAAAATACACCACTGAGATTCCAAGTCCTTTTCAGTGACCAACTCTGCAGAGGGAAGTGTTTCACCACAGCACTCTTGTGCTGTTGCTTGGCTAATGTTTTCTGGGGTCCCAGAGAACAAAGAAAGGTGACAGGATTTTCAGGGCTGAATATATTGTGCCAACTTCCAGAATGTTAGGGATTGATTTTCTGCAGGTTGTCTGGAGGAATGAAGGAATAGAAATTCTTCTTAAAATAGTCAATCAGATTTCTGCAGAGGTTGCAAGCAAGGTGGACGTCATTGATTGTAATATAGCTGCAGGCAGACTAATGAAAAGAAAAATCATTGCCACAAAGAAATGTGTAGAAATTTCTCCACTGTAGAAATTACTGAAGCTATCCGGACTCGTCAGACTTGGAACGTCTCACATCCACTGATGACAGCTGATCCTAGTAACTTACACTGAGGGTTATGGACATAAAGTTAGGAAAAACACTACGAAGCTGAAGGAACTCAGCAGGCCAGGCAGCATCCGTGGAAAAAAACAGGCAGTCAACATTTCAGGTCAGGGCCCTTCTTCAGGATTGAAGATAGAAAAAGGGGAAGCCCAATATATAGGAGGGAAAAACAGAGCAGTGATAGGTGGACAAAAGAGGGGAGGCAGGGTGGAAACAAGGTGGTGATAGGTAGATGCAGGTGAGAGATAGTGATAGGCAAGTGCGTGGGAGGAGGGGAGAGCAGATCCACCAGGGGATGGGTCAAAGGTAAGGGGAGCAAGGGAAATAAAAGGGTAGAAAAAAGATAGATAGGCTAGGAAAGGGAAGAAAAGGAGAAGCATGGTTGGTTGGGGATTACTTAAAGTGGGAAAATTCATGCCGTTAGGCTGCAAGGTTCCAAGATGGAAAATGAGATGCTGTTCCTCCAGTTTGCATTTGGAATTCTTCTGGCAGTGGAGGAGGCCGAGGACTGACATATCAGTGATAGTGTGGGAGGGGGAGTTGAGGTGACTGGCAACGGGGAGATGCAGATTGCGGTTATGGACAGAGCGCAGGTGTCTGCAAAACGGTCACCTAGTCTAGGTTAACCTTAAGCTTATCAACTCAGTCAGTGGCAATCCCATGTGGCTACTTTTTGTGGTGGTTATTGAAGTCCCATCCTAACATCACCTACCCTCCACCCCATCACCCCCACTCCATTCAGAATGCTTTCTGGATCTCTGCCCCTTTCATGGTGTTTAACTTGGAGGAAAACTGACTCAACAGCGGAGTGGCAGAAGATAACAATCAGAAAGAGCTTTCCTTCATAATGGTAGCAGAAAATGGTGTAAATGTATGGTAGGTCAGGCAGGGTCTGTGGAGAGAGAAACAGAGGTTATTGTCATATATACAAGTTTGGTGAGGTACAGATACAATGAAAAACTTGCTTGCAGCAGCTTCTATCCCGCTGTTATAAGACTATTGAACAGTACCCTAGTACGATAAGGTGGGCTCTTGACCTCACAATCTATATCGTCATAGCCTTGCACCTTATTGTCTGCCTGCCCTGCACTTTCTCTGTAACTGGAACACTTTATTCTGCACTCTGTTATTGTTTACCCTTGTACTACGTCAATGCACTGTTATAATGAAATGACCTACATGGATGGCATGCATAACAAAGATTTTCACTATACTCAGTACATGTTTCTGTAGTGTAGCAGTTATCACGTTTGCCTCACACGCGAAAGGTCCCCAGTTCAAATGTGGGCAGAAACATGATTCAGTGGCATGGTGGTGTAGCGGTTAGCGTAACGCTATTACAGCGCCAGCGACCTGGATTCAATTCCCGCCGCTGTCTGTAAGGAGTTTCTACGTTCTCCCCGTGTGTCTGCATGGGTTTCCTCTGGGTACTCCAGTTCCCTCCCACATTCCAAAGACGTATAAGTTAGGAAGTTGTGGGCATGCTATGTTGGTGCCGGAAGCATGGTGACACTTGTGGGCTGTCCCCAGAACACTCTATGCAATAGTAAACTAATTGAATCACAGACTCTCCTGATTATTTCCAGCTCTTTTCTGTTTTCAGCATTGCAGCGTTGTTCTTTAGCTGGAGTAGATCACCTCTGCTTTCCATGACTTGAAGCTATGAGAATTCATAGACTTTGGGGTGATCATTGAGGGATTGCAGGAGAATCTGTTTCACCTTTTTCTTTTTGTGGATTTTTCCCAACTACAGTGCAATGAAGGAGTAATCTTCATGTCTGTTGGGTTTACTAGTCTATGACACTGGGTAGCTCTGTTTTGGTCACATGTAGATGCTGGTATTGCTGAGTCCTGTCCTGTTATAATGTCTGGGTTGTTGCTGATAGGTTTCTCTGACATTTTTCTCATTCTATTTTGTTGTTTTACCACTAAGTTGCCGGGCTGCCCACACCAGAGAACATTAATTAACTAAACGTTATGGGACTGGAGCTGAACACAAGCCAAATCGAATAGGAGAAGCATGTTAGAATGGATGTTTGTGAACTATTAACAACCCAGCAGTTTTCCTGACCATTTTTTGATGCACATAACCTATTAGCCAACGTTTTCAGAAGTCAGAGAATAATTGGATCAGGGCTTGTAGACATAATTCAGACTCCATTTTAAAGTCAAACATTCCACCTTAATATTCTTGTTATAAATTCCCATGTGCACATTTGCAATGAAGGTTACTCTGTGACATCTTATACTGCAATTATTCCTCCAAGCAGCAAGGGTACTATAGCACCTTCATTGATGGGAGTACCAATTCAGCTTTGCAAGTTCACAATAGCAGCTTTTATTATAAATGTGGTACACTTTATATAAAGATGTACATTCGCAAAACTGGATGAATATGTATGTACAAATTTAATTTAAACTTTGTTTTGTATTAGGGCGTTTACAAGCTTGGAAACGTGAAATTTCAGATTTCTTGCTGTGGTACTGGTCTGCTGCCAAGCCAACTTAAAAATGCTGGACACCCTGTGAATGTCTTGAGAATTAGGTGTGTTTGATCCTATGTCTGGAATGCAGTTTACTGCATTAATAAAGCACCCCAGTTTTCCTCTATAAACTGCTTCAATTTTACTGGATTTTGGATAAATGATACTTCTCCTTCAGAAAAGTTCAGTTGTGCTAAAAGTGGCATTCAGCTAGCTGCCTGTCTATGTTTCCTTACGAAATAAAAAGATGCCATTTGGCCCACTGAGCCAATGCTGGCTCACAATGCCATCCCATCCCTGCACTAATTTTCCCTGTAACCTATTCTCCCCTTATGTCCATCAATTCTACCACCCACCCAGCTGGAAATGTGAAGCAGCAGCTTTACTGGCTGTGCCAAAATGCCGCCTTGAGTTGTCTTCTGAGCAGCAAACACCAGGGATCTGGGATCCATTCTGTTTCAGTTTAATTCTACATTATATCTTTTTCAGTTTAATTAACAGCTGTGCCTACCCTTGTGATGTTAACATTACAAATGTTGATTTCTCCCTGGATGGAATTCCTGTTGTCTTTATGTCTGTGTTTGTGAAGCTTGATGAATGCATGCATGTTGTTTGTTTTGGGGCCACGGTGATCTTCAAATTACAGTTAATCAAATATCACATTTTTTTGAAAAGGGAACATCCTTTTCTTCTGATGAATTTAATTTTCATGGGGATAGCTAGAATGGCTGTTTCCACATGAACGTCTGCACTTCTAGTAAACTGAAACTTACACTTATTCCTTTGGGTTTGTCTAGGTGGCATATATAAGACCATCGTTTATTACCAGCCCAAATTCCCATTGTGAAGGAAGTGATGGAAGTGCCTTCTTGAACCATGGCAGTTCATGTGATGAAAGTGCTTCCAACATGCGATTAGTTATGGTATTTCGGGATTTTGTTCCAGTGAATGAGAGACATATCCAAGTCAGGATGATGTCTGGCTTGGAAGAGGAAATTACAGGTGGCGCCATTCACATTTAACTGCTGTCTCCTTCTCTGTGGTGGAGGGAGCCCTGCCAATTGATTGCATTTCATCTGTGGATAGTACACTCTCTCCTGAGCCCTGTTATGGGAAAAGATCATCAGACGTCTAAAGAAAAGATTCAAGTATTTGCTCAAAGCTTCCTTGAAGAATTGCAACATCCCTACCGACTCCTGGAAATCCTGAGTCCACAGTCACTCAGAGTGGAGAAGGAGTTATCGGGATGCTATTGAGAACTCCGAGTCCATGTATTAAGAACACACAGAAGCCCTATGTAAGTTACTGAATAAGTGCACTACCTCACAAAACTATCCACCTGCCTGGCCCAGCAGGTATCTCCTTCCTACCTGTGGAAGGGACAGTGATTCCCACATTGGCCTCATCAGACACCTCAGGACCACAAAACTGGAGTCGACGTGAGTCATCTTTGATCCAAAGGGACCGCCTTAGAAAAAGGTGGTGCACACTGCAACTGCACTGATCCAGTAGGGGTGAAAGTAAAGGTCTAGGGAGTGGATACAGTGCCAATCAAGAAGGCTTCTTTGTCCTGGATAGTGTCGTGCTTCATGAGTGTTCAGGAAACATCCAGCCAGATGCAGGGTATAACACTGTACTTTTGTGCATAGTTTTGAACAGAAAGAATTTGGAGTGTCAAGAGGTGAGTCACCAATGGCAGAATACCCAGCCCGAGTCCTGTTCTTGTAGCAAAGCAATAAGCAGGTTATAACAACAGGGTCCTCACTGGAATTTTAAATGACTTCTGTTAACAGCTTTCTGAAGAATTGCACTTTGACTGGGGTATTTTCCTAGGTTTCTTCATGGGGTCATCTGAGAACAGTAAATATTGAATCAGTAGATGGAGTACTTAGCTCCAAAGGAACCAAATGGATGGACAGTTGTGGTATGATCTCTGACTCAATCTTCTGGCATTTGGTGGGCCCAATCTCTCCAGTGCATCTGGACACAGACTTAGGGATATGTCCTCTACATCACTGTGGTGGTGGGGTGAATGAATGTTTTGATTTTGATCAGTGTGGGACTACCTTACTATGTTAATGTAAGTAGCAATATACAATTTACAGGCAATCGTTTGTTCTCTGATGACAGTAATATCTTGCAGGAAATATTAATCTTCGCTATACTGAATTTCCTACCCCTTTTATTGTTTACAATATACATGGCCCTGAATATCTGCAGAATGAAGCCGATTGCTTTGGCCTGCAGATCTGCCAGTTAGCTCCAAGTCTAATCTAATTATATCTTGTCAACAAGTAGGTTGCAGAGTTATTAAAGGTACACCATGGGAATACTTTGAATTGGTGGGCCAGACAGGCTTGCCTGAAACTCTTACTATGTTTAATATGTTACAAGACATTAATTGAGTACACTGGAGCAGGAGAGTGGGACTAATCCAATAGTTCTTTAAAGAAACCAGCTCACGTACAATGGGCCTTAGGTCTCCTTTGGTGCTATTTAATTCTACAGCATTCAAACAAGGTGTGAACTGATATTCAGTCAAGCTGAAGCCATCAATAAGCTGCTATGGTATTGTTAATATTAGTTTGATTGACAGCTATGCCCCTCAGGCAGGGAATAAATATGACAAATTATCTGCATTATAGAGCACACTTGTCATATTAATCCTGAGCCTGGAGTCTGGTTTTCGTTTGTGAGTACTCTGGCTTTAGCTGCATATGTAATAGACTGCAGCAAGATAAAACTGCAGAGGATGAAGTGAAATTAAGGATTGTAAAGAATTTCTAAAATTTTGTCATCTTGTCTCAAAATAATTTTAAAGGACCAGTAAGCTTAAGGACTGCATTGTTATTATCTATTCATTTATTCCTGCTGCTATGAAAATTTACAGCTTGTAAAACAAATTGCAATACTAGCTTTAGTTCCAACTGGAGTCAAAAACGTTAAACTTTGGGCCCTTCTGTTGTCAGGCAGAAGCTAGAGAGTCACGACTGGGTTTTAAAGAAGAGCAGAGGGAACATCAATGGTGTCTTGTCGAATCTTTACCTCTCAACCAACCCCTAAGAAAACGCATTATTACCTTGCTGCCTGCAGACTGATTGTCACATTTATTACATTACAGCTCTGACTCCATCATATTTAATTGCTGTAAAGGACTTTGAGACACTGAGGTCATGAAAAGTGCAATGTAGATATAATGATGCTGATGTGTCAGAACACTCCTAAAAGAATCACTTTAAATCCACGCTATTAGTTTTTTTTGGTCTCAGTCTTTATACATGAAGAACAGCAGTTACTCACCCAATGCTCTTTAAGTGTCTATTTTGTTGTGAGGTCAGTGGATAGTTAACCAGAGCAGAAAGTCTGTCTCAATTTTATCTCCAACCCAGCAAAAGGGATCTGAGTCATCTAAAAGAAAAATAAACCGCAGATGCTGGAAATCTGAAATAAAAATAGAAAATGCTGGCTAGGCAGCAGCTGAGGGGAGATGAGCTTTGTGATGAAGGGCCATTGGCCTAAACCGTAAACTCTGATTCTCTCTCCACTGCTGCTGCCTGACCTGCTGAGTATTTCCGGCCTTTTGATTTCAAGGGTTCCAAGGTTCACTGTACCCTGTTCTCACTCCACTTCCCCATCCAGGCTGAGATTATCCCAACAAATGAGAAAGTCCACCTGGGATGCACAGGGTTTGTAAAAAACAGAAAGTAAATGAAAAGAGAGTTTGCATTTCTCCAGCAGTTTTCACACCTGGCTGCCTGGCTAATGAAATACAAATACTTCAGATGTAGCTGGATATACAATAGCAATACCACATTGCTGGGAGTTTTCTCTGGAATCCTTGCACTTAAAAATATAAAAATAATCTGTCAAATATTTTGTCTTGCAATTTCTTCTTCAGAGTACACATACAAACTGCCTTAATGGGCAAAGCTGGTAGGGGACACGTATCATAATATGTCTGAAGATAAGCATGAGAGTCAGATAGATTATATACTGCCAATCAGTTTACAAATTTTGACTGACTCCTTTTGACTGGCACACTTCATTAGAGAAGTTGCATGAAGCTTGAGATCCCAAAGTCCCAAATGAAGAAGTTGGCTACAGTACGTTTCTGATATGTGGAGCCCACTTCAGAGGAGGAAAGTCCTTCCCTACTTTTGTACAGTACTGGCCTTACAAGGCCCATTCACTACTTTTATCCAGTGAAGATATAGCCCATCTCCAGAATCAACAATAAAAACTTTCCTGGGCCCTCCCAATGCCACTTCTGGTAAATACACAGCTCAGTGTTCTGTCCCAAGTTTGTTCTGAGAAAATTAATAAGGCGACAGAGATGCCACCATTTGCCTCAACACTACACTTGCTCTCGTTCTGAAATAAAATATCAATTAATCATAAAAGAATCTTTAAGGTAAAAACACTGCATGTATATACAGTAGGTGTATAAAATCATGAGGGGCATACATAGGGTGAATGCACTCAGTCTTTTTCCCAGGGTTGGGGAATCAAGAACTAGAGGGCGTAGGTTTAAGGTGAGAGGGGAAAGATTTAATAGATACTTGAGGGGCACTTTTTTTACGTAAAGGGTGGTCAGTATACGGAATGAGCTGCCAGAGGAAGTGGTTGAGGTAGGTACAATAACGACTTTTAAAAGACGGACAGGTGCATGGATAGGAAAGGTTTAGAAGGTTAGGAGCGAAACGCTGGCAAATGGGACTAGCTTGGATGGGCATCTTGGTCAGTGTGGGCCAGTTGAGCCGAAGGGCCTGTTTCTGTGCTGCATGTCTCTACGACTCTAGGACTGCGGCCCATTTGACCACAACTGCCGTCACATTGTCTAGTTTGTTAACTGAGCCCAGACTATCGACTTTAGCAGTGTGGTACCTTCCACAACATGCATTTTGTACAAGGTCACCACACGAAGGTCCTGAATTTTGGGTGATTTATGAGCCCCTGGGTACTGTTGATGTAGCCTGTGTCAGCCCAGCACAGATCTGGCTGAACATCTTGGTTGGCATGGACCAGCTGGGCCGAAGGGTCTACTTCCGTGACTATGAGATCTGCTTTCCTGGTTCAGTTCAGTAAGCAGCTCACACTTACATCAGGCATTTTCTCAAAAAGTGTACACATTATACACAATGAATTACATCCATAGGAAGGCAAACCACTTTCCCTGTAAATATCCAGCAGTATGGCTTCAAACATGGAATTGACACAACACCTTCATTTTAAAAGTGTACGTCCTGACAGTACACTGACCAGGAAAGTCAAAGCTCAGGGTGAGTTGTGGGAGATCAAAGCTTTCCTCTGGCAATCTTGGCTCGCAACACCTGTGTGCTTTCCCAGGACATGATCTCAACACCAGCATAATGAGGTACATTCATGCACCAGAGTACGAATGGAGCGCTTATATTGCAGGTTAAAGGTAGCGGAATCTCAAAAATCATCGGGAGGCAAAGTAAGTAGTGCAGATGGGAGCAGAAAGTTACAAAAGGACACAAACAGATTAAGTGAGTGGGCAAAACTAGACAGAAAGAGTTTGTTGTGGGCAAGTGTGAAGTCATCCGACAGTGAGCCAAGAACAACAAACCAGAATATTTTCTTAATGGCGGGGAATTAGAGGCTATGGAGGAGCAAAGGGATTTGGATGCCAAAATGCACAGTCACTAAGAACTGGAGCACAAGAACAAAAAAAATAGTTACATTTTAAAAAGCTATTTAAATGGTAGACTTTATCTTAAAAGAGATGGAACAGAAAAGGGAGAAAGTTATGCCTTGGTCACACAGGCTTGAAATGGAATCATCCGGAATAATGACTTCAGTTTTGGGCACACACCATAGGATGGCTGTACTAGCTTTGGAGGGGAAGCAATGTAGATTTAGCGGAATATTAGAGCAGATTAACTGGTAAAATTAACATGTCTCTTTGCATAAATTTACTTCACATTCTTGAATTTACAGAGATGATCTAGTTGAGATGTTTAAAATGGTAAAAGCAGCTTATTCTGTTCCTTTCTCTCTTCTTCTGATCCACCCAGGTCCTCTCATACATCCCTTCTTTCCTAACACCCCCCCCCCCCGCCCCAGCCCCCTGTTACCCAGTTTCTTTCCCCTCACCCACCTGGTTCCAGCTGCCTATTGCCACTGGGTCCCCCATCCCCTCCCCTTACTGTTCCCATCTGATCACCATCCTTCCCTTCTCTGGTTCCACTTACCACCTTCCTTCCTTGTCAGATTCCATAATGTAGCCCTCTGTTGTCTCCACTATCTTTAGCTGTCTGTATCTGTAATTTATAGATTTTTTATGTCTTTGCACTGTATGGCTGCCACAAAACAACAAATTTTATGTCATAGAACATAGAACATTACAGTACAGTACAGGCCCTTTGGCCCATGATATTGTGCCAACATTTCTGCTCTAAGATCTATCTATCTAACCCTTACCTCCCATGTAGCCCTCCATTTTTCTATCATTCATGTATCTAAGAGTCTCTTAAATGTCCCTAATGTATCTTCCCCCACAACCTCTGAGAGCAGTGCGTTCCACGCACCCACCACTCTCTGTGTAAAAAACTTATCCCTGACATCCCCCTTATATCTTCCTCCAGTCACCTTAAAATTATGTCCCCTCATGTTAGCCATTGTCGCCCTGGGAAAAACTCTCTGACTGTCCACCCGATCTATGCCTCTTATCATCTTGTACACCTCTATCAAGTCACCTCTCATTCTCCTCTCCAAAGAGAAAAGCCCTAGCTCGCTCACCCTATCCTCATAAGACATGCTCTCCAATCCAGGCAGCATCCCGGTAAATCTCCTCTGCACCGTCTCTAAAGCTTCCACATCCTTTCTTATAATGAGGTGATCAGTCATATGTCAGTGATAATAAATCTGATTCTGATTCTGATTCTGTCACCTCCCAGCCTCTGTCACCATCTCCACCCTTCCCTCCCCCACCTGACTCCATCTGCCCATCACCCCCTCCTCACCTATCGCTTGCTAGTCCCTGCCTCACCTCTCCCCCTCACCCCTTTATCCCGGCTATCTCCCCTTTCCACTTTGGTAGTGGGCAGACACGGCAGTGTAGCAGTTAGCGTAATGCTATTACAGCGCCAGCGACCCAGGTTCAATTCCGGCCACTGTCTGTAAGAAGTTTGTACATTCTCCCCGTGTCTGCGTGGGTTTCCTCTGGGTGCTCCAATTTCCACCAACATTCCAAAGATGTATGGGTTAGGAAGTTGTGGGCACGCTATGTTGGTGCCTGAAGCGTGGAGACACTTGCGGGCTGCCCCCAGAACACTCTACGCAAAAGATGTATTTTACTGTATGTTTCGATGTACATGTGACTAATAAAGACATCTTATCTTATCTTAACTTATCTTATCTTATCTTAACTTAACTTAACTTAATTTAACTTAATTTATCTTATCTTATCTTATCTTACCTTATCTTAATGCAGGGTCTCAACCCAAACAGTAGGTTCCACAGATGCTGCTTGACAAGCTGAGTTCCTCCAGCAATTTATTTGTTGCCTTACAAAGAGTCCGCTTCAAGGATAATCTGATGTTCAGTGTCCACTGATAATTAAAAATATTTGTGGGCATAAATAAATATAAATATTTATTTAAAAAAGTTTGTGGATATTTTATTGCAGGTAAGTTGCTCCAGACTTGGCAAGAGGTCCTTTGGCCCACCACATCTGTGCTGACCATCAAGCAACTATCCACACTAATCCTACGGTTCTTCAAGTCACCCCACATTCCCACTAACTGCCTACAGATTCTACCACTCACCCACATTTGCAGTGGCCAGTTAACCTATCAACCCACAGGTCTTTAGGAATGTTGGAGGAAACTGGAGCACCCTGAGGAAACTCATGTGATCACAGGGAGCACTTGCAAGTTCCACCCTGACTGTACCGGAGGTTAGGATTGATGCCGGGACACTGGAGCTGTGATGCAGCAGCTCTACTTGCTTTGCCACTGTGCCACCAGTGCTCTGTTACTGAAAGAGATGCTGCAGATCTACTTTCTTCCATGTTCCTACATAAATCTCAACCCATCCTTTTCCTTTGGCTGGTAGCTTGTGGTCTGTAGCATTAAATATCTGGTTGGTTTCCCACTTCATATGGACAACATGGGTAGTTTTGGAAAGTACTGAAATGAACGTGCCCTTCCAGTTGCTCAAAGTATTACAGTGCATGTATAAATATTCCTTTATTATGTAAAGGAATACTTATACATGCAGAAGGAGTGAAGTATTCTGGGAAGAAGGGAAGAAGGTTAACTAAGATTACAACAGGATCTAGATGAACTGGGAAAGTGGGCCAAAAAATGGCAGATGGAATTTGACTCTGACAAGGGCAAGGTGTTGTGTTTTGGTCAGTCAAACCAGGGCAAGATGAACACAGTAAATGATAGGGCCCTGGAGATTGTCATAGAACACAGTCTTTGGGGTATAGTTCGCTGAAAGTAGTGACACAGGTAGACAGGGTGGTGAAGAAGGCAATTTGGCATGCTCGCCTTCATTGGTCAGGACACTGAGTACTGAAGTTGAGATATCATGTTGCAAATGTACAAGTCATTGGTAGACCACACTTGGAGTATTGTGTACAGTTCTGGTTGCCCAGTTATAGGAAAAGATGTCATTAAGCTGGAAAAAGTGCAGAAAAGATTCACGTGGATGTTGCTGGGACTAGAGGGCTTGAGTTATAAGGAGGATACTGGATAGGTTGGGACTTTTTCTCTCCCCTGGAGCATAGGGGATGACCTTATAGAGCTATATAAAATCATAAGGGGAATAGATAACGTGGATGGTCACAGTTTTTTTCCCCAGAATAGTTGAGTCTAAAACCAGAGAACATAGATTTCAGGTGAGAGGGGAAAGATTTAAAAGGGAACTGAGGGGCAAGTTTTTCCACACAGAATTGTGAGTATTTGGAACGAGCTGCAAGAGGAAGCTGTAGTGGTGGGTACAATTACATTTAAAAGATGTTTAAACAGGTATATGGGTAGGAAAGGTTTAGAGGGATATGGGCCAAATGCAGGCAAATGGAACTTGCTCAGATAGACACCTTGGTCAGCATGGATGAGTTGGGCTGAAGGGCCTGTTTCCATACTGTTTGACTTTGTTACCTTCTCCCTTGGAAACTAAGTCAATCTGCCATTATTATGAAACAATGCATTATTTTTAATCATCAACCATGGATAGCTTAGTGTTACTTGTTCTGATAGTTATTTGAAAATTCATTTTAACTTCCTTGGGGAATTACTGCGGGATATAGATCAGTTACAGATATGGGCAGAGAAGTGGTAGATGGAGTTTAATCGGGGCAAGTGTGAGGTGGTGCACTTTGGGAGGTCAAATAAAAGGAGAAAGTAGGCCCCTTAATAGCATTGAGGTACAGAGAGATCTTGAGGTCCAGATCCATAGTTTACTGAAAGTGGCTACACAAGTGGATGAGGTGGTAAAGAAGGCATTTTCACTTTTCAGTAGTCAGGAGCTGAGAGTGAGAGCAGGACTTGTAAAAACGGCCAAGTCTCATTGATTGACTAATTGGTACAGGAGCCTCAAGACCCACACCTCAAGGTTCAACAACAGCTTCTTCCCCACTGCCATCAGGTTCTTGAACTGACCTGAAAACCCTTCATTCTACGAACTATAACTTCTCGCAACTTGTACTAATGTATAATTTATGTTAACTTTATGTAATTTATGTTTGCCATGTTTGTAATATACTGTGCTGCTGCTGCAAAAAGCTCAGTTTCATGGCATGTATACCCTGGGTGTGTATGCCCATGACAAACTTGAACTTCAACTTTAGCATTATTTCAATTTCAGAACTCATAAATGTCAAGCAAACTACATTTGCTGCACACAGTGATTGACTATCATCTAAACCAGAGGTTTTCAACATGTGGTCCGCGGACCCCTAGGGGTCCGCGGCGGGTTGCCAGGGGGTCCGTGAGCAAGCCAAGAAAAAAATGGAAGAGCGACCTGTTACAAAGACGTAGCTTACTTGCTTGCTCCAGTTTTCCACTATTCAGAAAATCGGCCATATCTATTCTATCTGTTATAGGCGACAACCTTAGAGACTTAGACGGTGTTCCCTTCTGGTAAGCTGCCACTTAATATTCGATTTGTGTAGTCAGAGTAGTCAGTAGTGTTCACTACTCACTACTATTCTGTTGTGCACTGTAGTGTTAGCGAGACTGAGTGACGTTGTCGGTGTGCCTTAATAATATTGCTTACTTACCATGCATTTACGCCACAGTGACGTCACTGTTACAGGAAAAGTGCGCAAGCTTGTAAATTTTAGATAAGTTTTGATAATTTTGTTTATCAGTAATAGTAATTAAACTGTCCAGCGTGTATTGCTGACTATGGAGAAATTTCTACAGAGAAAAAGCTGACTAGAAACCGGAAGATTCTGATGACGAAGGGGATAAGGGTGACCGAAAGAGAAAAACAACGCAAGTACGATCCATAATACATTTCATATGGCTTCATCGCAGTGGGGACAAATGCAGACCAACCTCCCTGTGTTGTGTGTTTGCAAACACTGACAAACGATGCAATGAAACCAGCAAAATTGAAGTGCCACTTAACAATAGTGCATCCAGATATTGCCAGTAAGCTGAAGGAATATTTTGAGCGGCTAAAGGAGCTGTACCTCAAGCAGAAAGGCAAAATGACAGCCTGCGCCACTGTAATGAGAAGGCTCTTCGCACATCATATTTGGTAGCATTACGAATAGCACGTTCCAGAAAGCCTCACACAATCGGAGAAGAGCTTATCCTGCCGGCAGCAGTAGATATGTGTGAAGTTGTACTGGGAAAAGAATCCAGTCAAAAACTGAAAGCCATTCCACTGTCTGATAACACAGTAAGCAGAAGAATTGGTGATATGGCAGAAGATATACAGAGCCAGCTGATAGCACGTCTTCAGCAAGTCAGATTTGCAATTCAGCTCGATGAAAGTACTGATGTTGCCAGTGCTGCGCAGTTGTTGGTTTATGTTCGATATTGCTGGGAAGGAGGGGCTTTGGAATACTTAGGTTTTGCAAGGCGCTCCCAGGGGTACAACTGGTGAAGAACTTTTCCGTGTGCTTGACACCTTTTTTGTACAATTGGCATTGGCGTGGACACAGTGTATTGGAGTATGCACGGATGGTGCTGCCACAATGACGGGACGGAAGTTGGGTCTAGTCGCACGAGTGAAAGAAGTAGCTCCACTTGTAGCAGCAACCCACTGCATGATTCACCGTGAGGCTTTGGCTGCAAAGGATATGGATGAAAATCTTGCGGATGTGTTTTTCACATGCATTAAAATCGTTAACTTTATCAAAGCCAGGCCGCTCAATCGTCGTTTGTTTGAAAACATATGCCGTGAAGTGGAAGCCAAGCATAAGCATTTGTTGCTACGTACAGAAGTCAGGTGGCTATCACGAGGCCACATTGTGCAGCGTGTATATGAATTGCGAGATGAACTGCTCATTTTTCTAAATGAGCATAACGGATCATTGGCACCGTTCTTGACAGATGAGACGTGGGTTGCCAGATTAGCTTATCTTGCAGATATTTTCAACATTTGGAACAGCTTAAATCTATCATTGCAAGGACCTGGCTCAAATGTTCTGAAAACACATGACAAAATCAATGCCTTCCAGAAAAGACTCTGTATCTGGAAGGGAAGATGCGAGCAAGGCGTCTATGATATGTTTCCGTTGCTGGCTGACTTTCTGACAGTGAACAAGACTAAGACAGAGGCCATTGTGAGCACCATTTTGAACCATATTCAACAGCTGTCACATTATTTCCATGAGTATTTCAGCGACGATGACACGAGCATGTTTGATTGGATTCGAAATCCATTTGAATGCATGCTTACTGATTTAACTGGACGTGAACAAGAAGAATTGGCTGAACTGTCATCTGACAGGACTTTGCGCTTGCAGTTCAACCGAATGTCACTGTTGTTGTTCTGGATAGCATGTTCCCAGGAGTATCCACTGCTGTCTGGCAAAGCCGTCAATGTTCTATTACCATTTGCAACCACTTACTTGTGCGAAATAGCATTTTCTGCAGTCACTGCCATGAAAACCAAATACAGATCAAGACTGAATATTGAGGATGACATATGCGTATGTTTGTCGCACATACCACCACGTTTGGACAAACTCTGCAGTGCAAAATAGGCACAACCTTCACATTGAACTGAACACTGAAAGACACCGCTGGTAATTATCGGTGATTGAAATAGTCACTATTTCAATAGGGCCTGTGTGCAGTAATTTAAGTGTTGTATGCATGAATTATCAATTGTTTGATTTTGTGGGCTTTGGGGGTCCGCCATCTAACAAGGACATGTTCTGGGGGGGGGGCCGCAGCATGAAAAGGGTTGAAAATCACTGATCTAAACAAATGAACATTTATTGCAAAGTTGGTTGACTAATCTGTGATGGCAACAGACCTGGGGCAGGTTTGGTGGGGTGGCTGCTCACCCAGCCTGCAATGACCAACTGCTGCTCCTGATGCTGAAACACTTTAATGCAACAAAGTAGCTTCATGGACATTCAGTGTGCACCAAGAGCTCAGAGACTCAGCTTGTAAGTAGCTACGGTGCTCTTTGTAAATAAGTCTGTCTCTTCTCCATGAAAAATGCTGGAACTCAATGCATTCTGAAGACAATGCAGTCATATACTGCCCTCATTCAGGAGATATTCTTTTGATTAATGCACTAACAGTCCAGTTTATATCATTCCAGTGAACTGAGATATGATTATAAACAATTAGTTGAGTCTGTGGAGAATACATGAATGAGCAGAATTCAATTTTAGAATGAGATGCAGCCACTCTCACGACTCGTGAGTTAGCTGTTACTAAGCTAACCTGGGGCTGTTATCAGGGTACCAGCAAAGTAAGTATAATATGGCATTCTTGAGCTCTTGTGTTTGTGTGATGTCTCTATGTACCTGTGTCATGCTAACAAGAAAGATGCTTCTCTGCATCTCACACTTCCTTAGACTTCTTTAAACTCACACTGGTCCTCTGCCAACCTGCTCTCACTGGACAGCATTGCCCTCAGACAATAAAGGTACACAGTCAGACACAGGGAGATATGGACCACTTTTCATTCCTCAAGAACCACCTCTCAGCAAAGACAGATTTCAGTGATCACCTTCAATGCACCACCACAGCCCTTGGTTAATTGAGGAAAAGGATAATTAAAGATCAAGTTCTTAGAGCTGGCTCAAAGTTCATCATCTCCACCAGGCAGTGACCCCAGCCCTCCAAATGCTTCTGAGACCAGGACTGCAAAAGCAAGCGTTGCAAGGCACTGGAAAAATGCTGCTAATGCAGTTTTGTCAAAATCCTCCAAATCCACTAGAAGGATACGTCAATCGATGTCAGAGTCCTCCCCCAGGCCAATGTCCCCAGCACTGAAGGCGTAATCACAGTGGTTGGCTCCACTGGGCAGGCAATGTCATTTGCATGCCTGACACCAGAGTCCATAGTAGACACCCATTTCTGAGCTCCGTCACTGGAAGAAAGTGCCATGCCGACAGAGGCAAAGATTCAAGTATGTTCTAAAAGCATTCTTGAAAAATGCAACATTCCCATTGATCCCTGGGAATCCCAGGCCCATGAGCTCTCAGCTGGAGAAGGAGCATTTGGTATGGTACTGAGAACCTCGAGTCATGCATTGGGAAGGCCTATGTAGATGGCAGAAGTGTACCACTTCCCAAACTATCCACCCTGCCTGCCCGGTCAGGTACCTCCTGCTCTGTCTGTGGAAGTCTGTGGTCCTTGTCAGCCTATCAGTCCATCTCAGAACCCACAGAACTGGAATGGAAGCAAGCCATCCTTGGTCCCAAAGGACTGCATAAGAAGAAGGCTTTCTCTCTGCATTCTCTGTGTCAAGTCAAAGAATAATCTAGTGAATTGTCAAATTTCCAGCCTGAATAAAGGTCTGGAATACTTGCAGCACTCATACATCTGTCCATCAAGGTTGGGTGCCAGCACAGAATTAATGCCAGGACATAAACTACAATGGAACATTCTAAACAACCTCCTATTGTCCAGAGCTGACAAAACCAATAAACATACAAAAAGAAAATACTGCAGAGGCTGGAAAGCTGAGATAAAAATGGAAAATGCTGGAAATATAACATAGAGAACTCTTGTATGTCCTGTTGCCAGGACTCAAGGGCATGAGTTATAGAGAGTTGGGCAGGCTAGGACTTTATTCCTTGGAATGTAGGAAGCTGAGGGGTGACCTTATAGAGGTGTATAAAATCATGAGGGACACGGATAGCATGAATGCACACATTTTTCCCAGGGAAAAACTAGAGGGCGTAGGTCTGAGGTGAGAGGGGAAAGATTTAAAAGGGACCTGAGGGGTAACTTCTTCACACAGGGTGGTACAAGGGTGTACCACAGGGTGTACACACAGGGTGTTCACACAGGGTGTATCAAGCTGCCAGAGGAAGTGGTTGAGGTGGGAACAGTAACAACATGTAAAAGACATTTGGACAGGCACATGGACAGGAAAGATTTAGAGGGATATGGGCCAACCACAGGCAAATGGGATTAGCTTAAGTGGGCACCTTGGTCTGGATGGATGAGTTTGGGCTGAAGTGCCATTTCTGTGCTGTAGGACTATGACTATGACTATGACTATGTGCTGTATGACTATGACTCAGAAGGGTCTGTGATGGTTGGTCTGTCTGGAAGACCCATGGGAATGCTCAATGGGAAACAATTAGCTTTATAAGCTGAATTTGAGTTTGTACCATCACAATTTCAAAAAAGATCATACAGCTTATGGTCACAAAATATTACAAACTCCCATTTGTTGCAGCAATTCAGAGTTCCATAAGAGCCATGTCCGTGCACAACCAAAATAAAATCAGTGAAAGCATATTGTATATGTGCCTAAATTTGTTTCTAAAGTGACTTACACAAACTCCGCCTCGTCATAGAATCGTAGACTGGAGCTGCTGAACTCTCCATGGTGGATCATAGAAACAGGCCCTTCAGCCTAACTTGTCCTTGCCAACCAAGATGTCTATCCAAGCTGGTCCCATTTGTCTGCAATTGGTCAATATCCCTTTAAACCCCTTCTATTCATGTACGGTAGTGTGGCGGTTAGCGTAACGCTATTACAGTGCCAGCAACCCGGGTTCAATTCTGGCTACTGTCTGTAAGGAGTTTGTACGTTCTCCCTGTGTCTGCGTTGATTTCCTCCGGGTGCTCCGGTTTCCTCCCACATTCCAAGAGACGTATGGGTTAGGAAGTTGTCGGCATGATCTGTTGGCACCGGAAGCATGGCAACACTTGCGGGCTGCCCCCAGAACACTCTACGCAAAGATGCATTTCACTTTGTGTTTAAATGTACATGTGACTAATAAAGATATCTTATCTTATCTTACCTGTCTAAATGTCTTTTAAATGCTGTTATTGTACCTGCCTCTACCACTTCCTCTGGAAACTTGTCCCATATACCCACCACATTCTGTGTGAAGAAGTTTCCCTCAGGTCACTTTTAAATCTTTTATCTATTTATTTATTAGTCACATGTACATCGAAACACACAGTGAGATATGTCTTGTTGCGTTGCTAAGAATGTGCTGGGGGCAGCCTGCAAGTGTCACCACTCTTTCGGTGCCAACATGGCATGCCCATGGCTCCTAACCTGTACGTCTTTGGAATGTGGGAGGAAACTGGAGCACCCGGAGGAAACTCATGCAGACATGGGGAGAACATACAAACTCCTTACAGGCAGCAGCAGGAATTGAGATACCCCTAGCCAGGGAAAAGGGAAAAGACATCTACCTTATCTACACCCTACCATCATTTTATGTACCTCTATAACGTCTCTCCTCAGCCTCCTATTCTCCAGGGAAAATTTCCCAGCCTATCCAGCCTCTCCTTATAACTCAAGTTCTCCCATCCTGGTTACATCCTTGTGAATCTTTTCTCCACCGTTTCCAGCTTAATGACATTGTTCCTACAGCTGGGTGACCAGAACTGCACACTGCTACTGACTGGCACAAAGGTATGAATACGGGTTGGTTGGGCTGGTTTGTGGGTTGCAATTGGAACTTACTGTGATTAAGATAATCTTTATTTCATGACTACAAAGTTCAAAACCTTGTGGCTCCTGTGTCCTGCTGCGTAATCTGTGCCCTATCTTCCAACATGCACACATTGGCTGCTCATATTGAGACAGAGTTCCTGCCCATGTTCCCATGTTACTATTATTAGCCAGTGGCTACTGATTTGGAAAACAGATACAGGCCTTTCCTGGGTTATGAACACCTGACTTACGGACAGCATTACATATGAACAAGCTCCCATAATATTATTAAATCCAAAAGTCAGACATATGTACATATGTTCGTTCCTATAAACAACAGAACTAGTTTCCTCGCTCTCTCTACTTTCAGTAATTGTTCTTTCTTATCAGTCTTGTGTGTTTTTGATGCCATTTGTGACAATACTGTGGAAGTATGGTTACCATATGGAGTGACTTTTGTGTATTTTCCAACTTATGGACAAAATTGACTTCAGGACGTCTGTAAGAACGGGACCCGTGCATTACTTGAGGATGGCCTGTATAATGGTGACAACCAATTCGGTTAAGTTCCGTCTCATGGTCATTTGTAACTGATTAACAAGACAGTAAAAACTGGAAGAGACAGTTCCCTTAAATAGCGATAGTCTGAGCATCAGTAGATGAGTGAAGAGCTACCTGTGCATGTCTCCACTGTAGCTGGAGCTGCTGTACTCTCCATGGTGGATCAACCTCCGGTCTACCACATGTGCGCCTGGTGGATTCTTCCATCTGGTATTTTTGAAGCACCTGGATAAAACTCCCTGTGCTGGCACTAAACACATCCTATGTGAGGATTATTCTTTCAGAGGAGGGCTTGTAGTTTAGGTTATCTGTATCTTTGAGAAAGAAGCAACACATTATCAGCCTCAAGCCAACAATGACTTCTTCTTAATGTTCCAGCTCATTCTTGGCTTCTCTGCTTCCTTCTTTCTGAGGGCTGCTATCTCTGAACATGTTGATGTATCAATGAATATTGTGGGCTCCTGGCAATGCTATTGTCAATGTCTGATCTATACCAAGAAGGGAAGAAATACTGATTTAACAGAGCTTTAAGAACGATGTGAGACTTTCTTATCTATTGTTCAGTGATGGAGAATGGTGGATCCAATAGAACAAGGATTGTGCTGGAATATTCTCCACTTGCCTGGAAGTGTGTAATGCAAAGTATATTCATGGGGCATGGCACCATCCTGATAAAGTAACCTACTGGACTGGTATATCATCATCTACCATAATCATTCCTTCTCATTACCATACCAAACCTGTCATGTGCACCATTTACAAAATGCATGGACACAACTTGCCAAGGCTGTCAACAATTCTCCCCAAACCCAAGACCTAGAAGGACATGGACAGCAAGGGTGTCACTGTTAACAGGAGACATGCCCAATATAGGGTATTCTTGAAAGATGTTGTGGGCTTATGTTATCTTGACTGATCTGGAAAGATCATTAAAGTTTTTGCAGAACTGAGTGCCCATTTGTATGATCCACAGCACTGGGCATCTCCTTCCTTTGGTCACAGTGATTTGTTCTGAAGGCCCGTTTCACTTGGTCTTCCTTCTCTGCCTGCCGCTTCCATGGCTAAGTGCTCTCTACCCTCCTGCTAACCAGGTGGCTGTGGTCTATTGTAACTTAAGGCTTTTGTTGAAGGACGTTGACAGAGAAAATATCCAGCATTTTACTTTAGAAAAAAAAAAACACGCAGCCCTTTGGTGCTTTTTGCTCACCAAACTAAAAGAAAACTTTGCAAAAGTTTTTTTTGTCACAGAAGCACTGTGACTTTAAGGATGTGCTTGATTCAAAAATTGCCTCTGTGTAATCTATACAGTTAACTGTGCCAGAAAACTTGACAATAACCCAAATGTTTCAGAAAGGAACCTAATTGGAAGTCAACTTCCTCAATGTGCAGAATAATGTGGAAGTGCCTGTCGCCGTATTTCTGTGCAAGAGTCGTGCAGCCTATCTCGCAGTGGAGCTGGGTTATCAGTTATCCACTGGCTCAGGGGATGTGTACGTGTTACCGCGACTCACTGCTCACATCAGGCGCCTTGGTGCCAGGCTCATTTGAAAAGTGGCCAAGATTCAGCTAACTCATTTCCTACTCATATAAAATCTAGAATTAAGACAGACTGTCTGGTGTTCAGCCTTTACAGCTTGCGTAATAACTACACATACTACACACACAAGCGTGAGTATATATATATAGCTTCTCTTTTGAAATTGATCTTATTATAGTCTGTGAATGGAAGTTGCTAGGAAACCCCTCAGTGAGTAAACTAAAGCCCTTGGATCATTACTGCATAGTTGTTCTAGCTGAATGAACAAATTTTACCTGTAGGTTTAATGTTGAAAATGTTAATCAAATGTGTTTTAAAATGGTGACAATCTTTGAAGAGAGTTGCCCTGCTGAGGTTATAAAGGTGCTATGTAAATGTAATCCCTTCTCCTTGTTATTCCTCCCCTCCTGATGTTCCTGAGGGCAGTAACTCTTCCTGGCTATGACTCAATGAGTGTCAGCTGTTTTGTCCACATGTGACCTACACCCTGAGAGCTGCCAGGCTATTTGACCATGGCAGCATCATAGTCTAGCCCCATTAAACACCCAGTCTCCAAACATTTTGAACAAGAAGAACTAAAGTTCAGCCTAAACCTTGACTAACTTTTCTTTTTCTAGCCCAGATCTGGAAAGATCAAGGATGATGTCCTTACCCACTTTTGTGGTAGGCATGGTAGTGTAGTGGTTAGCGTAACGCTATTACAGCGCCAGCGATCCCAGTTCAATTCCAGCTGCTGTCTGTAACGAGCTTGTACGTTCTCCCCGTGTCTGCGTGGGTTTCCTCCGGGTGCTCCAGTTTCCTCCCACCCTCCAAAGGTGTATGGGTTAGGAAATTGTGGGCATACTATGTTGGTGCCGGAAGCGTGGCGACACTTGTGGGCTGCCCCCAGAACACTCTACGCAAAAAGATGTATTTCACTGTGTGTTTCGATGTACATGTGACTAATAAAAAAATCTTAATGTTGAGAGATGGTTGACTGTTTTGTCAACTTTTTATCCTTTCACTAGCTTCTCCTTTCTCTGCACTCTCAAGCCCATTAACTCCTTGCCAAGATCCAGTTCTGTGCACAAGTCTCACTGTCTGTTACAAAAAATGTTAGAAATACACAGCAGATCAGGCTGCATCTGCAGAATGACAAACAGAGTTAACGCTTCAGGTCGAAGACCTGTCATCAGAACTGGGAAAGAGAAAATCTGTCTGTAATATAGCTATCTGTTTCCTTGTCCTCTTGATCATTATTCAGTGAGAGTGAATTTTGAGGAGCCAACACCTGGGTTTGTTGCAATTGTTATCAATCCTGGCTTTATCCAACACCCATGAATATTTTTCAGGGGGATTGCTGAATAGCAATCAGCATTGGGAACTCTTCACCTTTCCCTCCCTATTCCAACCAATTGTTCAGCACTCAGGACAATATGTCTAATTAAGAATAAAGCATAGAGTAAACTATGAGCCTTGTGCACCAGGTCACTTAGCTGCTGAACAAACAGACCTGGCAAACACACAGAGAGCCTTTGTTGTATTAATAAATTGTTGAAATTGTCATCTCTTTCCACAGTGCTCGGTCCATTCACAACTTCTCTGATAATGAAGCACTACTGGTAAACATCCAGGCTTGTGCTAGTAAGTAGCAGGTAACATTTGTGCCACATAGGACCCAGGCAAAGGGCAAGGACTGTCTCATGTTTCAGTGCCCAATGAAATATTTTCCAAACTATACAGAAAAAAATAACAAGAAATATTTTGATTCATTAGAAGTTACATTCTGTCTGGCTACACTTTGATATCATAGTATCAGGCATAAGTCAAGAAACCATACATTAAAAGAATGTTAGGCTGCCTATATTGAGAACATAGTCTAACATTTGTTCCAGCACATAGAGGGGTTGATTGGCTAATCCAATTGTCAATCCAACCTTGGTATCATATTGCTGTGTTTGACTGAGTTGAAGCATACAGTTACATACAGTCTAATGTAACATAACTACCTTCCACTCACTACATTTATCTCGACAAAATACCTTGCTTTTATTGGAAGAAGGTTCAATAGCTTCATTTGTAAGTTGTTTTCTCTGGTCTTTAAACTATTTTCAGGATTTTATCTCACCTGTTTTGAAAGAAGGGTGATACCTGTACATTCCAGCTGTGTTTTACTCAGTGGGGTACATAAGTGTGTTCTATTAATGCTTTTATATAGTGCTTTTGCACTTGTCAGAAATTTGTTTAAAACTTTGCTCTTCTCTCTCCCTCAGGCCGTTTGGACGTCTTTCATACACTGCCAATGGTGTGACCTTTTGACCTGTCATCCCTTCCCACAGTTGTGATCCAATAATGCCATCATATCCCTTCTCCCCGTCCCTCTCCCCCTCCCACCCCAACCATTTTTATTCTCTCAAACCTGTGAGTTCCAGGACTTCCAGTGACAATAAAGGAACAGCTCAAAAGCTAATAGTATGGGTGTCGGAAATCTGAAATAAAAACAGAAAATACAGGAAACACTTGGCAGATCAGGCAAAAGAAACAAAGTTGACAACTCAGGCTGATGATCTTTCATCAGAACTGAGAAAACCTAGAAGCTAACTTCATGAGAGTGTGGCGGGGCTAAAAGAAATGTAGAGACCAAGAGAGACTGAAGGACTGGTGGCTGTGTTAGCTGAAAGTGGTAGTTAGGGCTTGTCTGGGGGAGAATGGAGGTGTTCTTCAAATTCATCTCCCCGTACGTGTTCAGTGTGTCCAACGTAGAAGAGACCACATCATCGATGCCAGCTACAGTACACTAGATTGGAATAAATAGAAGTGAATCTCTGCTTCACCTAATAGGAGTGCTTGGTTCCATGGATGTTGGGAAGGAATGAGGTAAATGGGCTGGTGTTGATTCTCATGTGGTTGCAATGAAAAGTACGGTGAGGACACACTGGGGGTGGGGGTGGGGGTGCAACAGTCCTTTTGGAGTGCTGAAGGAGGAGGGGAAGGAAAGATCGATCTGTTGGTGCCATCGCATTTGATGAAGTATGCTCTACCTATAGGTGATGTGATGTCTTCCCATAAGCCCACTCCTACTTGATGATGCAGATCATGGGTTTGCAAGATAATATCAAAGTAGACAATGCATTTTGTATTGACTGTGGTGGAGGCCATTTCTACCTCGGAGAAACCAAGCCTACACTAGGTGACTGTTTTGCGGAGCACCCGTGCTCTATCCACCATGGCCATCTTGAGCTTCTGGTTGTGTGTCATTTTAACTCTCCTTCCCACTCTCACAGTGACCTCTCCAGTGCCGTGGTGAGGCCAACCACAAATTGGAAGAACGACATCTCATATTCCACTTGCATAGCTTACAACCCAATGGTATGAACATTGCATTTTCAAGTTTCAGGTGCTCTTCTCCCACACACACTCACCTGTCCACCAAGATTTCTTTTAAATTTTTTAAATTTTACTTACAGCGTGGTAACAGGCCCTTCCGGCCCAACTAGTCCGTGCCGCCCATTTTAAACCCAATTAACCTACCCCTACGTCTTTGCAATGTGGGAGGGATCCGGAGCACCCGGAGGAAACCCACGCAGACATGGGAGAACGTACAAACTCCTTAGAAACAGCGACGGGAATCGAACCCCGGTCACTGGTGCTGTAATAGCGTCGCACTAACCGCTACGCTACCGTGCCGCGTTTTCCCTTTTTTCACCTTTCCTAACCTCTCCCACCTCCTCTTCCCGGTTCCATTTGACCATCATCGCCCCCTCATCTGGTTTCACCTATCAGCTACCAGATTCTGTCCCACCTCTCCCTTGTACTGCTATCTATTGGCAATCATTCCTCCTCCCTCTCAGTCCTGATGCAGGATCTTGACCTGAGATGTCAACAGATGGAGATTTGGAGTGGGAGCTTTGAAAAGAGGTGAGTGTCTGTGCCTGTGCTTGCGAGTTTCACCCGGCAAGAGTCTAAAAGAGGCACGTTTGCAAATTGTTACTAGTTGATTGGCTAATTGACAGTAGCGAATAAAAGGAAGGTAGATATAAGCAGAGCAGCCATTGTGTGATTGGACCAGTGTAAGAGTGGAGCGCTTAAGGCTTTGGCTCAAGAGGCTTCAGCGAGAGGAGATGGAGGCGGAGGTGGAGGCTAAGGTAGGTAGGTCTCTGGTAAGTTTCTTTCTGTCTTTCTTTCTCTGATTTTTCCTTTAGTGCCGGGCTGGAATAGTTAGAATGGCTTCAGGGTCAGTGGTGTGTTCATCTTGTGAGATGTGGGAGTTTCTGGGAGACCTCCAGTCTCCCTGATAACTACATCTGCATGAGGTGCATCCAGCTGCAGCTCTTTACAGACCGTGTTAGGGAACTGGAGCTGCAGCTGGATGACCTTCAGCTCCTATGGGAGAACAAGGAGTTCACAGATAAGAGTTACAGGGAGGCAGTCACTCCGAGGCTGCAGGAGGCAGGTAGCTGGGTGACTGTCAGGATAAGGATGGAGAATAGGCAGGTAGTGCAGAGGACCCCTGCGGCCATTCCCTTCAATAACAGGTAAACTGCTTTGGATACTGTTGGGGGGCACGACCTCCCAGGGGAAAGCCACAGTGACCAGGTCTCTGGCACTGAGCCAGGTCGTGTGGTGCAGAAGGGAAGGGGGAGAAGAGGAGGGTGGTAGTGATAGGGGATTCCATAGTAAGGGGGGTAGATGGGAGATTCTGTGGACGTGAAAGAGACTCCTGGATGGTATGTTGCCTCCTGGGTGCCAGGGTCAGGGAAGTCTTGGAAAAGGTCCACAGCATTCTGAAGGGGAGGGCAAACAGCCAGAGGTTGTGGTACATATTGGTACCAATGACAAGGGTAGGAAGAGAGATGAGGTCCTGAAGAGGGAATATAGGGAGTTAGGTAGGAAGCTGAAAAGCAGGACCTCAAGGGTAGTAATCTCTGGATTGCTGCCTGTGCCACACGCCAGTGAGGGTAAGAATAGGATGATTTGGCAGATGAATGCATGGCTGAGGAGTTGGTGCAGGGAGCAGGGTTTCAGATTTGTGGATCATTGGGATCTCTTCTGGGGAAGGTATGACCTGTACAAAAGGGATGGGTTACACCTGAACTGGAGGGGGACCAATATTCTTGCTGGTAAGTATGCTGGAGCTGTTGGGGAGGGTTTAAACTAGTTTGGCAGGGGGATGGGAACCTGAGTACCTGAGTGATAAGTCAGAGGTTGGTGCATTTAGTGTACAAGTAGATGCAGCGTGTAGAAAGACTGTGGGGAAGGATAGGCAGTTGAAAGGGCAAAATTACAGTCAGTTGGATGGGCTGGGTTGTGTCTACTTTAATGCGAGAAATATCAGGAATAAGGCTGATGAACTTAGAGCATGGGTAAGCACATGGAGCTACGATGTTGTGGCCATTACAGAGACTTGGCTGTCACAATGGCAGGAATGGCTGCTGGATATTCTGGGGTTTAGATGTTTCAAAGGGGACAGGGATGGAGGTGAAAGAGGTGGGGGAGTGGCTTTGCTGATCAGGGACAGTATCACAGCTGTAGAAAGGGAGGATGGCCTGGAGGGATCATCGACTGAGTCGGTGTGGGTGGAAGTCAGAAACAGGAAGGGAGCGATCTCTCTATTGGGAGTATTGTACAGACACCGCCCCCCCCCGCCCCCCACCCAATAGCAGCAGAGACGCTGAGGAGCAGATCAGGAGGCAGATTTTGGAGAGGTGCAAAAATAACAGGGTTGTTGTCATGGGTGATTTCAACTTCACTAAAATTGATTGGCACCTCCTTAGTGTAAAGGGGATAGATGGGGCAGAGTTTGTTAGGAGCGTCCAGGAAGGATTCCTGACACAGTATGTGGACAGGCTGACCAGAGAGGTCATACTGGACCTGGTACTAGGCAATGAGCCTGATCAGGTTTCAGATCCCTCAGTGGGAGAGCATTTTGGAGACAGTGACCATAACTCCTTGACCTTTGCCATAGCCTTGGAGATGGATAGCAGCAGATGATATTTTTTAAATTTTATTTTTTTAGATTTTAAAAAAAAATTTTATTTACAGCGTGGTAGCAGGCCCAATGAGTCCGCACCGCCCATTTTATACCCCAAATTAACCTATCCATACGTCTTTAGAATGTGGGGGGAAACCGGAGCACCCGGCAGAAACCCACGCAGACACAGGAGAACGTACAAACTCCTTACAGACAGTGATGGGAATCGAACCCCGATCGCTGGCGCTGTAATAGCGTCATGCTAACCGCTACGCTACCGTGCCATGGGAAAGTATTTAACTGGGGGAGGGGGAATTATGATGCTATTAGGCAGCAAATTGGAGTGTAAATTGGGAACAGATGTTCTTGGGGAAGTGCACAACGGAAATGTGGAGGTTGTTTAGGGAGTACTTGCATGGGGTTCTGGATAGGTTTGTCCCACCGAGGCAGGATAAGGAACCATGGTTGACAAGAGACATAGAAAGAAGCTTACCTAAGGTTTAGAGAGCAAGGATCAGACAGGGCTCTGGAGAGTTACAAGGTAGCCAGGAGGGAGCTTAAGAATGGACTTTGGAGAGTTAGAAAGGGGCATGAAAAGGCCTTGGTGAGTAGGATTAAGGAAAATCCCAAGGTGTTCTACACGTATGTGAAGAATAGGAGGATGACTAGAGTGAGGGTAGGACCGATCAGGGATAAAAGAGGAAACGTGCCTGGAGTCAGAAGTAGGGGAGGTCTTCAATGAATAGTTTGCTTCAGTATTCACCAGTGAGAGAGACCTTGACGTTTGTGAGGATGAAGTATAACAGGCTGATACACTGGGGCATGTCGATGTGAGGAAAGAGGATGTGCTGGAACTTTTGAAAAACATTAGGATAGAAAAGTCACTGGGGCCTGATGGGATATATCCAAGGTTACTATGGGAAGCAAGGGAAGAGATTGCTGCACCTTTGGCGATGATCTCTGCATCCTCACTGGCCACAGGAGTAGTGCCAAATGATTGGAGGGTGCCAAATGTCCTTCCTTTGTTTAAGAAAGGAAGTAGGGATAACCCTGGGAATTACAGACCAGTGAGTCTTACTTCAATGGTGGGCAAATTACAGGAGAAGATTCTTAGAGATAGGATTTATGGGCATTTGGAGAAGCATAGGCTGATTAGGGACAGTCAGCATGGATTTGTGAGGGGTACATCACGCCTCACGAGCCTGATTGAATTCTTTGAGGATGTGACAAAGCACATTGATGAAGGTAGAGCAGTGGATGTGGTGTACATGGATTTTAGTAAGGCATCTGATAAGGTTCCTCATGGAAGGCTCTTTCAGAAAGTCAGGAGGCATGGGATCCAGGGAAACTTGACTGTGCGGATTCAGAATTGGCTCGCACATAGAAGACAGAGGGTGGTTGTAGATGGAACGTATTCTGCCTGGAGGTCTGTGACCAGAGGTGTTCTGCAGGGATCTGTCCTGGGACCCCTGCTCTTTGTGATTTTTATAAGTGACTTGGATGAGGATGTGGAAGGGTGGGTTAGTAAGTTTGCTGATGACACGAAGGTCGGTGGTGTTGTGGATAGTGTAGAAGGTAGCTGTAGGTTACAACAGGACATTGATAAGATGCAGAGCTGGGCTGAGATGGAGTTCAACCCGGATAAGTGTGAAGTGATACACTTTGGGAGATCGAATTTGAAGGCAGAATACAAGGTTAATGACAGGACTCTTAGAAGTGTGGAGGAACAGGGGGATCTTGGGGTCCACGTCCATGGATCCCTCAAGGTTGCTGTGCAGGTTGATAGGGTTGTTAAGAAAGTATATCGTGTGTTGGCCTTGATTAGCAATGGTAGTGAGGTTCAAGAGCCGCAAGGTAATGTTGCAGCTCTATAGAACTCTGGTCAGACCACACTTGGAGTATTGTGTTCAGTTCTGGTTGCCTCCTTATAGAAAGGATGTGGAAGCTTTAGATGTGCAGAGGAGATTTATCAGGATGCTGCCAGGATTGGAGAGCATGTCTTATGTGAGCTAGGGCTTTTCTCTTTGGAGAGAAGGAGGATGAGAGGTGACTTGATAGAGGTGTACAAGATGATAAGAGGCATAGATCGAGTGGACAGTCAGAGACTTTTTCCCAGGATGAAAATGGCTAACACAAGGGGGCATAATTTTATGGTGATTGGAGGAAGGTATAGGGGGGTGTCAGGGGTAAGTTTTTTACAGAGTGGTGGGTGTGTGGAACGCACTGCTGGCAGGGGTTGTGGGGGCAGATACATTAACGATATTTAAGACACTCTTAGATAGCCACATGGATGAGAGAAAAATAGGGGGCTATGTGGGAGGCAAGGGTTAGATAGACCTTAGAGCAGGATAAAACGTTGGCACAACATCATGGGCTGAAGGGCCTGTACTGTGCTGTAGTGTTCTATGTTCTCTGTTCTATACTGCTTGACCTGCTGAGTTCTTCCAGCATTCTGTTTAGTGTATTTTTGGGTTCTTGTATGTCACATATTAACATACACTGTTTCCCTTTTTTGAAAGGAGAGATTCACATAATCAGGGTATTTACAAATATTACCTGTCTTCTGGGTCTCCATGATGTTCTCAAAGGAGCTTGTGATGAAGCGATTTATCCACATGCTGACTGGAGGAAGGCATCATTTTAAAGTCTTCATTTAGAGCCTTGTGTTGTTCCTTCCACTATCTTCACAGGATCAACTGCTGGATTGTACTCATGACCACATCATTTGTGATATTCCCTTAAGGGCGATGGGAGAGGTTACAAAGGAAGAAGAAACATGGGTGGACAGGTGAGTGTGTGTGGGAGGAGACTTGAAAATTCAACCTGAAACTTGAAAATTCAACATTCATTTCTTGCTATATTGAAGTGATTCATGTGCACACTTTTAATTCTGTTTCCTTTCAGACAGCCTTTGTAACATACTTCAACTAACACTGCAACATCCGATTTACTAGTTATTGTTAGCTCCCAAACTCTAACTGTCCAAAGTGCTTCTCTCTATCAGCTTAAGTCATAATTTTGCTTCTGTCTCAACTGCTTCTCTTCTACTCTCTCCTCAAGAGATGGTTGTACTGAGCTCTATCATGGTCTAAGTCTTGTATATATTAATAACTCCATCGTTAATCTATTATGGAACATGACATCATTCTGAAATTGAGCAAAATGTTTGCAAATCCATGGCTTATTGTTAAGCTCGACCAGCATTGTAATATTGTTAGTTTAATGTTTATTTTACAATCTACATCAATCTTTTTGCCTCACCTTTTGACGTTGGATGATCTGGTGAAGTGAATGTGTGCTTTGTACAGTTTTATTTCCGAAAGTGCTCAAGTAGAAATAAATGAATCTCAGGACCATTTTTGACTAGATTTTCTGTTAAGTCACGACAAGAAAAGAATAAATCTCAATGCACTAATCATACCCTCTGTTGTAGAATAGGAACCAACATCAGATATCTCAATTAATTTCTAGTGACTATCTGTGAGTACTAAGTAGTTATTAATCCCTTTCCCTCCTCAATATCTAGTGACTATCTGTGAGTACTAAGTAGTTATTAATCCCTTTCCCTCCTCAATAATTAATGTGTGGTCTTTCAAAAGGTCTTGTTGGCCATGCTTATCACTACCAGCCCTTCAAGATCCTTACCTAAACCAGGTCAAGAAACAAAATATCTGGCAATTATCTTCAAGTTCCAAGTACCAGTTTGTTCAGTGTGAACACCTTCTGAAATATGTCATTTCAACACTCAATATGACAACTCTGTATTCGGATTTAACATAACCTCGTTCCATTGACATCTCATATTGTCAGTATGGCCTCATGTCTTCATCTGGACTTTTGTCTGATTGAGATTAGCCTGTTAAAGCTCTTTTGAGAACAATATCTTTTTGTGACTTCTTGTCCATCACCATTGCTGCAACTTGAAATTTTCACAATGAAGAGGGATATCTGATGCTCACATGATAACCGTGCCAATTTAGCTGTAATTGCATTTTGTTTGAACTTCTGTATTTGGTCAGTCACTCATATTGAAACAAGAATGGCCTAATCTTTGCATTCTCGATGTAACCATTGTCAATATTGTCAAGATTTGCTTACAAAGTTTTCTGGTCTGTGACCACAGTAAAAGGTCGGCCCAATAGGAATTGAAACTTTTCATGCTGGAGACAATTTCCAATGTCTCTTTCTCAATTTGAGCATTGTTTCTGTCTTCGCCAATGTATGTAATAAGCAAAGACAATTACTTTTTCTTGACTGTCAGTCATTACACCATTTATGATAGCTCCTACTTCATTATTCGAAGAATCACACGTTTTAACATGTGTTTTACATCATAATCAGCTGACAAAGACTCACTTCCAAGGCTTTTACAAATGTCTATGCCTTTTACAGTTCTTTATCACAATTCCAACACTCACCATTCTTCAGTAACTAATGTAATGATGTCAATACTCTTTGCAAGATAGACCTACTACAGCATTGTACCATGCCTTAGAATGACCTAAGTTCTGCAAAGCCTTTAGGCTTCCTTAATTTCACAATTGCTTCCCCTTTTCATTGACTGGTTGCAAATCAATTGCATCTACATTTAGCCCAAGATAAATACTACTTTTAGCACAACTGAACTGCTAATAGTCAAGGACTTTCACTTTCCGTACTTGTAGTTATTAACACATCTTGATTATGCAGACATTGATCTGTACCCATAGTGTCTTTCCTTTGGTTGTTTGAAAAACTGTACGTGACGATTTCCACTGTAAAGTCCAATGTAAAAATATAGTTCCTTTATGTGTAGTTACACTCAAATATTTTTGACAGCTTGCTCACATTCGACTGATGCAAGTTCTACTTGTTAACTGTTGTTACTCCCTAAATATTTCATCTGATCTAAAGCCTGATCTAACGTCTTCAATAATTTTGATTTCATTGTGTTCTTCGTCAATGATGTTTGGCTGGACTGATTTAGATGTGTACACACACCCATGATTCAGTAATTTGTGTTTGTTTTGGTGCACTGATTGTTTGACTATGCTTTTGTTTTAAAGCTTGCTTTACATTACCACTAGTGGCATTCATGCTAATATAAACCCAATCCTCTATTGTTCTTACTGGCTTCAATATTACATTCAACTTCCTCTCTCATACTTTTGGTATGAAAACCTCCCATCTGTGAAAATCAATCACTACGTTGTTTAACCACCACAGCTTTAGACTTGCACGCTAAGGACATACACTTCTCTGTGACAATTAGAACATTTTGTTGTTTTAAACTGACGAATAGGCCATGGATGACTTCCACTATGTCCGTAACATCAATTGACGCTAATTTCACAAATGTGGTTTGAGCCTGTTTGTAACTCCAGCCTTTGTTACGGCTCTTTGGTTTCTCAACTATACGGTTCTTGTAGTTGCACCTTGAATTGAATGAAATTCTTTCGCATTCCTCTGTGCCATTTCCAAGTTTTCACACAAGATCAAACGTGAGATTCCGTGTGTTTAATAAATTTGACTGAATTAACTCACTGATTGAACTATAAACAAACTTGTTACCTGACAAGATTGGGGGAAAAGAAAACACCAAAGTTGCAGTGCTGAGACAGGTCCTTCAAAGAGACAATATGCTTGCTGACAATGTTGCCTGACTTCCAGTTCCTTGTTCCAGATTTGTAGCCCTACGCAGTTAGTGAGGGTTAGGATTAAAGTAATCTTGCAACCTTTTGCTTCCTATACTGAATGAAACATCCTTTGCTCTCTGTGGTGTTGGATGATTCTGTGGCGCTAATGTACTGTACATTTCAGAACCTATAGCAGTTAGAAGATTACTTTTCTTGTATGGCATCATTTTGTGCATGTGCATTCTCACAATTTCCACTACATTATTGCTTTTAAAAAATCATTTCCAGATATGAATTGAAATGCTCACACACCTAATCATATACACTGTAGCTTCAATGGGTCTAAGAAGCATTTTATCCTCCTTTTCTGATGCAGATCTTACCAAAACTGGTTATATCACAGCAGAATATGTGATGGCACTAGGTGCAATCCATTATACTAAACAGGCATTGAAACAGTATTCCCCACAGTTACAATACCTGTTTGAGTCAATGGCTGCACCATTGCAATGCCCTTAAAGAACACAACAAAATAGGAACAGGAGTAGGCCACTAGACCCTCAAGCCTCCCCACCATTCAATATGATCGTGGTTGATCTACGCTGGTCTCAATTCTTCTTCTGTGCCAGTTCCCCATAACCCTCAATTTCTCAATCTTTCAAATGTTTATCTATCTCCACCTTAAATATATCTAATGATCTGGCCTCCACTGCCCTCAGGGGCTGAGAATTCCAGAGATTCACTACCGTCTCGGAGAAGAAATTTCTATGCATCTCAATTTTAAATGATTGGTCTTTGTTTTGTAACTACAACCTCTTGTTTGTGACTCTCCCTCTAGTGAAAACATCTCAACATCTATCCTGTCAACCCCCTTTAGGATCTTATGTCTTTGAATAAGGTCACCCTCACCAGTTTTTATAGATGCACCATAGAAAGCATCCTTTCTGGATGCATCACAGCTTGGTATGGCAACTGCTCTGCCCAAGACTGCAAGAACTTTCAGTGAGTTGTGAACACAGCCCAGAGTATCACATAAACCAGACTCCCCTTCATTGACTCTGTCTACACTTCCTGCTGCCTCGGGAAAGCAGTCAACATAATAAAAGACCTCCTCCCACCCCAGTCATTCCCACTTCTCCTCCCTTCCATCAGGCAGAAGATACAAAAGCTTGAGAACACATACCGCCAGGCTCAAGGACAGCTTCTATCCAGCTGTTAGAAGATTCTTGAACAGACCTCTTATACGATAAAGATGGACTCTTGATCTCTCAATCTAGCTTGTCATGGCCCTTGCACTTTAATTGTCTTCCTGCACTACACTTTCTCTGGAACTGTACCACTATATTCTGCATTCCATTATTGTTTTTCCCTTTTGTACTATCTTGATGTGCTGATGTATGGAATGATCTGTTTGGATGGAATGCAAACAAAGCTTTTCACTGTATCTCGGTACATGTGACAATAATAAACCAATTACCCCTCATCCTTCCAAGGAATAGATCCAAACAGTCTAGCTTTTGATAGAACAAAGTGGAATCCCTACTCTGTTGGACTATTATGTATTTCCCCAGTGCACACACATCCTAAGTCACTCTGCTGACTGACATATTTGGACGTCCTTCCACTTCGCAATAAGAATTGTTTCAGTTACTATCCAAAATCTCACCCAGGAGCCCTTCTCCCTTCTTGAGCAAAGTTTTGGCTAGTTTTCTATCCTGTGCTCACTTTCCAGTCCTCACTCAGGGTTAGCCGCCACTATGCTTAGCATTGCTGATGGTGACTTGAACTGTCACTGTCATCACCAATGCTATCAGCTCGCAGATAAGTCTACCTGTTTGATTCAAAGTTTCTTTCTTTCTCTTCACACAAGATTCATTCTTTACAGTCTCATTACTAATTCGTATGCGTGGGTTCTCATTCTAACAGAATGCAGTGCCAAGAATATATAATCACTGAGAAACATGAAGAGCTGTTGAAACGTGTATTTTGTTTATTCCACTCTAACTACACTGTGCATTTGTACATACTTTATACATGTATATCATTTACATGCATTGCATTTAGAGACCATTAGATAAGATAAAATCAATCACCTTAAATCACTTAAATTAACACACCAAGAAGGGTGTAGCCTTCAACTATCAATGGCATGATGATGTTCGATACCTGTATCTACAGAAGAACATATCATATCTGCACTAGTATCTCAGTGAGTAGCGCACGAATCAAGTACCATGTGTTTTTCTGTAATTTGGTTCCATTGGCACCAGCAGCTCAACTTTCTCATGCAAATGACGATTCCCTGTGTAAACTCAAATATTGTTGATGGATGAGTCAACCACAGAGGCTTCATAGTTAAACTTATCCAATTCGCACTTAAGTGGCAGTCCAAGTAAGTGGCAATTACTGAAGATATAGTGAGCCTTGATGAGTTTTGACCTTCCTAATTCTAGGAACACTAATAATTCTCAACTGTGAAGAGAAACAAACTAATTCTGTGTGTCAGGAAATTAATTTGATTTGAATGTCTTAGTATCATGACAGGTAGCACATTTACCCACTGAATCATGTAGGCAGATGTTTTAAGAGGATTAAATGGTTGACGTAATGATGGAAGAGTGGATAACAAGAGCTCAAAAATTTTCTATCATCTGCCAATGACTTTAGTGGAGGTTAAAACAGAAGCATGGTCACATAAGTACTTTTTCTCTGGTTTGATTTCCTCAGATTGAATATGTAATCTGTCCATAGATCTATCTTTTTGATAGCTAACAGAACATCAATGTTCTTCCCCCTTCATTTACTGAACCTTTAATCAAAACTAGGAACTAACATTCTTGCAGCAACAACTAACACAAATAACATTTTATGTGGCTTATTGTGTGGAGGACAAATTGTTAATGAACCAAGTGGGTTTTTGGTTGAACTTAAAAACTTGGGAGAGCTGAAAAAGATAAATAACCTACACCTTGTCATTAACCCTGTGTTTAGTACGTCTTCCTAAACCAATCCTAGAAACTGTTCATTGGTTAGTCCCTTATTTCTTACTTGCTCAAAGGCTTTTGACATGAATGGCTGCATTTAATTTTCTTTACACTTATATTTATTTATTTATTTATTAGTCACATGTACATCGAAACACACAGTGAAATACGTCTTTTTGCGTTGCTAAGAAAGGCCGTTTCGAAAGGCAGCCATGCTAGTGTGGTACTGGAGTCACGTATAGACCAAGCAGGATAAAGGTTGCACAGCTCCTTCACTATTAGGCATCAGTGAATTAAATGGGTTTTTATGACAATCTTTACAGATTCAAAACAATTAGTACAGCATCATACTCATTCTGCAGTTTGGTATCCCTGAATCCCTGCAAACAAAGAGGCCAGTGAACAGACTACAAGACCATTTTTAAGAACAGAGGTAATTAATTCATAACAGTGCTCCCAATTCATGTTCACTTAGTTTATCTACAATAATGCCCCACTCTCCATGCAAATGATCTGCCAACTATCTACAGATTTTCTTTATGTGTGGATTATCATTCTTTCAAATATTTCAGGATTGTGTACCTGTTTAAGTAATGCAATATAATTTAATCTCTTACAGTTTATATTTCATCTTCTACCATAAGAAGGAGAGAAGGAGGATTAAGGGAGACATGATAGAGGTATACAAGATATTGAGAGAAATAGATAGAGTGGACAGCCAGCGCCTCTTTCCCAGGGCACCAATGCTCAATACAAGAGGGCATGGCTTTAAGGTATTGGGTGGGAAGTTCAAGGGTGATGCCAGAGGTAGGTTTTTCACCCAGAGAGTGGTTGGTGCATGGAATGCGCTGCCTGGGGTGGTGGTGGAGGCTGATACATTGGACAAGTTCAAGAGATTGTTAGGTAAGCATATGGAGGAATTTAAGATAGAGGGATATGTGGGAGGAAGGGGCTAGATAGTCTTAGGTGTGGTTTGAAGGGCGGCACAACATGATGGGCCGAAGGGCCTGTATTGTGCTGTATTGTTCTATGGTTCTATAATTGCATGTGCATGCCTCAATATTTAGTTTATGCCATCAGGATTGCAAAATAAGAAGTAATCGTGCTTTCGTTTGAACTTGTTAATTCGTTAATGTGCCTAAATAATAGATTGTTTCAAACTTTAGTTTTCAAAATATAAGTAAGCTTGCTAAGCACTTTCCAGGGGATGCTGTTGTCACTGCCGATTTCCATGTGTTTTGGTTCCCCAAGGAAATTCTCAAGAAATTTTGTTACAAGTTACCTCCAGCAAATTTGGTGTAGAAACTGATGTAAATTCCAGCATCATTTCAGTATAACTTAAGACAGGAAATTCCATCTTGATATTTGTTTTGGCTCTGAGCCTTTTGCCTTGCTAATCAATGCTTTCACTAGAGCAGCGGGAAGGAGACAGATCTCTGGGAACAAGGCCAAACACAAACATATATTTCCATACTTTTCCTTGGAAACATCACTAAAATGGCTGTACTGATTACCAAGCTGGTTAATGCACAATAATTTCAATAGCATGTTTGTCTATGAGCATTACTAGTTTCTCCTCTCTTGAATTTTTCCTAGCTTATGCTAATTCATGCAGAGAAACTATGCGGACCATATAAACCACCATCTCTGGGATAAAAAAGAAATAAAATGAGCCTTTTGGGGAGAAAAATATGATTGCAGTATTTGTAGAATTTTAGAGAATAGGACAGAAGGTGGTTGAAGTATAAATTCAGCCTAAAAGTGAGGAAAAATTATTAGGCTGAATTGATTGGAAACAGAACTGGGTATAAAAAATATAAGCACTTTGCCCTGTTATTGTTGAATAAATATCTTTATTTCACAGATCTATTGTTTACATGCGTGTGAAAACACAACAAACAGAATAGTAAGCAATGGATTTTAAACCACAAAATTATCTCCATTCACCATAATCTCTCTCTCTCTCTCTCTCTCTCTCTCTCTCTCTCTCTCTCTCTCTCTCTCTCTCTCTCTCTCTCTATTACAACACATCTAAAAGCTATACAACAGCTGTGCTGATGAGACAATATAAAAAAATCTCTGCTCCTCTGGTTTATATGGGCACCTTTTCAACAAATATAAACAGATCACGTATTTCCATGAAAGAGGTGTCTCAACTACTGTCTGTGGACTATTTACACCAGAAACGTGATGTAAAATGGTCAAATCCAAAAATAGTACGTGCTGAGAAGACCATCGAAGGTGAAAGCGCAGAATTTACACAATGACTAGGATAAAGTATGTAGGATGACAGAACAGTGACAGATGAAATTTAAAGCAGATTTACAATAAGGAGGAGGTTGTGCATGAACAGATGAAGAGGAACAAGAGCACACCAATCAGCTCCTTGAACTTGTTCTGTCATTCAGTTCGATCAACAGTGATTTGCGTAGCAACTACATTTAACTACCATAGCTTCATATTTTTAATGCCTTTAACTGACAAAAATCCTTCAACTAAATATTTCAATTGACCTAATGAAATACTGCAGATTTCTACTGCACTAAAAAGCTTGGGGAAAAAACTGAGACACGCTGCATAAAATCTGTCCAACCAATGGAGGATAGGAGTGAATGAAGCCAACAAAATGCTAAACTATGAGGTCAAATCCAGAGAAGGTACGATCAAAGTCTACATTGCCCTTGGTTGGCCACACTTAAAATACAACATCCAGACACAAAAGAGGCATTTAGATTCTAGCACCCTTGCAGCAAAGAGCATCAAAATGAATCCCAACTGTCAAAGGTCCAAAATATGAAAGAACTGATTCTCAAGAAATTCTTTTTCAAATAAAGATTGATCACCCTGTGGAAGTTTTCTATATTACAAAGTATTTACAGCACAGAAACAAACTGTTCACCTAACAGAACTGTAGTGATGCATATAATCCCTAAGCTCATCAACATATTCTATTGCTTTATTCTTTATGTACTTATTAACTTGCCTTTAAAGTTATTTATTCCCTTTAAGTGCATTTGTTCTCCTCAACTAGGTGGTGACTTCTGCTATGGAACATTTCTATGGGCGTTGCCGGCTCAACTCATCCAAGGGAGTATGCTTCAAGGGTGAATGTGAATACTAAGTATTAATAGGCTGTTGGGACATCCGAGGACAGGTTAACTGATTCCGAGCTTAAATGTCCACTTTTGCTACTTCTGACCAACCAGCATCCATGAGCATATTATATGGAGCAGCTCGGTCTTATATTCTTCCAAACTAACTCAAAAATGAACAAATCTCACTAATTCAGGACATATCACATATCCTGGAGACACAAGAGACTGCAGATGCTGGAATCTGGAGCAACAAACAATCTGCTGGGGGAACTCAGCGGGTCGAAAGACAGGAATTGTCGACCTTTCAAGATGCAGGGTTTCAACCTGAAACGTCACAGAGTTCCTCCAGCAGATTGTTTGTTGTATCACATATCCTATTTTTTAGAATCAGAATCAAAATCAGGTTTATTATCACTGACTTATATGTCATGAAATGTGTTGTTTTGCGGCAGCAGTACAGTACAAAATCATAAAATTACTGTAAATTACATAATAAATAGATAGTGCAAGAAAAGGAATAATGAGGTAGTGTTCATGGGTTCATGGACCGTTCAGAAATCTGATGGCGGAGGGGAAGAAGCTGTTCCTAAATTGTAGAGTGTGGGTCTTCAGGCTCCTGTCCCTCCTCCCTGATGGTAGCAATGAGAAGAGGGCATGTCCCAGGTGGTGAGGGTCCTTTTAGTGATGAATGCCAGGTTCTTGAGGCACCGCCTCTTGAAGACATCCTCGATGGTGGGGAGGGTTGTGCCCGTGATGGAGTTGGCTGACTGTACAACCCTCTGCAGCCTCTTGTGATCCTGTGCATTGGAGCCTCCATACCAGGCTGTGATGCAACCAGTCAGAATGCTCTCTATCATACATCTATTGAAATGTGCATGAGTCTTTGGTGACGTACCAAATCTCCTCAAACTCCTAATGAAGTAGAGATGCCGGCGTGCCTTCTTTGTGATTGCATTTACTAATGCGTGTTGTGAAAGACATGTTTGTAACTACAATATCACTAAGTTTATGGTGAGCCTCAGCTTTAACCCAATGAACAGAAGATAAAAATAACAAACATTTCCAATGCAATGATGAAGCTTTTTTTTAAATGGAAAAAAAACAAGGAAACAAATATGAACACAAGAAATTGAAGCTGGCTTAGATCAAATCAGATGCCTTAAGTTACTTAGAGAAACTGTTGATGAAGCAGTGTAAAAAACAGATAATTTATAAACAAGTGAAAGGTATAAGATAACATTTATGCAAAGCATGAAAATGAGAAGTTTTATTTGTAACCAGCTTTGGTGAAAAGTTGCTGAATAACTCAAATCTGGGGTGTTTTTAGCTTACCAGATTCTAATGCATTTGAAGCTTTAAGGTGCTGTGGAAAATAATAGAAGCAAACAAATGAATTTTGTGAAATATTCAACCATTTAGGGAATACAAGAGAATAATGACCGGATAATCTGTGTGTTTGTAACACTGGCTGATTTCCTCTTCTATAACCCATGAATGAGGAAGTTAACATAAGCATCTCAACCTCTGCCTTGATTGAGATTCTCTATTTCAGCAATAAACAGATCAAATCTGAGAACTTTCTATCCTGTGTAGTTTAGTGCAAAAAGTCCAGTAACTTAAGAAGTATGAGCAGAGGTTGGCCATATGGCACAGTAACCCCCCAGTACCATTCAATAAGATAATGGCTGATCCTGTACCATAGAACCATAGAACAATATAGCACAGTACAGGCCCTTCGGCCCACCATGTTGTGCTGCCCTTCAAACCACACCTAAGACAATCTAACCCCTTCCTCCCACATATCCCTCTATCTTAAATTCCTCCATATGCTTATCTAACAATCTCTTGAACTTGACCAATGTATCAGCCTCCACCACCACCCCAGGCAGCGCATTCCATGCACCAACCACTCTCTGGGTGAAAAACCTCCCTCTGACATCTCCCTTGAACTTCCTGCCCATTACTTTAAAGCCATGTCCTCTTGTTTTGAGCATTGGTGCCCTGGGAAAGAGGCGCTGGCTGTCCACTCTATCTATTCCTCTTAATATCTTGTATACCTCTATCATGTCTCCCCTCATCCTCCTTCTCTCCAATGAGTAAAGCCCTAGATCCTTTAGTCTCTCCTCATAATCCATACTCTCTAATCCAGGCAGCATCCTGGTAAATCTCCTCTGCACCCTTTCCAACACCTCCACATCCTTCCTATAATGAGGCGACCAGAACTGGTCACAGTACTCTAAGTGTGGTCTAACCAGAGTTTTGTAAAGCTGCATCATTACTTCGCGACTCTTAAACTCGATCCCACGACTTATGAAAGCTAACATTCCGTAAGCTTTCTTAACTACCCTATCCACCTGTGAGGCAACTTTCAGTGATCTGTGGATATGAACCCCCAGATCCCTCTGCTCCTCTACACTGCCCAGAATCCTGCCATTTACCTTGTACTCCACCTTGGAGTTTGTCCTTCCAAAGTGTACTACCTCACACTTCTCTGGATTGAACTCCATCTGCCACTTGTTAGCCCAGCTCTGCATCCTATCAATATCCCTCTGCAAGCTTCGACAGCCCTCCACACTATCCACAACACCACCGATCTTTGTGTCATCTACCAACTTGCAAACCCACCCTTCCACCTCCTAAGTTATTAATAAATATCACAAAAAGTAGAGGTCCCAGAACTGATCCCTGTGGGACACCACTAGTCACAGCCCTCCAATCCGAATGCACTCCCTCCACCACAACCCTCTGCCTTCTACAGGCAAGCCAATTCTGAATCCACACGGCCAAGCCTCCCTGGATCCCTTGGCCTCTGACCTTCTGAAGAAGCCTACCAAGCGGAACCTTATCAAATGCCTTACTAAAATCCACGTAGACCACATCCACTGCACTACCCTCATCAATCTTCCTGGTCACCTCCTCAAAGAACCCTATCAGGCTTGTGAGGCAAGATCTTCCCTTCACAAAGTCATGCTGGCTGTCCCTAATCAGTCCATGATTCTCTAAATGCTCATAGATCCTATCTCTTAGAACAGCTTACCCACCACAGACGTAAGGCTCACTGGTCTGTAATTCCCTGGACTATCCCTACTACCTTTTTTGAATAAGGCGACAACATTCGCCACCCTCCAATCCTCCGGCACCATCCTCGTGGCCAACGAGGACTCAAAGATCCTAACCAATGGTTCAGCAATCTCCTCCCTCGCCTCACGAAGCAGCCTGGGGAATATTCTGTCAGGCCCTGGGGACTTACCTGTCCTAATATTTTCTAACAACTCCGACACATCCTCTCTCTTGATATCTACATACTCTAGAACATTACCCTCACCAACACGGTCTTCAGCATCATCAAGACCCCTCCTCTTGGTAAATACTGAAGAGAAGTATTCATTGAGAACCTCACCCACTTCCACAGCTTCCAGGAACATCTTCCCACCTTTGTCTTTAATCAGACCTACCTTTACTCTAGCCATCCTTCTGCTCTTCACGTACAAGAAAAAAGCCTTGAGATTCTCCTTAACCCTACTTGCCAAAGCCTTTTCATGTCCCCTTCTTGCTCTCCTCAGCCCTTTCTTAAGTTCCTTCCTTGCTACTCTAAATTCCTCATGAGTCCTGTCTGATCCTTGCTGCTTACACCTTATGTGAGCTGCCTTCTTCTTCCTAACTAGTTGTTCCACCTCTCTCGTTACCCACGGTTCCTTCACCCTGCCATTCCTTCTCTGCCTCACCAGGACAAATTTATACCTAATATCCCAAAAGATCCCTGAACATCGACCAGATCTCCATAGTACATTTCCCTTCAAAAATGTCATCCCAATTTACACTCTCAAGTTCTCGCCTTATAGCCTCATAATTCGCCTTTCCCCAATTAAATATCTTCTCGTCCTCTTTGCTCCTATCCCTGTCCATGACAATTCTAAAGGTTATGAAGGGTAACCTTCATTCTAAAGGGTTATGTATTTCAAGTCCACTTTCTTATTTGATCCTCAAATACATCCATTTCCTAGGTACCTAAGAATCCATTATTTTCAGTCTTGAGTTGGTTTAATGACTTACCACCCATGAGATTTAGATTTCTGAGGACTGCCTCCATCTGAATGAAGAAACGGGCTACCCCTCATCCTGAGATATCATCCCTACTTATCCATTAAGCCTCCAATGCAGCCTTTCAAAAATACTATTTAGCCTTTGCATATCTGAGATTTAAATCACTGTCACGTGAACGCAGCCCCAGATTTTAACAGCATGCAATTGATTAAAATTTTGGTGGCTTTATTAAAATATCAGCATTATGCCATTATTCACTGGGTGTAAACAGAGATGCTCACTTCTTGATTGTGCTGAGGAGAACATTACAAAGCTCCATGCTGCGAACTCTGTGAGGCAGACAGTTGATTGTGACAACAAACAAAAGTTTTCTCTATGAATCCACTTATTCTCTCCCAGTGGTCTCCTAGCTTCTATCCCACTGTTAGAAGACTATCGGACAGCCCTATTGTACGATAAGTTGGACTCTTGACCTCACAATCTACCTCATTATGGCCTTGCACCTTATTGTCTGCCTGCACTGCACTTTCTTTGTAACTTTATTCTGCTCAGTTATTGTTTTTCCCTCGTACTACCTCGATGTACTGATGTGGTGAAATGATCTGTATGGATGGCATGCAATTCAAAGTTTTTCATTGTACCTCAGTACACGTGATAATAATAAACCAATCATGGCAGTAAAAATCTTTCTTTTAACAGCCAATGCCCCAACGATCATCTTCCTTTAATTTGTACGATAGCAAAAAGAGAGAAAGTCAAAGAACAGTGTTTACAATAATGATTTAAAATCGCAGTCACTTTTCTCTATGCATCCCATTCTATTTCATAAAACTATATTTTTGGACCAAACTGCATCATTAATTGTGAGGACAGTTGGGCAATTTGCTACCGTAGCTCAAAATATACTACAAATTGAAATGGCACAGTTTGAAGGGTGGCGAAAGACGAAAGTGGACAGCATCAAAATACATTCAAGCAGCAAGGTGATATACTCACTGATTAACTCTGGCAAAATTGTTCTCAAATTTCCACACAATAAATAACTGAAAACACATATAAGGATTTGGGCTAAAGAGAGAATGTCAAATGAAGCAATGTAAAGACTTCCTGACTAACAGGCTGCAATCCATCAGGATAGGCAGCAACACCTCCACCATGATTACCCTCAACACTGGTGCCCTGCAAGGCTGCATCCTCAGCCCCTTACTTTATTCCCTCTACGCTCACGATTATGTGGCCAGATTCTGCTCTAACTCCATTTACAAGTTTGCAGATGACACCACCATAGTGGGCCAGATCTCAATGACGAGACGTAGTACAGGAAGAAGATAGAGAGTCTGGCGACATGGTGTCAAGACAATAACCTCTCCCTTAATGTCAGCAAAACAGAAGAGCTGGTCATTGACTTCAGGAAGTGGGCCGGAGCACACACCCTTGTATGTATCAATGGTAGTGAGGTGCAGATGGTTGAGAGCTTCAAGTTCCTAGGTATAAATATGACCACCAACTGCCACGTATATGCTATGGTCAAGAAAGCACACCAGTGCCTCTACTTCCTCAGAAGGCTAAGGAAATTCCACATGTCCTCAATGACCCTCACCTATTTTTGCAGATGCACCGCAGAAAGCATCCTATTCGGATGCATGACAGCTTGGTATGGTAACTGCTCTACCCAAGACCACAAGAAATTGCAGAGTTATAAACGCAACCCAGTCTATCATGCAAACCAGCCTCCCCTCCCATGACTCTGTCGACACTTCCTGCTGCCTCAGAAAAGCGACAAACATAATCAAAGACCCCTCCCACCCTGGTCATTCTCTCTTCTTCCCCCGTCCATTGGGCAGATGATACAAAAGTTTGAGAACATGTACCACCAGGCTCAAGGAACAGCTTCTATTCTGCTGCCATTTGTCTCTTGAACGGACCTCTTATATAATAAAGAGGAACTTTTGATCTCTCAACTTCTCTACTTGCACTGCACTTTCTCTGTAACTATAACACTATATTCTGCATTCTATTATTGTTTTCTTTTTGTACTACTTCGATGTATAGAATGATGTGTCTGGATGGCATGCAAACAAAAGCTTGTCACTGTATTCCAGTACATGTAACAATAATAAACTAATTACTAACTAGAGGAAGAAAGGCAAATCTAGACCAATTATTTGATATGTTTGAGATGAATTTAATTCAGAAAAAATCTTGTGACATAAATAAAACTGTACAACAAAAGAATGGAAAATAAAATTACACAAATATGAAGATAGAATTCTAAAAACTTTTCCCAATTCAGCTGCATTCTAGTTCTGCATCAAAGCTTTACATCTCGGGTGTGGTCATTGTTAATTATGACAAATACAATCTCAAGGAAAATTCAGTGGAATTACTCTGATCACCATTTATTGAACTGTTGATCATATGCCAGGAACCTGGGAATGAAGCCTAGCAACATGTTCTCTGCAAGTATTGTCACAGTGCACACAGGCTAAGATGCCTGGGGTTTTCAGGGGTGTTTAGAAGCTTAACTAAAATTCAAGACACAAAACAGCAAATTTAAATTGACATTATTCTGCCAGAAAATGGTGCAATGAAGTGGCATTTGCATTTATTTATCACCATAAAATATCAATCAAATATCTCAAATTCACATAAATTAAATATTTAGAATAGTATATTTAGAACTATTCATTGATATGATGTCAATTACTGCAGTCATTTTATTCTCAGCAAGATGCTGCAAATGACACTAGATGAACCAGCAGGCATTGTTTTGCTGTTTGATTAGCTGAGAATGTGTTAGCTAGGATTCTGGAAGACCTCCCTCCTTCTCTGCATAATGTAATTTGAGATTGAGGTATAAATGACTACATAAATGTAAGCATTTTACATTGCTTTAATTCCTTTACTCATATTTTTGCATGCTGAGACTACTTTTCATAAATGAACGCTTCCTTAAATCACAATGGTGATTTTTATTCAAGCTAAAATAAAACAGATTGTATAATCTTGCAATATAGCTCATTCCGACATTAGTTTAATTATCTTTTTGTCTTTCCCATTTTTTCTTGCTTTTCTTCCATTTTCTCCTACTCAACCTGGACACAGTTCCATTGACACAAACTACCCCCCCCCCCCCCCCCCCCCCCCACAGTTTAGAAAATTTGCATTATGGGCTATGTCACTCTGGGAACACCATAGCATAACCTTGACTTTCACTGTCCAAACAAGATGTCCAGTGGATTTGCTCTCCCTTCCTCCCCTGCACCTGCCTATCACCACCTTGTGCCCATCCCGCCTCCCCTCTTTTGTCCACCTATCACTGTTCTGCTTTTCCCTCCTATATATTGGGCTTCACCTTTTCCTATCTTCAGTCCTGAAGAAGGGTCCTGACCCAAAACATTGACTGCCTGCTTTTCTCCATGGATGCTGCCTGGCCTGCTGAGTTCCTCAAGCACCATTGTGTTTTTCATCTAAATTCCAACATCTACAGTCCTTTGTTTCTCTAAACTTCAGTAAAGATTAGTGAAGAGAAAAAAAACAGATGATTTCTGCCCTCCCTATTTAAGATCAATTACAGTGCCCTTTTTTCTGACTGTGATCAGCTGATTCAATCAGGTTTCAAATGTATAACCTTTATTTGAAGGGCTAGAAAGAACACACTAAACAATAGATTTAACCACAGCACGAATTGCCTGATGTGTTAATATTATTCAATCGTAAGCTGCAAAAATTACATGTAAATAGTTAATGTGTCAAATCAATATCTCAGTTATTGGCTTGATCTGCAGTCTTAATTAATTTAATTACTGGTTGGTTCACCCTGAGTGGGACACTCCGGACACACTTGCTAAACTCTCTTCACCCTTGAACAGGGTCACCGAGACGTCTCCCCCTTGGCTCCTGTGAGCCATTGGGCATGGGGGTGGTTTAAAGTGTCCCAAACCACTGTCCAGCTGAAGCTGCAGGTGCAGTGGTGTGGTTCTGGCTTGGGTGTGGGGAGAGGGTGGGAAAGAAAAAAAAAATCCGTGCCTTATTAGGGTGGGGAGGGGGTAGGATTGGAGAACAGAGGCAGTTTGAGGGACAGGTGATTGGTAACAGAGGGTTGAGGAATGAGAATGGTATTAGCTGGGTAATGTGCAGTGGCCAAAAGCACATGACAGAAGTAATGGCATTTACTTTTGTGGGATCCCAGATCAGTGCAGTGATAATAAAACCCAGTTACTTCAGGGGTGACCAACGATGGGTGCTCCAGGGCCAACGTCGACCAACTTTCCCTACAATGCTGCAAATATGGTACTGCATGTGGAATTCCACTTCAGGCATGCATCAAATGATATAAATTAGGTCAGGCACGCTAGTGTGACTTATGCCAAGAAATACCTAGTTGCATTTCCAGAGTGATGTAAAATGATACAGAAATGATCACATCACATCACATCTCTCTCCAGACACAATGGTGAAATAAACAGTACTGTACAATCAAACATCCAGGCAAATGTGTTTCCTATGAGTTCTGGTGATGCCACTTGGTTTTTATTTCAACTCATTTGTAACAAGTATAAAATCCATTGGGCTAGCATAATAATTAACTGGACAAAATAATTCAGAGCCCTGTGCTAATGATGTGGAGACGTGCTCAAATCCCAACACTGCAACAGAAGATTTTGTTTTAGCCATCTATAGAATGTGGCCATTGCTGTCAAGCCCAGCTTTTATTATCCATCCCTAATCTCCCTTTGAGAAGGTGGTGGTGAGATGCCTTCTTGAAGGTATTCCCACAGTGTTATTGAGTAGCAAGTTCCAGGATTTGTTTCCAGCAACAATGGAGGAACAGGGAAATACTTTCAAGTCAGTATGTTGTGTGCACCACCTACAGGTGGTGACATTCAGTTAATTAAGTATTCTGGAATATCATGAAATTATCGGACTGTTGTAAAAAGCTCTTGGGATCATTAACGTTTTAAAAGGAAGGAATTCTGCTGTTCTCATCCGGCCCATGACTCCAGACCAACAGCAAAATGAATGACTTTTAAAATGCTGGTAAAGGGGATTTGGGGATGGACAATGAATGCTGGCTTGCCAGCAACACCTACAAACTATGAAAGAACAAAAACTGACCATCTAAACGTCGGGCCTCAAAACTGAAACACATGAAACAGTTACAAACGCTGCCGTTGTGAAAATTCATTCTTGATAATGGGAACTACTATTCTTACAGAATAAATACAGTAGGTCAATGTTCTGCAAAAATTTATGCACAGGCCTTATGCAGAGGTAACTCTATCATGCATTACAGAATAATATTAAGTAATATGAAGCTGGTTTTCCCTTGGACCAGCTAAACTGTGAGGGCTTATCATTCCACATCTACACTGACTTTGCCCAGTGTGCACATGCAATGTAGAGGCAAGATCTTATGTCATGGCATCATATGTGCTTGACAAACTACTATTGAAACAACATTTTCTGGTCCTACAAGACCTAAAAAAGACTGGGACATGAAGTAGATCCCAGTGTTATAAAATCTGGGAGACTTACTTTGACAATATCACTAGTTATGTTGATGGCAAACCAATAAGGAGCTCTATTTTGGATGCAATGTCTTGTTTGCTGACGGGTACTTAGTTGTTATTAAAAATTTTGCAGGTAAAAGTGTGGAGTTTCATTTAAGTAACAATTTGCAATGGTTTTCAGGATATAGCGAAGTGCTTCATGTATAATAAATTACTTTGAAGGTCTGAAAATCAACAAACTGTAGATGCTGAAAATCAAAAACAAGAACAAAAAAATGCTGGAGACACTCAGTAGGTCAGGCAGCACCTGTGGAAAGGGGTACAGAGCTATTGTTTCAGGCCAAAGAGCTGATGAGTGATTCCAGCATTTTCTGTTTTTGTTTACTTTGAAGTTATATGGCTTGGGCTAATTAAGTAACAATTGTATACACAAAGATGATCCCCCACACAATGGTTGGTTATTTAATTTGGTGCTGGATTGTGATTAGAATTCTGGAGAAAGCTACCTGAAATTCTTCATGCAGATTCATGGGATTTATCTTAATAGGCAGACAAGATCTTGGTCCAGTACCAAATCCTACCATGTTTTTGTTTAAGACAAACTTTTATTGTGTAATTTCTGCAAAGGATTTAAATGAGTATAGGTATTTCCCTCTCTAGTTCTAAATGTCAGGTATGGCATTAGTGACATGCAAACTGGTTAATTCAGATGAAGTCATTGTTTGGTTCTGCCATTTATCATCTGCAATTGGAGTGCCATCATCACTTCCTATATTACTAGGTACTTTGAGATAAGTATTTGTTGCAGTAAGTTACAGGTGAACTATTCTGTGAATACATCCAAAATTGTACTCTTCCTGGTTTATTTAGCTCTATATAACAACCAGGAAGGAACATTTATCCAGTAAGTAATCAAATGATATTAAAGTTTTATTTTAATCTAAATTCTTCAATTGAAAATACATTTCTACTGGTTTATATTTATCAAACAACATTCTGATTTTATACTTTGCTCATAATTGTGCACATAAGGCATTTCAAAATGCAATTAAGAACTTCCATTTAAAAAGTATTCATTTGACAGTATAATTGCTCGTTTGGTTGTCAAGATAAGAGCTGGACAGTACCTCCATCATTTGTCCAGAGCCTGCAATATCGCTACCGAGTACACAAATTCTTTTCTTAAAGCTTTTATTATCACTTAAATAAAACAACACCCTATTCTGTCTCAGTTTTTTTACCTACAAATAACTCGCCTGGATCAGGAAGACTGCATTCTAAAACATTTTAATTGAACATTATTACAAGCAACAAGCAATATTGGTATTCTGAATCTAGATAGGAAAAAGCGAGTGTTGCATTCATGGGATATTTCATATTCCTCTCCTCCCCCCATATTTACTACTTGGGCAGGGACATATCACCTTTTACCCTGGATAGGCAAAGTGATTCATTTTGATACAACTAACTATTCAAGAAATTGAAACGTTGACAATTATAATTAGTTGCTTCCGGCCATTTGAAGCAGTACTCTGATACATGAATGACAATTTATGTTGAGTCCTCAATTCTCTTTTCCCTGCCCATTCACCATTCTACTGAAGGTGCAGAGCATGTGAAATTTGGACGAAAGTTTCTTGCTCTTCTTATACAATTGTTTTGTTAACTTAGCCCCTTTTACCCCCTCCCCACCACCAATCATCCCAAGAAGCAGGTTATCAGCCAGAATCCATTGTAAAAAGCTGGACTTGCTGTGGATTCCAATACAATTCAGCAGTGGAGTTATAAGCCAATGACCAAATGTATGGAACAAAAAACTCCTCCGGCTGCTCCTCTTCAACATACTTGAACTTAAGTTCTGGGAACTTCTGTGGGGAAAGAAAGAGACAAACAAAAATGATTAATTTTATGCAAAGCATTCTGTCAAGGTCTTTCAGTAGCCAACTATCTTGAAGCAGATTCTCTGTATCCCTCTTTATCCTGAAGGGTCCACTCAAACTCCCCAAAACAAACCAAAATGTACATAGTCATTGAATTTTTATGAATGTGTGTATGATCATTGTGCAGCGGCCATGCTAATTTTCTCAGTATCATTCTAGTTTAGTATGTATGCCAATGAAGCATAAAAAACACTGAGGCTGAGAGGAATAGCCTTTTGTGTCTGCTCTGCCATTTAGTATCATCATGGCTGATTATCTATCTCAATATCATTTTTCTATTCCCTCCCCACATCCCTTTGATGCTTTTTGTGTCTAGAAATCTATCTAGCACCTTTTCAAATACATTCCATAATGTGGCCTCCACTACCTACTGTGGCAGTGAATTCCATGGGTTCATCAGCTTTGGAGTGAAGAAAGTTTTCCTCATCTTACCCCGTATCCCGTGACTATGACCCCTAGTTCCAGACACCTGAGGAAATATTCTCCCCACACCAGTCTGTCTGACTCAGTCAGAATTTTGTATATTTCAAGTAAATCCCATCTCATTTTTCTAAATGCTAGTTGACCCAACCTCTTCTCATATGACAGTCCTGCTATCCCAGGAAGCAGTATGGTGAACTTTTGCTGCAGTTTTCTATGACAAGTGTATGCTTTCTCAGAGAAAGAAACGAGACTAAAACTGCACACAATATTCCTGGGGTGGGTCTCATCAAAGCCATGTATAGTGAACCAAAACATCCTTGCTCCTGTACTCAAAACCTCTTGCAATGAGGGCCAACACATCATTTGCCTGCTTAACTGCTTGCTGGACCTGCATATAGGTGACCCCCACATTATTGGAGTTAGGGGTGGGGTGGAATGGTTACTTTCCTAGAAAACAATCTGTACTGTGATTTTCTGTAACACAAAACCACCTCAAGAAACTGAAGTGGATTAATTTACAATTATCCACATGATGCTGCATCTGTCGTGTACTTGCCCACTTATTCAATTTGCCCAAATCATCTTGAAGCCTTTGTGCTCTCCTCATAACGTCATTCAGTTTCGTGTCATCAGCAAACTGCACGGCACAGTACGGTAGCATAGCATAGCGGTTAGCGTAATGTTATTACAGTGCCAGCGACCTGGGTTCAATTCCCGCTGCTGCCTGTAAGGAGTTTGCACGTTCTCCCCGTGTCTGCGTGGGTTTCCTCCGGGTGCTACGGTTTCCTCCCACATTCCAAAGATGTACAGGTTAGGAGCTGTGGGCATGCTATGTTGGCGCCAGAAGAGTGGCAACACTTGCGGGCTGCCCCTAGCACATTCTTAGCAACGCAAACAGACGTATTTCACTGTGTGTTTCGATGTACATGTGACTAATAAATAAATATCAGATTTGGTTTCATGGTCATTGATACACATTGCAAACAGCTGCGTCTAAGCATTGATCTCTGAAGAACCCCACTAGTCACTGCCTATCACCCTGAGGAAATATCGTTTATTCCCATTCTCTGTTTCCTGTCTGTCAGCCAAGCCATTCATTTGTTATGCTAGCTCTGAGCTATAACTAACACCACTGATACAAGCATTGATCATCTCCAAACTCTGTGACATGCAAACTGCTTAATGCAGTTCAAGTCGGGCCTTTATCGTCTGCCAATGGGCTGTAGTGCACTAGGTTTGATGGCTTATTTTTTAATATACTCTGTATTCAAGCAGAGTCATTCAACAGATCTGTGCCATTCAAGTTCATTAAGCACATGATCAGAAGAGGAAGTCTGCTTGGGCTGAGGCTCGGTGGATAAGTGATTCTGTAGCTACTGTTCGACTTTGGACCCCTCCTCCACCACAGAATACTTGTAGATCAAGATTGTCCTGAACATACTCAATATCTCAACACTCTAGCTTGTCCTTAAGGGTCATAAGATAATGATAATGCCCACTGCGGCTGCTTAACATCCTCTATATGTTGGTTCCTTGTTTCCCTCAACAGAGGCATCATCAATTTAATTACAATCTTGTCCCGTCTAAGCCTACTTTACCCTCAATCCTTTTAATATCTCACATTGTCTAACTCAAATCACGAACAACTATTTATTTATTCTGATGCATTTGGGACCCTGTTGCCTCTTTTAGGAACCTGCCCTCCCTCACTGCTGCCTCTGCAATTCTGCTCTTCTCTTTGCGGCTCCTGGACCCTGCTCTTGCCTGCCGCCACTTTCACCAGCAAGGTTTGTGGACTGGGGAAAATTACTGGCCTGTGCTCATGCAGCATAGGACAAGGATATTCCCAACCATATGAGTCTGGGTGGTCTTCCTACTACTGCCATGTATATTTAGTTTAAGTTATACTTGAAAAAAACAAGCAAATAAATAGATGCGTTTTAAATGAAAAGGTTTCAAGTCCTCAGACCATTCTAAACTACTTCACAGACAAAGCTATTTTTTAAATGTAGTCACTTATTTATACAATTTGTGGACAGCAATGCCAATCAGTACAAAGTAAGGTTCCAGAATGAGAACCGATATATAAATGACTAGGTATTCCGTGTCGATGTTATTGAGAGAGAGTTGGAAGTTAGCCATGACGGCAGCAATTTCCTTCCAAGAGTGTTATGGAATCTTTACATTCAGCTGAAAAGGAAAATGGTCCCTCGCATGAAAGTCCTACCTCAACAATGTCACTCTTTGATAATACAACAATCCCTTAGTACTGTTCTTTAGATTACATTCTCAAGTCTTAGGCAAGGCTTGACCCACATCTTTGTGATTTAGAGGTAAGAGCCTTACTACTGAGCCCAGCCAGACTTTAACCTCGCTGTAATTGGCAACGTAGCCTTAGACCTAAAACATAGGGTAGTGGCTAGGTTGTAACTTTACGTTCTGAATTGTTCCCAGTTATGATTATATTGTTTATTTTTATTTGCTAATATTATACTGTTAGCATGTTATTTCCCATCATAAAATAAGAGAAAATTAATCACAAGACCATAAGATATAGGAACAGAATTAGGACATTCGGCCCATCAAGTCTGCTCTGCTATTTCATCATGGCTGATTTATTTTTCCTTCTCAACCCCATTCTTCTGCCTTCTCCCCGTAACCTTTGACACCCTTATTAATCAAGAACCTATGAACCTCCGCTTTAAATATACCCAATGACTTGGCCTCCACAGCCATCTGTGGCAATGAATTCCACAGTTTCACCAGCCTCTGGCTAAAGCAATTCCTCCTCATCTCTGTTCTAAAGCGACATCCTTCTATTCTGAGTCTGTGTCCTCTGGTCCTAGACTCTCCCACCACAGGAAACATCCTCTCCACGTCCACTCTATCCAGGCCTTTCAATATTCGGTAGGTTTCAATCCTTCAATCCTCATCCTTCTAAACTCCAGTGAGTACAGACCCAGAACCATCAAACACTCCTCATAAGTTAACCCTTTCATTCCCAGGATCATTCTCGTAAACCTCCCCTGGACCCTCTCCCACGCCAGCACATCCTTCCTTAGATATGGGGACCAAAACTGCTTACAGTACTCCAAATGTGGTTTGACCAACACCTTATAAAGCCTTAGCATTACATCCTTGCTTTTATAGTCTAGTCCTCTCAAAATGAATGCTAACATTGCATTTGCCTTCCTTACTACTGTCTCAACCTGCAAGTTAACCTTTAGGGAATCCTGCACTAGAACTCCCAAGTCCCATTACACCTCCGATTTCTAAATTCGTTCTCTGTTCAGAAAATAGTCTACACCTTTATTCCTTCTGCTAAAGTGCATGGCCATACACTTCCCTACGCTGTATTTCATCTGCCACTTCTTTTCCCATTCTCCTAACCTGTCCAAGTCCTTCTGCAGACTCCCTGCTTCCTCAACACTACCTGCCCCTCCACCTATCTTTGTATCATCCACAAACTTGGTCACAAAGCCCTCAATTCTGTCATCCAGATCATTAACATATAATGTGAAAAGTAGCGGACCCAACACCGACCCCTGCGGAACACCACTAGTCACCGGCAACCAACCAGAAAAGGCCCCCTTTATTCCCACTGTTTGCCTTCTGCCAGTCAGCCAATCAATAAGGTAGAAGCTTCTCAAAGGTCTGCTGAAAATCCATGTATTGATTAATCATATTTCTCTGATCATCAAAGCCTTTTAATGATTTTTAAATGTCTGATAATCGTTAAAACAGTTTAAATTGGCCCATATAGTTAAGAATAAATATTATTAAAATACATTTTTTCAAAAGCATCTTGAAGTACTAAAATTAAGACAAACAATCCATTTGCCTGCACTTAATTTTTTAGTCAAGGTATAAATTCATATGTTTAGGGTCACCATGACTGGAATAAAGTTGTGGGAATGGATCTAGGCCTTCAGCTCAGTATGTTAGTGCTCTGCCATTTGACTTCTGCATTTCAATGTGCAAACTCAAATGCTACAGAGGAGCTGACCAGAGAGGAAGGTTTTGCTGATTGTTGTTTATGAAACAGCAGGCCTGAGGGTTCATGATCTGGCTTGATGTTTCTGGCTGCTCAAACAACTTGAAGACATCAGGGCTATAAAATACCAAGTATCCCCAATGAAATGACTCCTGACAGCAGTAGATGATGGGAATGTGATGTTGAGGGGAACTTTGTTTGAAGTCTGTGATTAGGGCCATTGCTTTATCATTGATCACAAATCCTGGGTCATTATTCAACGTATAACAACATTTTGATTGGTCTTGACCTGAAACGTTGACTGTTTATTTACCTCCATAGATGCTGCCTGACCTGCTGAGTTCCTCCAGCACTTTGTGTGTATTGCATTTTGATTGGTTGCCTATTTGTCAATGTGTCACTAGAACATGAGTAATGGCAAGATAATCATCAAAAAGATGGAAGATATTTTAAAGGTTTCTTAAAGATACGCTTCAAGTTCCTGGAACATGTAACATCTCAAACTGATCTTGGACACCATACTTTCTACAAGTTTTTGTCTGAAACCAGGTATTTTGGATTTAACATAGAGAAACAGTGATAATTCAAAATACTGTCATGCCAGTTGAAGCCGACTCTGCTCTCTATAAAAGGACATGGTTCAGATGAGGGGCAGATTGTTGGCCCAACATGAGGGAAACATTGACATTACAAACTACCGAGAGATGATCATATGCCACTACATTATTAATGGGCAGTTGCCTCCCTGCCTTTGTCATCAATGTTCTAATCCTGTTGCGCACTAGTAAGTTTGTCCAGGGCTGTAACTTCATCCTAATGAATAATGAAGAGGGCTACATTTCACCTCTCCATATAATTTACTGTTCTATGCAACTTTATCTAATAGTTCTGCCAGTCTGCCAACTGCAAACAGCAGTTAAAGGCAGTGAAATTGATCTCTTAGTACTATATAGTACATTCACTTGCACAGAAGAGTTAGATATTAATTAACAAAAAAGAAAAACCTCATTTTCAGACCAAATGATCATGTAACTGGTGACAGCTGATACAACAGACATTTATTAACAAGGCCAGAAGCAAGATGGCAATTCTTAATGGTTTCCCACTGTATTTAAGTCTTTACTGGCATAATTTAAAAATGCAACAATTCACAAGATCTATCATCACACTTCAATTAAAATACAATTATATTCAATGGTAACAAAGTTAGCTCGTTAATTTATTTTTATAACACTGATTGCAATCTGTTGCCATTTTCTGATATTTTCTGAGAGCATTAAAGTCCAGGCACACCATCAAAGAATAAGGTTGGACAAAATACCCAGTGAGAGATTCTCAAATACTTCAATTTAACTTCAATTTAAAAAAGGAAAAACAATACCAATGTATGAGGAGCTGACCTACAGACCAGTCAATCAACAAAATCAAGCAATTCTCCAATGCTTCAGACTCCCTCACCAGCATCTCTAGTTATAACCTATTCCATCAGCAGGATGAACTCATTAGAAGTAGAGAGCGTGGTGAAATAAATTCAGATGGAAGTACCCTGGAGAACCACACACTTATACCTAATTCTATGTCACCTCACATATTCAGACAAGCACGAAATGGGAACCCCACTCCCCCCCCCCCCACACACACCCCTCCATTAACATACCTCTTAGTTCTCCTTAATCTAGATGAAAAATTTTGTAGAATCACAGCAGAGAAATTTATGACATAGAAAAGGGAAATTCAGCAGAATGTATCCAGACCATACAAAAAAGACGACGACTAATCTAGATCTTGATCTTTACCAATATGGATTATAACACTTAACTCCTCATCCAGGTACTTTTTAAATGTGGTGAGGGTTTGTGTCTCAACCACCCTCAGTTTCTCACGTAGAACATAGAACAGTAGAGCACAGGAACAGGCCCTTTGGCCCACTGTGCCTGTGCTGACCACATGCCAAACTACATTCATCCCCTCTGCCTGCACACGGTTCATATCCCTCCATTCCCTGCCTGTTCATGTGTCTATCTAAATGTCAATATCATATTTGCTTCTACCACTTCCCCGAGCAGCATAGCCTAGGCACCCACCATTCTCTGTGTAAGGAACTTTCTTTGCAAATCTCCGTTACACTTTTCCCCTCTCACCTTAAACTTACATCCTTCAGTATTCATTCAATACATTTCTACCCTGGGAAAAAGACTCTATCTACCTTACCTATGCCTCTCATAAGTTTATATACTTCTGTCACACCGCTCCTCAGCCTCCGACACTCCAAAGAAAACAATCCAAGTTTGTTCAACCTCTCCTTATACCGAATACACTCCAATCCAGGCAACATCCTGGTAAACCTCTTATTCACCCTCTCCAAAGCCTCCAGATCCTTCCTATGGTGTGGTGACCAGAAATCCACACAATACCCCAAATGTAGCCAAGACAAAGTTTCATACAGCTGCAACATGACTTCCCAACTTTTATGCTTAATGCCTCCACCAATGAAGAAAGCGTGATGTATGCCTTCTTTACTACCTTATTCACTTGTGTTGCCACTTTCAGGGAGCTATGGATTTGCACCCCAAGATCTCTCTGCACATTAATGCTCTGAAAGTCCTGCCATTTATTGTATACATTCCTCTTGCATTTGACCTCCCAAAATGCAACATCTCACATTTGTCCAAATTAAACTCCATCTGCCACTTCTCGGCCCGAATTTTCAAATGACCATAGTTCTATTAGTTTTAAAATAGTTATGGAAAAGAAAGGACTGATCCACAAGCTAAAGTCCTAAATTGGGACAAGGCTAATTTTGATGGCAATAGATAGGAACTGGTAATGATTGACTGGGAAAGGCTGTTAGCAGGTAAAGGGATATCTTGCAAGTGGGAGGCTTTTAAAAGTGAGATAGAGAGAGTTCAGGGCCAGAATATTCCTGCTAGAGTGAAGGGTAAGGCTAACATGATTAGGGAACCTGAGCAGAGGAGGGATATTAAGGGTCTGGTCAGGAGAAAAAAGGGGCATATGTCAAGTGTAGTAAGCTGGGATAAAATGAATCCCTTGAGGTGTATGAGAAATGTAAGAGTACACTGAAGACGGAAATCAGAAGAGCAAAAAGGGGACAGTAAATATGCTTGGCAGATGAGAATCCTAAAACATTCCAAAAGTATACTAAGAGCTAAAGGGTAGCTAGGGAAAGAATAGGTCCTCTTAAGGATCAGTGTGGTCATCTATGTGTGGAGCCATGGGAAATGGGTAATGTCTGAAATGAATAATTCTCGTCTGTACTTAGCGTGGAGGTCATGGAAGTTCAAGGATCAAGTTCAGAGAACAGTGACGTCCTGAAACATATTGACATTAGGAAAGTGGAGATGTTGGCGTTCTTGAAGTGTATAAACGTGGAGAGATCCCCAGTGCCTTATCAGGTGCTGTGGGAAGCAACAGAAGAAATTGCTGGGGCCCTGGGAATTAATTTTGTACCTTCCTTACCCATGGATGAGGTACCAGAAGACTGGAGGGTGGCTAAGGTTGTGCCTTTATTTAAGAAGGGCTGCAAGGAGAAGCCAAGGGACTACAGGCCAGTGAGCCTAACATCAATGATGGGAAAGTTACTGGAGGGGATTCTGAGACAGAGGATCCGTCTGCATTTGCAAAGGCCAAGACTGGTTGGGGATAGTCAGCATGGTTTTATGAGTGGGAAGTCATCACATGAATTTGATTGAGTTTTTTTGAAGAGGTGACCAAGAGGACTAATGAGAGCAGGGTTGTAGACGCTGTCTAGATGGACTTTAGCGAGGCCTTTGACAAGGTCCCACATCACAGGCTGGACTGGAAGGTTAGATCACATGGAATCTAGGGTGAGTTAGTCAATTGGATACAAAATAGGCTTGGTCGTAGAACGCAGAGGGTGGTAGAGGAGGGTTGTTTTTCAGATTGGAGGCCTGTGACCAGTGGTGTGCCACAGGAATCAGTGCTGGGTCCCCTGTTGTTTATCATACATATTAATGATTTGGATGAGAATACAGGTGGAAATGGGATGAGCTCAGACCTTCATCTACTACTACCCTCTGTCTTCTAAGCCAAGCCAATTTTGCATCCAATTTACCAACTCATCATGTGACTTAATCTTCTGGACCAGCCTACTATGAGGGGCCTTGTCAAGTGCTTTACTAAAGTCCATGTATACAACATCCACTGCCTACCCTCATCAATCATCTTTGTCACTTCCTCAAATTTGTGAAACAGAACCTCCCCCACACAAAGCTATGCTGACTATTGCTAATAAGTCCATGCAAGCGAATCCTGCCCCTGAGAAGCTTCCCAATATTTTCCCTACTACTGATGTAATGATCACTGGCTTCTAATTTCCTGGTTTGTCCCTGTTGCACTTTTTTAAAACAGGAATAACATTGGCTATTCTCCAGGCTTCTGGCACCTTGTCTGTGGCTAAAGAGGACACAAAGATCCTTGTGAAGGCCTCAGCAATTTCCTCGCTTGGTTCCGTGATCCCGAGGACTTATCCACCCTAGTGTTTTTGAATATACCCAGCACCAACTCCTTCTTAAAATCGACATGCCTAGACTATCAACATACCTCTCTCTGAAGTCATCATCATCCATGCCCTTTTCCTCAATGAATACCAATGCGAAGTGCTCATTAACAACCTCACCCACTTCTGGTTCCATGCATAAATCACCTCTTTTGCCCTTGAGTGGATCTATCCTTCCTTTGCTACCCTCTTGCTCCTAATATACATATAAAATACCTTGGGATTCTCCTACTTGGCAAGGACTTCTGGCCCTAATTTCATGTTTAAGTTCTTTCCTGCTTCCTTTATATTCTTCAAGGGCCTTGTCTGATTTCAGTGACCTAAACCTTATATATGCTTCCTTTTTCTTTAAGCAACAGGGTTGTTGCAGTAGATGACTTTAATTTCCCCAATGTTGACTGGGACTCCCCTAGTGTCAGAGGCCTAGATGGGGCAGAAGTTGTTAGGTGCATCCAGGAGGGTTTCTTGACACAGTACATAGATCATCCAAGCAGGGAAGGGTCCATACTAGACCTTGTATTGGAAAATGAGCCTGGCTAGGTGATCAGAGTTTCAGTGGGAAATCATTTTGGGAACAGCGCTCATAACTCTGTAGGTTTTCAGATGGCTATAGATGCCCTTTCTGTTAAGCTCCCTTGTTGGTAGGCATGGTAGTATAGTGGTTAGCATAACGCTATTACAGTGCCAGTGACCCCGGTTGAATTCTGGTCGCTGTCTGTAAGGATTTGTTCTCCCTGTGTCTGCATGGGTTTTGTCCGGGTGCTCCGGTTTCCTCCCACATTCCAAAAACATATGGTTAGGAAGCTGTGGGCATGCTATGTTGGCGCTGGAAGTATGACAACACTTGCGAGCTGTCCCCAGACCAGTTTACACAAAAGATGTATTTCACTGTGTGTTTCGATGTACATGTGACTAATAAAGAAATCTTATCCTTTCTGTCCACTGTCCAAGTCTCTTATGACATGTTATGCCACAAACAAGTCTCCCTGTATTTCACAAAGAAAATAATCCTGGAGAACTTGGTCTCTTCTCACAAATATAATTCTCAATAAACCTCCATCTTATAAATCTCTTCTCCTTCTCCAGCATTATCGGAATGTGCATCACTGCTCAACTAATACAGGCAAATATCCCATCTGCATTCTTAACCACTTTATCAACTGAGCCTGATACTGTCAGGGATCTGTGAATATGTAGTCCAAGAGTCCTCTTTTCATCTACATTGCAGCAGACCATCATTTAATATGCATTTCCTTCTCTTGTTTGTCCTCCCAAAATACACCACCTCACACATCTCTGGATTGAATGCCATTTAATCCCAATAACAAGCCCATTTATGCAACCTAGGATAATCTAATTATTTTCTCATTATCCCCCGGCACTGCCAATTTTGGTATCAACTGTAAATTTCTGAATTTTCACTTTTGACTAAGACTAACTTGGTAGTACCTCCATCAACCAAGCTAAGTGTTTCTTTAAAGCCAAAGATGCCAGACTAGGCATGTGGTAGATGGTGAGAGAACCAACTAATTGACAACTACCAAAGCAATCTACCTGCTGCTGATGTATCTTTTCATATATGAGGAAGTGAGTCCTCATGGAGATCAGGGGACCTTTTGACCAAGAAGACAATTGTGTTGTTTGGCAATGTGACTTATAATTGGGATAGTTTCAGAACGGATTGAGCAGCTCCAAAATAATCATCTACAAGACGCTGTGGGCTTTCAGCAGTAGTAGGTTTACACAGTGCTAAATGTGATCTCATGAGCTGGTTTATGTCTCATTCCTCCATCATCATTGAGCCAGATGACCAAACTTGGTTCAATATCGATTAAAGAAGAACTTGCTGAGCATGAGATGCCAACCTAGTGAAGCCACAGCAAAGGAATAAAAAGCAAGCTAAATCACAACAGCAGCATGCTATGGAAAATAGGTTAGAACAGAGGAAAAATATGCAAAATACTATTAAAACAGCAAGAAATGAATAAATGTTGGTTTAACTGAGGGATCGCAATGTGCTGGTTTATGAGATACAGAATGTAAGCATGCAGGAACAAACAATTTGAAATGTAAATCATATTTTGCTGATTATTGCAATAGGGTTGGAGTACCAAAGTAAGGAAGTTTGATGGAACTCACATAGCTTGAATGTCACTTTGTTTGGAGAACTATGTACAACATCGAACCCCACACCAAAAGAAAGATGTACTTGCCTTGGAGTCAGCGTGGTATAGGTTCACTGGATTGATTCTTGGAATGAGGGTATTGCCTCTGAGATGAGTTTGACTGGCCTATATACATTGGTGTTTGGAAGAAAAAGAAGTGGTCTCATTGAGCCATAAAAATTTCTGCCAGGGGCTAGCATAATTGCTGCCAAGAGGTAGTGCCCTGTGGCTCCAGTGTTTTGAATTAGGTGGTTTACTTTCAGGTTAAGGGATCTGCCGTCTAGAACTTAGAAGGGAAGCAATTTTTTTTGGCAGAATTTTTTGAACTCAAATTAAGGGGTAACAAACACAAAATATGAGGTCAGTCATTCAGTTCCAAGATGAGAAGAAATCTCATAGCAAGGATAATGAATCTTTGGAATTCTTGACCCAAGATGGCTGTGAAAGCTCAGTAGCTGAGGATAGTGAATTCAGATTGATAAGTTTTTAGATATGGAGTTAGTGTGAGAAAGTGGTGCTTTAGTAAAAGATTAGCCATCGTCTTTGTAAGGGCCTAAATGATCCATTCTTGCTTCTGTTTCTTATATAACATTAAGACACTTTAGTTATTTGGAACAAAGAACAGTACAGAACAGGAACAGGCCTATGACGTTGTGCCAAACTAATTAAGCTAATGACACCTAATCCCTTCTGCCTATACATGGTCCATATCCCTCTATTCTCTGCATATCCATGTGCCTCTTAAACCCCCCCTTTCTTTTCTGCCTCCACCATCAACATAGGCAGTGCATTCTAGGCGCCCACTACTCTATGTCCCGCACATCTCCTTTGAACTTTCCCCCTCTCACCTCAAATGCATGCCCACTAGTATTACACATTTCTACCATGGGAAAATGATACTGGCTATCTACTCATCTATGCCTCTCATAATTTTATAAACTTCTATCAGGTCTACCCTCAGCCTCTGCTGCTCCAGGAAAAACAACCCTAGTTTGTCCAACCACACCTTATAGCGTATACACTCTAATCCAGGCAGCATCCTAGTAAACCTCTTCTGCACCCTCTCCATAGCCTCCACATCCTTCCTATAATGGAGATGTATTACTTAAGTCTAAGAAATTCCTTACTTTCAGAGAGTTATGGATGTTCAGTCACTGAATATATGCAAGGCTGAACTCTGGTCTCTCAACCAGGACCATCCTATTTGTGTCATTCAATCTCTTATGGTCCACACCCTATCACAGAGATTCCCTTTGTACTCTTCCCCTTCCACTTTCTCTGTAACTTGAAGCATGTTTAACTTTTTCTAGTTCTGATGGAAGATCTGAAATATTAACGTTGTTTCTCTCTCCAAAGATGTTATCAAACATGTTCTGTTTTCACTTCTGATTTCTAGCATCTAGTTTTTGTTTTCTTTTCGGCCAATATCATGCTTCACCAACAAAGATTCCTTGTCATTAACATATTGCTTGTGGGACCTTGCTAAAATTGGGCTGCTAAGTTTCCTACATTACAGCACTTCAAAAGTACTGAATTTGTTGTAGAATTCTTTAGAACATCTGTAGGTTGTGGAAAATGCTGTTGAAATGCAAATCTTTCTTTTTAACAGTTTTTCGGAGTCTATATTTGAGAAATAAAATGACTGTAAACTTAAGAGTACAAGCTAGTACTACTTTTTAAATGTAAAAGTAAGGTTAGGGACTTGTTGCTGGGGAAGAAAATGCAATTTTTCCTCATGAGACAAATAATTTATTTGTTGAAAGGAAGGGAACTACATTTTTCAATACCTTCCACTGGAATTGCTTTCAATATTTCACTAATATTGCTCATCTTACTGTGATTGTGACTCCATTTCCCATGATTTATTACGTGATGAAAAGTGATCTTATTTAGGGGAGTGGTTCAATGGAAAAAACTACAAGGAATGGAAATATAGCCACAATTATTCACCATATGGACAAATTTATTGGGAAATATAGTGTGGATTAATGGCCTCAACAGTGATGAAATGAGGAACACTGGCCAGAGTTCCAGCTTATTTAATGACTGAACACAAACACACACAATGCTTGGGCAAGGTACCAAGTGGTAATCAGCACCCATGTAACAATAGCCTGCCTGGCAGAAATGGTGTGTATTGGAAAGTGTCAATGAAAGGTACAATAATGAATTAGCAAGGTCTATTCCTGTTTTATTTGACTTCAAGATAAATAATGTTCACATTAATCAAATGCAAACGAACTTTCAACAAATGATTGGAGCTAATTTCATATTTTATCCAGTTTGAGAGTCTCATCAGAACACAGTATCAATGCAGGATAAAGCAGTACTTAAAAAAAAATCCAAAACAATCATTCCAAATCTCTTTATAAAATCCAGGTTTCTATGATGCAGTTAAGTTTCCTGTACATACCATCCTGTTTACATTTAATGGAAACTCCCAAATTTAATTCACATGGTCTGCTAGTGATTACCATCAAAGGTATCCACCAAGCATCCATTGCGGATGTTGGAATAGGACGAGACTGGCATCTTCTAAAATGCTCCCATGACAGAAAAGCTTGATATATTCACTGTCTGGACTGAGAGATCAAGAACACCCACTGGAACAAGATAGTAGGTTATTGATTTGCATAGCAGTGGACCCCAGCATAGCATGATCTTTAGGGAGGATCATAAGTAGAGGAATGGAACTGATGGGAATGCTATGAGAACTGGTATAGACTCAATGAGCTGAATAGCTTTCTCCAATGTCTTATATATAAAAAAAATGAATATCTATGATATGAATAATATAATAGAAAGATCTGTGTATTCTTTACAAAACAGCTGGCAGGAGAGAGATTTGATCAATTTGGTTTGTATTAAAATATGAATTCCTGTGAACAGACAATAAGAACACAAATGGATAAAGCTAACCTCTCAGTTGCAATATATTATGAAATTGGACAAAAAAAATGAAAAGAGGGAAAATACTAGAAATGCTGGAAAGTCATAGTAATTCAGGTAGCATCAATGGAAAGGTTGAAGACCCCTTTCCACAGTTCTGATAAAAGGTCTTTGACCTGAAAGATCAATTCTGTTTCACAGGTGCTATCTGACCTGCTGAGTCTTTCCAGAATTTTTTATTTTTATTTCCAATTTCCACCATCGGTAGTTATTTTTTAAATTTTTTGAATAAGAAGCAAGATTGAAGTTCTATCGTTAGCTGCTCAGCAGTAATACTTCTGTTCATTGTGATATGATCCTAATGCCACACAAGCCCTAGAAGATGCTCAAGACGAAGTAGACTGTGCTGCGCAGAAAGGTTGTGTCCCTCACTTACTGACTGTCCCTTTACTGTTATTGAAATGCTGAGAAGTGAGCAGAGATGTGAGCAGAAGAATTCCAGAGAAATGTGTTTAAAATATACTTTAAACCTCTAGAAACCCAATGTCTTGGTTAGTAAGTTCACTTAGTACCACATGAAGTCTCATGTCTGATCTCATGTTTGTGCTGAGGCAACTGATTATAACACAGGCTGCACAGCTGAATGGGGGGTGGTGCACCATTGATTTCAGTATCCCTGCACTGAAATGAGGAAAAATAGCCAGATTTATTATTATTATTTAGTGAAAGCGAAAGAGAGGAAAAGAGTGATGAAGAATGGTAGGGACATACGAAGGGTGAAACGGGGTGGGAGGAGGAGGGAGGAGGAGGAGTAGGAGGAGTAGGAGAAGGAGGAGGAGGAGGAGGGGGAAGAGGAGAGAGAACAGAAACTGTGTTAGTTAATGAGGCATGCTAAAATGGTTACATGTCCAACTGGTGAAAAGCAAATGGGGCCATCCCTAATAAGGGCCAGGTACTTTGAAGGCAGTAAGTGAGAAGAAATTTGGATTTAAAAAACCTAAAATTCTGGAGAAATCCAAACCATGGAATAATTAACAATAAAATATATTAGCTGCAAATTTACTGCAATCTGTTATGCAATGCATAGGCAAGCACTGGCCATATATAAACTTATAAGAATATCAGCAGTAATAGGCCAATCAGCCCCTTGAATTTGTTCCTCCATTCAATAAGATCATGGCCAATCCAATCTTAGCCTCGACACCATTTCCCCACCCCAGGAATTTTTGCAAGTACTTCTGGCTACTTTAATACCCATCTGGAAATTTGTCTCCCCAGTAATCTTCACTGGGTTTTTCATTCTCCTTAGAACTTCCCCACCAGTGGAAAACTACCCCAAGTGGCGGTCAACAGTGGGGCAACATGCAAAATTCATCTGCAGTTAAATTTGCAGCCTTATTGGTCTCAAAAATGACAACTCTTACTCATTCACAGCTTTTACTAACCCAATTTCTCCTGAAACTATTTAAAGGGATAATACAAAATCTGCACTCTTTGTCCTCACTTGAGATCAGAGACATTCTGTGACCTCTAATAAAACATGACAAGTGTGCTTTAACTGCTTTGCCATAGAGGAAGGAGTCACAGTCACTCTCAATTTTCTAGCCTCAGGATCATTTCAGGCTGACATTGGTGATCTTTGACACATCTCACATGCAAAATGGGCATGGGCATGTCCCCAAAATGCATGGCTCCCTTGCATAAAGAACATGCCTCCTGTGAGCCACATTCTTCACCACCCTTGCCAGGCCCCTTTTGAGTATTTTCACTCCCCCCACCCCCAGCCCCCCAGCATCAATCAATTCAATAGCAGCAGAGCCCTATTGCTGAAAGAGAGTTGCAAGTATTGTGGATTCCCCCTTGAAGAGCCAGATGCAGACACATTACACCGGTTGCAGCACTGTATTACACAGAAAATGCCTTTGTTTTCCCTCATTCATGTGGCACCCTCACCCCTTCCCTTTCCCCTTCCCCATGACCTGCCCATCTATTTCCCACCTCCTTTCCTTTATTCCATGGTCTACTGTCCTCTCCTACCGGATTCCTTCTTCTTCAGCCCTTTGCCTCTTCTACCTATCACCTCTCGGCTTCTTACATCACTTTCTTTCATTCCCCCCCCCCCCCCCCCCCCCCACACCCACCTATCTTCCCCCTTCACCTGGACTCACCTAACACCTGCCAGCCCGTGCTCCTCCCCCACCCCTGACTTTCTTATTCTGGCTTCTGCCCTCTTCCTTTCTGGTCCTGTTGAAGGGCCTCAACCCAAAATGTCAACTGTTTATTTCCCTCCATAGTTGCTGCCTGACCTGCTGAGTTCCTCCAGCATTTTGTGCATGTTACTCCAGATTCCAGCCTCCGCAGAATCTCGTTTCACAGAAAATGCTATTCTGTAGATCTCCCAGTGAAATTCACGCTCTTTATACGAACTTCACAAACACATTAGTGTGTTGGTTTAATGCAAAATAAAAACATCTGCGTGATTTCTAGGTGATAGAGTTTTTTGACATCTGAATATTACTGTCGGTGCCAAAAAAAAACAAATCAAACCATAAGGTTAAGCATATATAATGGACTGATTTCAAACCAGCATTTAATTTCAGCATTGTCAGATCATTATAAACTGTCCATTTTCTTTTGCAGTGCTATAACTGCTTTTACTTTAGGAAGTGTTTGTACTACAGATTTCCATTCTCTGCTAGAGATACTGGCACATCATTTTAAGATACTATCATTCATTTTAAGTTAATAAATATTTTGAAGCAGATTTTTAATATGTCCTTTAACAAATATTGTTTATGATTACAGAGACACAAGAAATTCTGCAGATGCTGGAATCTGGAGCAATACACAAAAAGTGCTGGAGGAACTCAGCAGGTCAGGCAGTTTCAGGCCAAGACCCTTCATCAGGACTGGAAAGGAAGATAAGAAGCCAGAATAAGAAGGTGGGGTGAGGTGGAGGAGCACACACTGGCAGGTGATAGGCGAGTCCAGGTGATAGGTGAGTCCAGGCGAGAGGGGGAAGGTAGGTTGGTGGGGGAGGGGGGGGGAGATGTAATAAGCTGAGAGGTGATAGGTAGAAAAGGCAAAGGGCTGAAGAAGAAGGAATCTAGTTGGAGAGGGCAGTGGACCATAGAAGAAAGGATGGAGGAGGGGAGGACAGGAGATGGGCAGGTCATCAAGGCAGGGGAAAGGAGCCACAGGAATAAGGGAAGACAAAGGAGTGGGCAGGAAGAAAAAGAGGAGGGGTTACCAGAAGTTAGTAAAATCGATGTTGAGGCCATCGGGTTGGAGACTCCCAAGGCAGAATATGAGGTGTTGTTCCTCCAACCTGCGTCTACTCCAACCTTTGTCACTGACTCAGATCTAATGGTCAGCAGCAAAATGGATCACAGGAATGTTTGTTTACCAGAATGCAATAATATTACTGTGAATGCATTATAGAAGCTATTAGTGTCAATGAATAGCTAAAAACATCAGATGCTGGAAGTTGGACATCAAAACAGAAAATGCTGTAAGTACTTAGCAGCTCAGGCAGCAATTATAGAAAGAGAAACAGGGTTAATGTTTCAATGACCTTGCATCAGAACTAGGAAAAGTTAAAAATCAAACATCTTTTATTTTGTGGAAGAGGGCTAGGGAAAGAGAACAAGGAGTGGGATAGTGAATGGTGTACAAATGGTTACAGGAAAGATAAGGTGGAGATCTAGAGAGATGGAATGACACAAGTGGTGGTGGTGCTGCCAACTGAGAGAGGAGGTGAAGGCTTGGTAATCAGTGCTGATCTCCCTGTAAACAGAAAATGATGAATGAGAACACGAGGGGACAGAAGCAAAACAATGCTGGATCTCTCAATCTTCATCCTTTTACACTATTCCATTGAAATCCAACAGTTCTGATGAAAGGTCATTTCCGTGCAACATTAACTCAGTTTTTTTCTCTCCACAGATGCTGTCTGACCTGCGGAGAGTTCCAGCATTCTCCCCTTTATTTCAGATTAACAGCTGTAGTGTTTTGTATCTTACAGTTCTAACATTTTTTTTCTTTTCCCTCTTCTCTGTTCTCATTCATCTCCAGACAGATTAGCTGCGATTATTTTTTTGACCTGTCTGCTTCCTTCATAGCAGAACTGATTTCTTGATTAATAATTGTGCTTTCAACATCTTCTCTCAACAGGGATGATTCTTTTGTCATTCAGTCTCTCTTGGTGTCCACACTATCTCAGACAGTCCCTCTGTTCTCCACACACCTCTCCTTTCTCTACAACTTTGCTTTCCAATTTTTCCTAGGAACAATGAAAAGTTATTGACTTGAAAAATTAACCATTTCTCTCTCCACAGATGCTGCCTGAACTGCTGAATGTTTCAGCATTTTCTGTTTTATATCTTGTAAATGCACTTGTGCATTCTGTACTGTTTTCATATTGGTATCTTTCTATATTTACAAGCAAGAAAATTGATTTAAATCTTTGAGGGTCTAGGAGGGGCTTTATATATTACAACACTGATCAACATAGACAACAAACACAGTTTTGACGAGAATCATGATTTTCATCTGTGTTTTTGATCTTGTTACTGTGTTCAAGTTAAACAAAAACAAATGAAAAATGATGAGCAAAGTCCTATGAAGGTCTTTAAAACAACTACCCAATTTGTTCCACTCTTTCCCCTCTGATATGCAAAGCTTCCCATCACAATTTATTGAATTCCCTTTTGAAAGTGATTATTAAATTTGCTTCTATCAACCATACCAGCAGTAGATCCAGATCCAAACTACTCACTGTACAACATAATTCCCTTTTTCTCTGGTTACACAGTAGTATTTTTGGCTAACTTATTCTCCTTAATGCTCTTCCTAACTATATCCTTCTCATTGACCCCCCCACCCTCTTTTCTTGATTCACTCCTACAAGTGTGATTGCCTGTGCACTCACCATTTGTTCAAATTTTAGCTATAGATTGCCAAGCTCAGTTTTGATGCAGTTAAAAAAAATGTTTTAGCTCATTAGAGCGAAAGACGTCACTGCTGGTACCTTTCACTTTTGCAAAGTAATATAGGCATTAAATATACCCAAATCAAGACTATATTAACACAAGTCCCTTAAGAACTTTAGCGTGAATTTTTCCATTTCCTCGACCAGAAATCCTAATGGCTTCTCAGACAAACTGTCAATTATTGATGAATTAAATTCAGCTTTGGACTGTAGAGCCTTGTTAACTAAGATCTGTGCTGTGTTTATCTGACGCTAATTCATACGAGATACCTTTACGTCAGGCAGAATGAAAGAATTCTTAGACTGAAAGGCCACCAAGTTCTTGCTACAGTTGTATAATTATTAATCAAGTAGAGAGATCAATCCTGCTGTGAAGGAAGCAGACAGGTCAAAAAATAGTTTCCTTGTAAACAGCAGATTCGAGAAATCGTTTCAGTTTAGGCTACCCAACATAGACAGGGCTGGGGGATGGAATGATACCCCAAACTGTGATCAGCTAATGAATAAATTCAGGAAACAGACACAAAAATGTGGTTTGCTGCAAAGAAATGCTTGGGCTTGAGATAACATCTCCGGAGCAAGCTTAGTCTACATACAAATATGCTGATGTGAGATGTGGAGCAATTGCTTTTCCCTTCGCAAGCTATCATCCAGCCATGATGCATATCAGAGAGCAAGCCAACCCAGAGGCAGACAAGCATAGACTTGAAAGAAAATGATTAACAAAGTTCATAAAAAAATGAACTTACAAAAATAAAAATCATGGATAGCTGCAATGAAAAATAACACCAGCTTTCTCCATTTCTATAAATGAGTGTGGTAACTTCTATTAGCGTCATAGACGGAAATAACTAACACCATAACAATAAACAGAGCAACAGACACAGACATACTGTCACCATCCAATACTTCCCCAATCTGATTGGCTCAGTCACTTCTCTTATCTACTGTAGCTGGGACGTGTTGTCTGACATCCCCTCCACAGTGAAAATGGGAATTATTGCTTGATTCAGCCTTTAGTTTAACTCTTTAAACTGTGCAGTCAAGAAGGACTGTTCTCCAATTAAAGAGTTTCTTTTGTAGCAGGAACTTCTGCAATGGCTTAATCACCAACACAGCCTTGGTGTAAATGCATGTTTGATATATGAAAATAACATAAGACTCAGCTGCGATGCTCCTTACTCACTGTCCTGGCTCACATCTGAAGGCAGGCTACTCTGGAAGAGTATCAAGGGATTTTTACATCACAGGCACTTGTACAACAATAATGAGACAACACTTTCAGAAGAGGAGAGAAAAATTGAAGGAGCTATCCTGTCAAAACAACAACTTCTGTAAAATCCACTGCAAATCCTGAGTTTATTTCATTTAATCTATCATATAACCAACAAAATTCTTTGTTCTGCTTTTCCTCTGCAACTTGTAAGATCAGATACCTTTATTAGTCATGTACATTGAAACACACAGTGAAATATATCTTTTTGCGTAGAGTGTTCTGGGGGCAGCCCGCAAGTATCGCCACGCTTCCGGCGCCAACATTGCATGCCCACAACCTTCTAACCTGTACGTCTTTGGAATGTGGGAGGAAACCGGAGCACCCGGAGGAAACCCACACAGACACAGGGAGAACATACAAACTCCTTACAGACAGCAGCCGGAATTGAACCTGGGTCGCTGGCGCTGTAATAGTGTTATGCTAGCCGGTACACTACCATGCCTGCCCACCACATTATACAAATTGTATGAAACAAGAGGAAGCTATTTGGCCGATAGTGTCTGTGCCGGCTGATAAAAAGAAATGTAAATCATCCAAACATTATTTAAAAATATGATGTAAATTACTTCTTCTATCAAGCATTCATACAGTGAACTCCAGATATCTACCATGCTCTGGATGAAAGCATATTTCAACCAACTATTTTAAATCCATGTATCCTGTACTTTAAGCCCTCTGCTAAGGGAAGTAGGTCCTTGCTATTACCATTCTAGGCCACTCATTATTTCACACATATGAGCTGAATCTCCCTTCAGCCTCCTATGCTCTAGAGAGGACAATACTAGTTTATCCAATCTTTCCAATCCTGCCAATATCCTTGTAAATCTCCTCAGCGACCTCCAGTACAATCAATCTTTTCTGTAAAATGGTGACCAGAACAATATACCTGTGGATTAGACTACGGTGAATATAGTTTTAGCATAACCTTCTTGCTTTTATATTAAATGCCTCAGCTAATAAAAGAAAGCATCCCATATGCCTTTTTAACCACTTTGTTAGCCTGACTTGCCACTTTTAAGGATCCATAAATATGTATAGAATCATTGATTGAACTATGGAATCATATAGTACAGAAAGGGGTCCTTGCAGCTCACCTCCTCCATGCTGACTGCGATCCTAAGATAATCCCATTTGTCTACATAAGGCCCATTTCACTCTATTTCTTTCCTGTCCAACTACCTGTCCAAACGTCTCTAAAACATTGTAATTGTATATGTTCTACCATCTCTAGTAGCTCATTCCAGATAATCACACCCTCTGTGTGGAAGATTTCTTCTTTAAATTTCTCTCCTCTTACCTTAAACCTGTGGCCTCTAGTTCTAGACTCCCCTGTCCTGGGCAAAGACTCTGACTTTCTATCCTGTCTATGCCCCTTATAATTTTATAAACCTCTATATGGTCACCTTTCTGCCTCTTATGTCCCAATGAGAATAAACCCAGCCTATCCAATCTCTCCTTATGACCATAGCCCTCCTTTCCACATGATATCCTGGTGAATCTCTTCTGCACTTTCTCTATTGCTACCACATCCTTCCTGTGGTGTGACGGATGAGAACTGTACACAATACTCCAAATGCAGTGTAACCAATGTTTTGTACAGTTGCAATATGATGTCCCAACACTTATACACAATGCCTTGGCCTATGAAGGCCACTATACCAAATGCCTTCACTACCCTATCCACCTGCATCACCACTTTCAGCAAGCTATACACTTGCAGCCCAAGGTCCTTCTATACATCAACACCCCTAAGGTCCCTACTATTTTCTCAAATGTCCTACCAGAATTTAACTTCCCAAAGTGCATTACCACATACTTGCCTGAATTAAATTCCATCTGCCAGCAATCTGCTCAACTTCCCAGCAGATCTATGTGCCACTTTATCCCCAGACAATCTTCTTTGCTATCTACGACTCCACCAGTTTTCATGTTTGTTTGCAATAACAATCAGATCACCTACATTCTCATCAACGTCATTTATACAAATTACAAACAACGAAGGTTCTAGCACTGATTCCCCAGTACACTACTTGTTACAGATTTCTAATCAGAAAATCCCTCATCCACTACTACTATTACCAAGCCAATTTTGGATCCAGCTTGCCAATGCAGAAGTTCATGCAAACCACACTCCAAGGTTCCTCTGTTCTTCCACGTTACTCAATATTTGACCATTTATTGATTATTCTCTTGCCTTGATGCACCTCCCGAAAGTGTCACCTCTCACTTCTCTGGAATAATTCCATTTATTATTTTTCTGTCTGACCAGATCAATTATATCTTCTCCTAGTCTAAAGCCTCCTTATTCACTGTCACCACCATGGCCAATTTCTGTACCATGTGTAATCTTCATCATCATATTGCCTATATTTGGAGCTAAGTCATTAATACACATTACAAAAACCAAGGCATCAAGCACTGAATCCTATGGAACCCTGCAAGTTACACATCTCCAGTCACTAAAACAGCCCTCTTAACTTCTTGCCACTAAGATAATTTTGGATCTGATTTGCCACTTTCCCTTGGATCCTAATGGCTGTAACATTTTTTGAGCAGCCTGCTATGTGGGAGCTTGTTAAAGGATTTACTAAAATTCACGTAGACTACATCAAATGTATAGGCCTCATTGTTCATCCTTGTTATCTCCTCAAAAAATTCAAGTCAGCTGGTCAGTCACGAGTTTCTCTCACAAATGCCTGCTGACTATTCCTGATTAACCTGCATCTTTCCAAATGAAGATATATACTATTAGATCAGATTCTTACAATTTTCTCACCACCTAAGTTAAGCTAACTGCCCTGTAATTATTTGATTTACCTTTTCCCTTTTAAACAGCAATACGTTAATAGTCCTTCAATTCTTTGACATCAATTCTGCAGGCAGGAAGGATTTAACAATGATAATCAGAGGCTCAGCAATTTTCTTCCTTGCTTCTTTTAATGGCCTGGGATATATTTCATCCAGGCTTGACAACTTATCCATATTCTAAGGTGTTTAGCATCTTTGTTGGTATTGGTATTGGTTTACTATTGTCACTCGTACCAAGGTACAGTGAAAAGCTTGTCTTACAAATCGATCGTACAGGTCAATTCATTACACAGTGCAGTTACATTGAGTTAGTACAGAGTGCATTGTAGTACAGGTAAAGACAATAACAGTACAGAGTAAAGTGTCACAGCTACAGAGAAAGTGCAGTGCAATAAGGTGCAAGGTCACAACAAGATAGATCGTGAGGTCATAGTCCATCTCATTGTATAAGGGAACTGTTCCTCATGGTAGGCTTCTTCAGAAGGTCAGAGGCCAAGGGATCCAGGGAAGCTTGGCTGTGTGGATTAGGAATTGGCTTGCCTGTAGAAAGCAGAGGGTTGTGGTGGAAGGAGTGCCCTCGGATCGGAGGGCAGTGACTAGTGGTGTCCCGCAGGGATCGATTCTGGGACCTCTACTTTTTGTAATATTTATAGATGACTCAGATGAGGGGGTGGAAGGCTGGGTTAGTAAGTTTGCGGATGACACTAAGATCGACGGTGTTGTGGATAGTGTGGAGGGCTGTTGGAACTTACAGAGGGATATTGATAGGATGCAGAGCTGGGCTGACAAGTGGCAGATGGAGTTCAATCCAGAGAAGTGTGAGGTGGTACACTTTGGAAGGACAAACTCCAGGGCAGAGTACAGGGTAAATGGCAAGGTACTTGGCAGTGTAGAGGAGCAGAGGGTTCATATTCACAGTTCACTGAAAGTTGCCTCACAGGTGGATAGAGCAGTTAAGAAGGCCTATGGGATGTTAGCTTTCATAAGTCGTGGGATTGAGTTTAAGAGCCGTGAAGTGATGATGCAGCTTTACAAGACTCTAGTTAGACCACACTTAGAGTACTGTATTCAGTTTTGGTTGCCGCATTGTAGGAAGGATGTGGAGGCGTTGGAGAGGGTGCAGAGGAGATTTACCAGGATGCTGCCTGGATTAGAGCATATGGAATATGAGCACAGGCTTAAGGTGCTAGGGCTTTATTCACTGGAAAGGAGGAGGATGAGGGGAGACATGATAGAGGTATATAAAATATTGAGAGGAATAGATAGAGTAGACAGCTAGCGCCTCCTTCCCAGAGCACCAATGCTCAAGACGAGAGGGCATGGCTTTAAGGTTATGGGGGCGAGGTTCAGGGGAGATGTCAGGGGGAGGTTTTTCACCCAGAGAGTGGTTGGTGCATGGAATGCACTACCTGGGATGGTGGTGGAGGCAGATACATTGGACAGGTTCAAGAGTTTGTTGGATAGGCACATGGAGGAATGTGAGATAGAGGGATATGCGGGAGGAAAGGTTTAGATAGTGTGAGGGTGGTTTGATGGACGGCACAACATGGTGGGCCGAAGGGCCTGTTTTGTGCTGTATGGTTCTATGGTTCTTTTCACAGTGGGGTAGAAGCTGTCCTTAAGTCTGGTGGTATGTGCCCTCAGGCACCTGTATCTTCTACCCGATGGAAGAGGAGAGAAGAGAGAATGTCCTGGGTGGGTGGGATCTTTGATTATGCTGGCTGCTACACCAAGACAATGAGAGGAAAAGACAGAGTCCAAGGAGGGGAGGCTGGTCTCCGTGATGCGCTGGGCTGTGTCCACAACTCTCTGCAGCTTCTTGTGGTCCTGGGTGGAGCAGTTGCCATACCAAACCGTGATACATCCAGATAGGATGCTTTCTATGGTGCATCGGTAAAAGTCGGTGAGAGTCAAAGGGGACAAACCAAATTTCTTTAGCCTCCTGAGGAAGAAGAGGTGCTGGTGAGCTTTCTTGGCCATGGCATCTATGTGATTTGACCAGGACAGGCTGTTGTATTTCCTCTCTAACTACAAATATCCCATCCAGTATTTTGTATTCATTCATCTTAATGAAAACATCAGCATTACTCCTTCAAAGCAGCAAAATATTCACTTAGAACTTTCTGCTCATCATACGCCTCCAGTAACAGGTTATCTTTTGTTCCTTGATCGGCTCTTACCGTCGTTATCCTCTTGCTAATAAGGTACATAAAACATCTTTGGATTTTCTTTGACTTTACTTGCCAATAGTTTATTTGCCTGCCTGCTCTCGAATTAGAATCCCCTATGACTACTGCTTCTCTTGACCTTTCTTCTCCCTCCTTGCACGCACATGGTACAATGGTCTTGGCTCTGGCTGGACTCAGCATCTCCCCCATCAATATTCAGAGCTATGTTCTCATTAGACAGCAAGAACTTAAGGGGTCTCCTGAACAGCTGCTTCTTTTTTGTTTGTCTGGAAGTCGTTCATTCCCACTCTGAAGATACTCTCTTGAACTGTAGGGTGATCACCTCCTAACACATGCCATCCACAAAACACATGGACCTCGGCGATATCAATAGTTGCTTAAGCTCCAAAAGTCAGACATCAAGCTGACGACACTTCCTACACCAGCATTTTTCCAGGACATGGGAAGTGTCCTCGAGTTCCCACATGAGACAGGATATACATTCTGTAGGCATGAAATGCCTTGCTGTTCCTCTGTTTATTATATTAGCACATTAGGCAGAAACCAGAACAGCACCTTACTGCATCGAAAGTCCCCATTCAACAAAATCCTGGGTTTTGTACTCTGCAGAGATGGTACACTGTGGAACTGGGCCCTATGTTACCAAAATATATTTTGTGTACAAATTTCCTATGTGAAATGAAGACAAAAGAGAGTGCAGATGCTGGAATCTGGAACGAAAAACAATGTTGGAAGAATTTAGTGCACCAAGCCACATCTGTGGAGGCAAAAGGTGCAAGTCAATGTTTCGGGTTGAGACCCTGCATCAGGACTGAGAGGGAAGAGGAAAGATTGCTAGTATATAGCAATATGATAGGGTCAGAGAGAGGCTGGTAGATGATAGGTGGAATCAGATGGGGTGGAGATGTTGGCTTGATAGTACCAGCGGGGGGGGGGGGGGGGGGGGCGGGGTTGGTTGGAGGCAGGGGATGGGAGAGATGAACAAAGGGAGAAGAAAACTAGGTGGATGGGTTAGTGTGTGTGGGAGAACACTGGGATTGTTGGACCTGAAAGTGGAAACTTCAATGTTCATACCATTGGGTTGTAAGCTACCCATTCATTTCATTGTGTTGTAAGCTATTCAAATGGTATGAACATTGAATTTTCTAGTTGCAGGTAACCCACACCCCCTGGTTTTCTCCTCCCACACACACTCAACCATCCATCTAGTTTTCTTCTCCCCTTGATCACCTCATCACTTCTCCCATCCTCCCCTCTCCCCCACCTGGTTCCATCTGCCCATCATCCCCTCCCCATCTGGTTACACCAACCAGCCTTTAACCACCTCCCCCCTCCCCAACCCTGTCCTATTGCTCCATCCTGGCAATCTTTCCTCTTCCCTCTCAGTCCTGATGCAGTGTCTCAACCCAAAACATCAACTTGCACCTTTTGCCTCCACAGATACTGCTTGACTCATTGAGTTCTTCCAGAGTTGTTTTTTTTTTCTTATGCCTGATGGTTCATTTAGTTAATACAATTTCTTGATTTGCTGATTGAATCTTCTTTACAAAACACTGCCTAGAATGATTTCAGCATGATTCATTGTGGTTGCAGTTTACAGGCCTTCAGACCCTGACACCAACCATATAGGGTGCAGACATACACGACAGACATCAGTGTGGTGAGGTCACCTTACCACAGATTACCCATTTGAATAAAGCTGAGACATACTACCTATAAGTGGAACATAACTGGACGGAGATGTGTATGCTTGCACGTATAATAGTCGAAAGTATAGTCAGGTCAGTATCAAAGTTATCTCACCAAATTATTCAGTTATTAAGTTTGATATCAAGTGAGAGAAAGGGGCAATCTAAAACTCAATTCCCGCATTATGCTGAGTTAACTGATTTCTGAAAAGCCACCAACATTTATTTTGGTCTTTCCAGGTTAGGTAAGAGGAAGTTGTGCAGAATCGCTGTTCCTTATTGTAATTCAGCAGCCCCCACAGGAAATAAGTAAGTTGAAAGATGAAGGGAGGATATCTTGCTGACAGTGACAATTGAGTGTCAACTGTCAAGTACTACTTTTCGGGATGTGGGTATCAATGGCTAGTGCAGCATTTATTGCATATCCCTAATTGCCCTTGAGAACTTGGTGGTGAGTCATTTTCTTGTACAGCTGTAGTTCTTCTGATGAAGGAACTCTCACAGTGCTTTTAGGGAGAGAGCGTTCCAAGATTCAATGACACTATGGAATCCCACAAGGGATCACTTAGAAATCTTCCTCTTCAAGTCAGGAGGTGAAGAGAAAATTGCATGTTCATTTTTCATTTTTCAAACCAGCTACTTTCTTCTCAGCCTTAGAACAGTAAGCAATCACAGGAAGATTGCAGCTGGGGAGGGGACCAATCAGCACATTGCCTTAGTGTCGACTCAATGCTCAAGCAATCCAGTTGTCCCACTCCCTCACACTTTTATTCTTTTCAAGCACATACCTAGATCACTTTTAAATACAATAACTGAATCTGCCTATACTATTCCCTCAGCGGTGCATTCCAAATTTTGACCACTTGCTGTATCAAAAGGTTTATCCCCATGGAACTTTTGGTTCTTCTGTCAATCATCTTCATTTTATGTCCTCTGGCTCTTAATTCTTCTGTCAATGGGATCAGCTTCTCACAACCTATTCTGTCTAGGTCCTTCATGATTTTATATATCTCTATCAGATCTCCACACAAATCTAGGATGTATAATTTAAAATATCCAGTCTTTCTACATAACTAAAATCCTTCATTCCTCTTTCAAATCCCGAAGTTCACACCTTTTCTAAAGTGAGGTGCTCAGAACTGGACACAATATCGCAGCTGTGGCTAAACTAGTAACCTCTTGCTCTTGTACTCTACTGAAGAACCCCAGTAACCTGTTTGCTTTTTTTAACCCCTCTCTCAATGTAATCTGCCACTTTCAATGACTTATGCACGTATATATCAGATCTGTGTTCCTGCGCTCCTTTTAGAGCCACCTCTCCAGTTTATGTTCTTCTTCTTTCCACTGAAATATCACTGTATTTTTCTGCATTAAATTTCATTTGCATGACCTCCATTCCACTAGCTTGGCTATATCTTCTTGAAATCTACAACCATCCTCCTCACAGTTCACAATGCCAACATGTTTCAGAAAGGTGTCTTGCACACTCAAGCCCAAGTCGTAATGATACATATTTTAAGAAATTTAACCTCAGTGTCGACCCACAGGGATTTTCACTCTAATCTGAAAAGCCACAGTTCATAATATCTCTCTATAGCTTGTACAAGTACTTTTATTCCCTGAACTTTAATCAAGGGTTATATCAAATGCCTTTTGGAAGTCCATAAACACCACATGAATTGCAGTTCCCTCATCAACACTGTTTTACTTCATCATAAAACTCTATGGAGTTAGTTAATCATGATTTGCCTTTAACAAGTCCACCCAGACTTTCCCTAAACAATCCATCCTTGTCTGAGTGATTGCTAATTCCACCCTGATGATCTGTTCTAAAGATTTTCCATCACTAACATAAAACTGACTGATCTACAGTTGTCAGATTTATCCTGACACCCTTTTTTGAACAAAGCTGTAACAGTTGTAATTCTCCAGTTTTACAACTGTAACCAGAGGTGTTTTGAAGATTATGGCCAATTCTTTTGCAATTTCCGTCTTCGCTTCCTTCAAAATAGGGATGTAACCTTATTTCTCTCTCCACAGATGTTTCACATCTTTTCACATCTTAATTTCTTTATCCACTTCCCTTCTGAACTTTCTAAACCTGGTTTTTGACTGTTAGTGACTTGCCATCTGTCATGCCCCTTTATTTGTTTTGTTTTACTCTCTTTCTCTCTTTGATCATCCAAGGAGAATTAGCTTAACTTGCTCTACCTTCCTCCCAGTTGAGACCATATCTAGACTATTTCTGAACCATTTCTTCCTTAAAGGCTATTAATTGTTTTCATAGTATCATACAACATGGAAATAGGGGGGGTGGGGGATGTTGCCCATTTAAGATGGAAATGAGGAATAATTTCTTGCCTCAGAGGGCTGCAGCTTTTTGGAGTTCTCTCCCACAGAGAGCTGCAGAGACAGGGTTATTGAATACAGTCTAGGTGAGTTTGGCAGATATTTGAATGACAAGAGGGGAGAGAACAGGAAAGTGCTGTTGAGACCAAGATTGGATCAGCCATGGTCTTGTTGAATGGCAAGGCAGGCTTGGAGGAATGACTGGCCTTTACTGCTTCTGTTTCTTATATTTTCCATCTTTAGTTCAGATTTTCAAAATCTGTTCTTTCAACATTGGGGGTTCTCAGTTGGTAATTCACAGAGTATGCTACCACTGGTTGGAAAATGGTATGCTGCTACAATTTGTACTGTAGAAGGGAATTTTTTGTAATGTAGGCAGGTGGTGCTCAGTAAGGAAATTCTCATCATGTTGGCATACAGCCAAGGGGATCAGAAAGTTTAGAAGGTATACAATTACGAGTGGTCTGGATAGAGTGGGTGGGTAGAAAATATTTCCGTTCCAGTTAAATCAACAACCAAGGGCATACGTTTACAAGCATTAGACGAGTCCGTAATTTTTTTTCTCACTGGAACTATGGTAGGGTCTGGAATTCACTGCTGAGAAGGAGGTAGAATCCCCATATGAATTTGGTATGTTTCAATGAGATCACCTCTCTTCTAAACCTCAGAGAGTATAGGTCTAGTTTGCTTAATCCCTCTATCCCAGGAATCAATCTGGTGAATCTTCGCTGCACTCTATCTATTGCAAATATATCCTTCTTAGGTAGGGAGATCAACCCTACACACGAATATCCCAGGTATACTCTCACCAACATGTTATACAATTGCTGCAAGTCTTCTCCACTTTTGTACACTAATCCTCTTAAAATTAAGGCCAAATACCATTTGGCTTCCTAGTTGTTTGCTGCACATTAATTTTCACTACTGCATGCAAATGTAATAAATCAGTGTACTGAAGATATGAAACTGGGTAGCACTGCATGTTAACTTGCAGTGATTCACGTACAACACCCTGGTCCCTCTAGATATCAACATCTTTCAACCTTCAATCATTTAAAAAATATTTCACTTGGGTACTTTTTTTGACCAAAGTCGATGACTTCACATTTTTCCACATTACATTTTGTGTCATTCACTTTGCCTGTCTACATTCCCTGAAGTCTCCCTGCATCCTCCTCACAACCCACAATGCCACCCAATTTCATATCTTCAATCTTGATACACTGTATTTGCATGCGGTAGTGAACATGGAAGTCCTTAAGTTGTGGTCAGTTGTTCATGGTTGTTTTCCCAACTGTGCTCAGACGATTCCAAAATAACGGCAATTTCCCAACATTTACACTGGGGAATTTGAACAAGTAACCTGTGCCAAGTCTAACTTGGCAAATGAACAGCATATTCATTCATTTCATTGGAGAGGAACAGTTGCTAGTAGTTAATTTGGATTTTTAAAAATTGTTTGAGTGTATTTAAATAATTGGTTTAAGGTATTTTTATTTAAGCAAATTATATATTAAAAAAAATAAAAGTCTGAATAGATTTTAATAGATGTTGTATATTTCTGAATGTCAGCAACTTTCACAATATTTTGACAGTTCCAGTTAACCAATGGTCATAACTTAGTTGACTGCTAAAGTTTTCTTCTGCAATGGTTCTGACCCTTCCTCTAGTAAAAGGCCTTACCTACATAAAGGTTCTCACCAGGATTTGCTCCAGACCATAAGTTTTGGAAAGGTGAACTGTATAAACAAAGTTCAAACTTCCTTTGGTGGTCGGTATGGGCTGCTCGTCATCAATCAGAGCTAACTGGCCAAAAGAGACTCTGGGATAAATGCTGATCCAGGGTCATTCAGCATATCCTTTTGGGCTGGGATTATCCTGATCAAATATGGACAAGTGACCCCCAATGCTGCAGGCATACAAAATGCAGAAATGTAATTAAAAATTGAAGACAGTTAACAGACTTCAGTAAGAAAAAGACATACAGGCAAACTAGGTAGGCACATGACAGCTAGAACTTAATACAGGGAAATGTGAAATGACAGGAGGAATGCGGAGATACATGACCCAAACAGCAACTTTTAAAGAGATGCAGGAATAGAAATGTGGAGGTATACAAACACAAATCTTTGAAGCTAAAGGAGAAGTTGTGAACGCTGTAGAAAAAAGTAGGATCCTTGACTTTATTATTAGAAAAAAAGAGTGCGAAAGTAAGGAAGGTACTCTTAAAGTTTATGTAACACTGGCATGATCATGGATAGATTCATTTTTGTGCAACATAATTTAGGAAGAAGTCAAGATACTGGATTAGGTTTTGAAGTCATTTACAAGAATGGTATCAAGGATGATGGACAGTTATGTGGAGACACTGGAGAAACTGGGTTGTTCTTAGAGCAGAGAGGTTAAGAAGAGATTTGATGGATGTGTTCAAGTTGTGAGTTCAAGTTTTGATACAGTAAATAAGGAGAAATTATTTCAGCAGTAGAATGATTTGAAGTTAGAGGAGACACGTTTATGGAACCTGCTAAAGAATCATAATGAAACGAGAAAATCAGTGTGTCTGGAATACACATTAAATGTGATAGAAGCAGAGTCAACAGTAATATTAAAAGTAAAAATTGGTTAAATACTTGAAGGGGGCAAAATACAGGGCAATGGGGAAAGAGTAAGGGATTGAAACTAATTGGATAGGCTCCACCAGTTGAAACGGTTGTGACAAGCCAAATTGCTGCCTTCTAATCTGAGTCATTCTCTGATTCTAAGTGGCTATGCCATTTGGAATCCCAGCATAATTAGTGCAGTCAGTAGCAGGAAGAAAAAAGTATCTTTTCACCAAATTATCATGAGCACCAAAAATGTATAACTATGATTTATACTATAATGGAGTGCCACTAGCCAAATTAAGATGTTGTACACTGTCACACTATATTATCTTTCATCTAGAGTCCCATACCTTTATATAATTCATGGAGAGATGCTGGTTGTACTGGAATGTAAAGACACAACAATAAAGCTATGTGAGAAATTCCAGCCTATTCCATTTTCTGATAAACTACTGGCCAGATAAAAGTCAGCCGGAAGCTTGAGAATAAGGCTGCTAGTTGAGTCACTCCAGTCAGGAGCCAGGCTGTCTCTTCCTTATCACATTAAAGAAAAGCAGCACCAGCAGCTTACTTGGTAGCCTGACTCCCTTTATCCAAGTGTTTAATTATACACTGATCAGATTTGGGAAGGAAACTCAAAACTAAAACAACTCATGAGGACAGTCTTATTGCAAATTTTGGTGACTGATAAAAAGATGCAAATTTTAATTGGCCCAAGTACCAACCACCAGGACAACAAAACATGCAAATCATTTTCAGATGTGAAACATTACAGAAGTTTGATTTTGATTATTGTGATTATCCTTGCCTTATTCCTTAGAAACTTTGTTTTCAATTCATTTCCCCAGAAACAAAAACTCTCTTGTGTACAGTTCTTTTTATGACCTCAGGATGTCCAAAAGGCTGGCACAACATTTAAATACATTTGAGGGATAGTTAATGCTGTAATGTAAGAAACACAACAGTTAATATGTTCAGAGCAAGGTTCCAGAAGAAGAACTAAGGTGATGCATACCTGTCATTTTCTGGGTTGCTCTCCATATCCAGCATTCCCTTTGTAATCTTACCTTTTATGCCTTCACTGTACCACAGGTGGCCCAGCACACCTGATTCCTCTGTCTTACCTTCCATTTCCTCAACCAGGTCTCTCCTTTTCTCCTTCTCTCCCTTTAGGAGGAAGTAGTGAGGATTGCCCTAGTGAGGATTACCCCTGTGGCAGACAGCAGGGAGACTCCTCTGTATTAACATTGTGGTTAATCTACAGGACAAAGTGAAACCTATTCAATCTATGTTGCCTCCAGTCCAGAACCAAAGTGACTCCAACGTTAGTCATCAAGCGGCAGTATATAAACGATGCTTGCACATGTCCATGTTTGGAGGTTGAGCCTGAAGCATTGTTGACTCATTAACTGAGGCATGCAAGAAAATGGGCCTTACACTCAACAACAACAAACAGTGGTGCTCCACCAACCTGCTTCCTCCTCCCCGTGCAACACGGCTCTCTAACCATAAAGGTCTACCACAAGACTCTGGAAAACATGGACTACTTCCCGTATTTTGGAAGCCATATTCCCGTATTAAAGACAGCAATCAATATTGAAATTCACTATCACCTTTGGTACACCAGCACAGCCTTTGTCTAACTGAGGGAAAAAAAAATTTGAAGGTTAAGATCTCAAACCTAGTTCACAGTCCACCAGACAGCAATGATCCTTGTCTCCTATACAATCCGAGACCTGGGCAACCTATTGCAGACACCTCACAGCACTGGAAGAGATACCAGTGACATTGTCTCTCCAAAATCTTCCAAATCTTTTGGCAGGATAAGCAAGCCAGAGTCAGTGCCCTATTGCAGGTCAACATCCACAGCCATGAGGCCATTATTACACTCAGTTGGCTCCAGTCGGCAGGCCATGACACCAGTTTTCTAAAATAGACACATTTCTTCAAGCTCTGTTGCACAAAGGATTTCTAGGTGGATGGGAAAAATTTAACATCCCCGTTGACTCATGATAATCCTTGGAATGCAATTGCTCAAAGTGGAGAAGGAACATTGAGGTTGCCATTAAGAACCTCATTCTGAATAAGCCCAGTACAAATAGCACACCACTTTCCAAAATACCATCCATCCCCTTCCTGTAGCAGAGTCTGCAGGTCCTGCATTGGTTTCATCAGGCAACGCAGAACCAATAGGACTGAAGTAGAAGTGAGTTACTCTCAATCCTGATGGACTGTCATAGATGTAAATTTACTCAGGATGATGTATTTCTTCAGGTAAGGACCTTCAGGGTGGGGAGAATTATGTTCAAATCCTGTACATATTCACTGGTTAACAGGAGGAAGGGAAAGGAAAGGAAAGGATAGGGAAGAGAAGGACAGGGAAGGGAAGGGAAGGGAAGGGAAGGGAAGGGAAGGGAAGGGAAGGGAAGGGAAGGACAGGGAAGGGAAGGGAAGGGAAAGGAAGGACAGGGAAGGGAAGGTAAGGACAGGGAAGGGAAGGTAAGGACAGGGAAGGGAAGGGAAGGTAAGGACAGGACAGGGAAGGGAAGGGAAGGACAGGGAAGGGAAGGGAAGGACAGGGAAGGGAAGGGAAGGACAGGGAAGGGAAGGGAAGGGAAGGGAAGGGAAGGACAGGGAAGGGAAGGGAAGGACAGGGAAGGGAAGGGAAGGACAGGAAAGGGAAGGTAAGGACAGGGAAGGGAAGGGAAGGTAAGGACAGGGAAGGGAAGGTAAGGACAGGGAAGGGAAGGGAAGGTAAGGACAGGGAAGGGAAGGGAAGGACAGGGAAGGGAAGGGAAGGACAGGGAAGGGAAGGATAGGGAAAGGAAGAAGGAAGGACCTGTGATGCTGTTGCAAGCAAGTTTTTCATCACACCTGTGTATACATGTATTGGTATTGGTACAGTTTTTCACTGTACCTCAGTACAAGTGACAATAATCACAAGATCACAAGACAAGGGAGCAGAAGTAGGCCATTCGGCCCATGGAGTCTACTCCAAGGAAAAGGGAAAAAAGAAAAAGAAATGAGAAATTGGGGGGTGCAAAAAAAAACACTATTCTAACCCCAATTTCCGGCCTTATCCCCATATCCCTTGATACCCCAACTATTTAGATATCTATCTATCTATCTCTTCCTTAAACGCCTCCAATGATCTGGCCTCCACTGCTGTACCTGGCAAGGAATTCCACAAATTCACCACCCTCTGGCTAAAGAAATTTCTCCTCATCTCTGTTTTAAACCTGTATCCTCTAATTCTAAGATTGTGCCCTCTGGTCCTGGACTCACCCACCAAGGGAAACAGCCTAGCCACATCTACTCTGTCCAGTCCTTTCAACATTTTAAATGTCTCTATGAGGTCCCCTCTCATTCTTCTGTACTCCAGTGAGTACAGTCCAACAGCCGACAAACACTCATCATACGTAAGCCCTTTCATTCTGGGAATCATCCTCGTAAATCTCCTCTGAACCCTCTCCAACAATAATAACCAATAGCAATACCAATACCACTGAAGAAGATGTAGATGAGCTAATGGAATAGGGAGGCACATGGTTGATAAAATTTAACACAGAGAAATGCAAAGGAATAGAAGGGACATGGAAGGTTAAATTGATATCATGTGTATAATTTAAAAGAGGGATGCAGGACAGAGTGACCTGGGTATATATGTGCTCAAATCTTTGAAGATAGCAGGACAGGATGAGAAAATGATTAAAGAAAGCAATTGGGATCCTTTGCTTTATACAGTTGTGAAATACATAAGAGGTTATATTGAACTCTATAAAACACTTGTTTGGCTGTAACTAAAACATTGCATCCAATTCTAGTTGCTTCATCATAGGATGAATGTAAAGGACCACGAGAGGATGCAGAAAAGATTTAATAGAATGGCCCCAGGGATGAGGGACTTCAGTAAGACGGTAGATAGGAAAAGCTGGCTTTGTATTCAGGGCAAAGAAAGTTCACAGATGATTTAATAAAAGTGATCAAATCAAGACTCCAGGCAAAGTGAACAAAGAGAAACTGTTTCATTGGTGGAAGAGTTGAGAATTGGAAAATAGAGATTTAAAGTGACTGGCAAAAGAACCAGGGATGATACAAGAAAATAACTCTTCACACAGTGAATAGTTATAATCCAGAACTGGCTACAGGAAAGAATGGTGAAAAAAGACTCTACCGTTGCTGTCAAGGGATTGGACAGATATTTGTGAGAAAAATGTTGCAGGGATAACTGAAGAGCTGGTGACATAGGCCTGATAGGCCATGTGGATTAGTTCTATACAGCAAAGATTCTATTCCATGAATCTATATACATATTTGCTATAGTTGTCAAAGCTCAAGAACAAATAATTTTTAATAAATGTCTATGCTATAGATTTCTACATACCTATCGTGTCATAGAACTAAAATGTGCTAATTTTCAATGGTAATTTCACTCTTCTTGACTGAATTGTAGCAATTTCTTACAAGTAACACTTAGGGCCAACAGTCTGACAACGTCAACAGATTTGTCTGGTAGGACAAATGGTAGGGCCCTGGAGAGTGTTGTGGAACAGAGAGACCTAAGGGTGCAGGTACATGGTTCCCTGAAAGCAAAAGCACAGGTAGACAGGGTAGTGAAGAAAGTGTTTGGCATGCTTGCCTTCATGGGTCAGGGCATTGAGTAGAAGAGTTGGGTGTCATGTTACAATGGTTCAAGTCTTTAGTGAGACTATACTGTCTAATATTTTGGTAAGAGATAAATGGAGGGAAGCTTGCCTAGAAAATCAACAATGTAATGCTTTTTTCAGTAACATATAATTAAAATTCCATTTTTTCCGGGAATGAAATGCAATAACAACTACCTCCAGGTCATTTCATGTCTCTCTGGAAAACCAAGTGGGAACAATTCACACTCACATGCCTGTTTCTATTTCTACTGCAGTTGCGATGACATCATTCCCCATGCAACATTCCTTTTGAAGCAATGAGGGGGGAATTAGATTAAGTTGTCCTGGCAGTGACCAACATTCAGCATTCCTGGGACAGCTACATCCTTCGAGTGCAGCACTGGACTGAGACTTTTGTAAGGAAAATCCAATATTTGCCTTCAAATGCTTCAACTCCACCCTCACACTTCTCTAAACAACAGTATTACAATCCTCATCCTCTGCTGCACACCTCCCAACTGAGGCTAGATTTTCTGATGTAGATCCTGATCTTGTTTCCAAGATCCTGGCCAGGTCTCTTTTCTTACTCCTGATATCTAGGCCTTAACTTTCCTGTTTGGCTTGCTGTACTGATAACCAGGACACAAACCTTTTGAGATTGCTCCCTAACCTCCAACATGCCCTGCCCCAACTGAAGTCAAGGCCAATAAGAAAGCTTGGTTCTCCATTAACTTCCATTCCCAGAAACTTGGAATCGGAATTGGTTTATTGCTGTCACATGTACTGAGGTACAGTGAAAAGCTTTTGCTTGTGTACCATCCAGACAGATCATTCCATACACAAGTACATTGAGGTAGTAAAAGGAAAAACAGAATGCAGAATATAGTGTTACAGTTACAGAGAACGTGCAGTGCAGGTAGATAAATAAAGTGCAAGGGCCAGGACGAGGTAGATCAAGAGTTTATCTATTGGCCTATGAGAGGTCCATTCAGGTCTCTGATAACAGCTTACCTGATGTATACAACATCCATTGCCCGACCCTCATCAATAATCTTTGTCACCTCCTCAAAAAATTCAATCTGCTGCAATGATGTGTCAGCTTAGAACTTTGCATTTTAGTCTCTGGAGCAGGTTTTCAACCCACAACTTCTGATTCAGAGGTGAGCTTAAGCCCAAAAAAGCCAGGACAGGCCTTTCAGCAATTACCAATCTTGGCAAGACCATAAGACTCACCTTCAATTTATCTTTTGGCAATGCTACTGCTCCTTGTTTGATGACCTCCAGAACCCGTTCTACTGATAGGTCTGCTCCTGCCTGTTCCAGCCGAAGACTGAAGAAGCTGATCACCTACAAGGTAAAATGTGAACAACAGTCAGACCTCTAAACATGGAACAACCCGATCACCAATCAAATGCACCAGTATGAAGAAGAACAAGTATCTAGTTCTTTTCCCTTTTGTGTAATCATGCATGTACCCAACTCAAGTCCCTTTGTTTACTCTATTGGTCAATAGTCATAGAGTCAAACAGCATGGAAACATTCTTTCAGCCAACCGAGTCAGTGCTGGCCATCAAGTACCCATTTACACTGATTGTGCATGAATCCCATTTTATTTTCCCCACATTCTCAAAAACTATCCCCAGATTCTACCATTCACAATAGGGTCAATTTATAATAGCCAATTACTGCATACCAATCTGTACATTTTTGGGAAGAAATGGAGCACCTAGAGGAAACCCAGATGGTCACAGGGAGAGCGTGAAACTCTACACAACAGCACAGGAGGTCAGGACTGATTTGGTCGCTGAAGCTGAGAGACAGCAGCTCTACCAGCTAATTCTAACCTGGGTTAGATTTTCATATTTTCCATGTCGTAAGACAATATAGATGAAACCCAATCTTTTTCACACATGAAAAACTGCATTCCACAGTACATAGAAGAACTTTTCCTCCTATTTTTCAGTGGTCCTTATTTTTGAGTTTTAAAATGGATTGCTACAAATTATACTGAATTTTTAGGTGCTTTTGTGCAAACATGCCACTTAGTCAAATTTGTATCTGTGGAGTCTGTCCTGCAACCTCAGCTAGATGGATTCTACATCACAAAACAGAAATGCTTTTAAGTAAATTTCTACATACAAATTATTTTTTGGTACAAATACAGCAAAGGAGGCCTTCTCTTCTTTAGACAGACCCTTGGGGTCATGGATGACTTATTTCCACTGCAGTTTTGTGTGCTCTGTGGTGGTTAATGAGGCCTAGGTGGGACCTACAGACTCTGCTACAGGTGGGGCAGGAGGTACTTTATGAAGCAGATGGGGGTGCAGGGGGGCACACTGAGGGGCAATGCATTCCTTCTGCCAATTATGCTGGGCATTTTGCTCCCATTGAACTGACTCGAGCTTCCCCATGCCACCTTGAATGTTCCTTCTCCATTTTGAGAGGTCATGGGCTAGGGATTCTCACAAGTTAGTGGGATGTTACATGTTCCAGAGAGGCTTTGCAAGTTTCCTTTGTCTACCTGGTAATCTCTTCTGATGACAGAATTGGAAGAAGAATGTCCGTTTTGGGACAACAGTGTTGGGCATGAGAATGACATGGCTGGCCCAGTGGAGCTAACTGACCATAAATAGATCTTTGAGGCTGCTGTTGATCTGAAAGAGGATGCTGCTGTTGATTTCCTTAACCAGCCAGTGGATCTGGAGAATTACAAGGAGGCACCTCTATAGTGCTTTGATATGCTGCCTAAGAGTAGTCTGCATCTCAGAGCACAAGAGGGCAAGGATCTCTACTGCCCAGTAGGCCACAAACTTTATGCCACTTTAAGGTCTTGATCTTCAAATACTTTTTTGATCAGATAGTCGAGAGCTGTGCTGATACACTGAAGGCCATGGTCAATATTTGGTATCATTGAGAGGTGGCTCCTGAGATATTTTCCAGAGTCCTGCTGTGGACTTTTATTGTCTGGGAGTGGTGTTGTACAGTGCATAGTTGACAGAGGGCCTTTCTTTGGTGAATGTTTAGTGTTCATGCTTCAGTGAAAAAGTTGACAGTGATTGGAACCTCAGAACATGCACATACCCAAGCCTCACAAGAGATTGCAGATGCTGGAATTTGGAGCAAAAAACAAACTGCAGGAGGAACTCAGTGGGTTGAGCAGCATCTCTTTGGGGGGGGGGGGGGAAGGGGGGGAGGGGTAGGAATTGTTGACATTTCAGGTAGAGACACTGCATCAGAACAGGTGATGCAGGGTTCTGATGAAGGTGTCTATTTTTCCTGTAAATTAGCTCCATCCCTACATTAGGTTTGTTGGAGGTACGGTGCAGTATTGCAGCTAGAAAGTCTGAGAAAAGTGTTGGGGCGATGATGTAGCCTTATTTGACACCAGCCTACACTGAGATTGTATCTGTTGTGGACCTGATGATTACAACTTGCATGCCATCAAGTAGCAGAATGTAGGATGAAGACAAATTTCTAATGGCGGCCAGATTTGAGAAGGATGCTCCTAAGTCCCTCTTGTCTGAGAAAAACAAAGGCTTTTGTGAGGTCAAAAAGGCCTTACAGTGGTTGACGCTGTTCCATGCATTTCTCTTGGAGTTCTCATGTGGAGAAGATTACATCATTGAACGGAATGGAATTAATTACTGACAGTCAAACAAAAAGGACTGAGGGAATCAAGGGAAATAAGGTTAGTGCAGGAATATGGTGCTGCAATCTCCTTTCTCGAAATCAGTCACAATTATGGCATCTCTGAGGTCTCTTGATACATTCTCTGCTTCCCAGATGTGCAAGGCAAGGTTGTGAATTTGTGACTGAACTTTCTCTCTGCCAAATTTTAGAACTTCAGCAGGGATACTGTCTGCTCTCAAAGCCTTGTTGTTGCTTCACTTAACATATGATCTTGTTTATCTGGGGTGCTGGTAACGCTGGATGAGATGGTCTGTTGTGGGATGGTATCAAGGACACTTGTGTCAAAGACATTCTCAGTTGAGGAGTTCTTTGACATTCTCAGTGGAGCTCTTCTTTGGCACTAAATGCCTTTTCATCCTTGACAAGCTGTTCTCTGCTTTTGGCTCTCAGTGTGGTGGGCTCTCGGGTGGTTGGGTTGTAAATGGCCTAGAAATTGCTGAAAAATTTACACCTGTCTGGTTATCAATGAGTTCCAGGACTTCCTAGCTCATTCCACCCACCACCTTTTTCTTTAGGTTATGCGTTTTATGTTGCACCTCGGCCTTCAGGTGCCTTTGGAGCAGTTTCCTTTTCCTTGAGGCATGGCAGAGCTTCCAATCCAAGAAGGCATTGTGTTTACAGTTAATTAGCTCCTAGATCTTCTGCTTATTTTCATCAAATAAGTTCTCATGGTGTTGGTATTTAAACTAAGAGCCTCTTCACAGGTTCTAATTATGGTAAACTTCAAAAAAGGTTAAAAAGTTCATAAACAGTGAGAACACAGAATAACCTACCACCTATATATTCTTTCTCCAAGAATATTTGAATTATAAAAAGAGTAATTAGTGAATAACAATTAACTAACAATCTCTTAATAAGAGTTAAACATAGCGGTGATGATACACGAACTGTATAACAATAAGAACATATAGAAGACGTGAAGGAGACTGTCTATACTTAATAGAAAACTATTAAATACTAGTGGTACATAGGTAAGATCTATTATGTGTATAATATTCCAAAATTAGCTACAAAAAATGACAGGCTCCTGCAGATTTTAGGAATAAGCATTATTTCTCTAGGGTTTCTATTTGGATATGCATGCAGTTCATCTTAGCTAAATTAGAGTTGGGAGAGATCGGAGTTCATGGGTTAGATTACACGTCTGATAATCAGGTGACAGACAATTGGAGCCAGTTTCCAACAGCCTTAATCGTTTCAGCCATTGCAGTGGCGCACTACAATAGAACTGGACTTGCATGACAGCAAATATCTTTCTCTAGCTAGCAACTCATCAGAAAATGTCAACTGTAGCAATGCACACTGGTCTACATCAACGTTTCAGACAAGTCCTTTCAGAGTTTCATTTCATGATTACAGTTTTAATTCTCTGATTTCTGCTTTTCCCAGACTACTCATTAAATCTGGAGGAGCATTTTCATGGCAATAAAAGGTAAATCTCCATTCGTAAAGCAATTACTTTCCTAGTTTATTATACGTGAAAATTTGCTTTTTCACATCACTGCTAAATTTCAGCAGTGCTCAAGGCATCAGGTGCGTGTCATAATTTTTCATGAATGAAAATATGCTATCTGGGAGATTGGATGCAGAAAGGAGAGAGAGCTGGTATCAATGCCTCCAAATGGAGTCTAATGGCAGGACGTTATCTCATCCAGAGTCTCTTTATTCTTCTCTCCAGTATCAGAAAAGTTCATGACATGAGACTCAGGTTACATTTACTCCACAGCTACAAAAATGGGACTTACCTGTTGTATTTCTTCACGTTTCAGCATATAACTGTGGATGAAGCTTCAATCCCCATCTTCAAACTCTCATTCCTTTCATTGTCCCCAAATGTGTTATGACCTCCCAAATCCTGTCCACCTCTGCCATAATATATCTACATTCCATTAATCATTTCACCCACCAAAACAGTAAAGCCACCCTAGTAATGACAAAAGTGGCCCCTGCTGTAATGGTAGAGCAATATTTCTTCTAGGAACATGGGAACAGTGGCAATAAATTCTTTACCGTCTCAAGCCCATCAGACCATTGAATTAGTTCAAGATTGATTTCAAGATAGTACTGTTTTCCTCCTATTCCTTCTGGATGTTAATCCTGAACACTGACCACACCCACCGGCCGTGATCAAGCTCATGATTGTTGGCCCTCTTTGATTTCACCTCCAACCTTCTAGTTTGCATATTTTCAATTACAGAAAAGTATGACACCCAATCAATGACATTTGAGGCCTTGAACATGACAGATGTTTGCAGCTCTAGGCTCACAACCAAAATGGTTGATGGAGTGTTAAATAATGGCTGTACAAAATTTCTCAATCTCTGCATCCAAAGTCAATGATCTCTCACTTCTCTGCTTTGAATTCTATTTATCATGGTTTAGCTCACTCAATTAATCAGTTTCAGTCCTGTTGTAAGTGGCCCTGTCCATCCACTCTACATACACTTCCTCATAACTACATAATCTTCTTGGCCTACTATACCACACTATCCTCTACCACATCACTCCTCCACAGTGAATTTAATTATGATAGCACTTTATTGGTTCCACTCTTAGTATTCTGATAGTAGCCATAACAACTTCATATGATTTCAGTCCAATCCAGTACTGCATTGTTACCTTTGAACTCTAGATGAAAACATCTCAACTTTCTTCTTCTCAGCATCTTCCTTAAAAGACTTTGTTACCATTCTCAATATCTCCAGTTCCTGTCTGCTCATTTTTTGTGGAGTGCTTTTGAAGATTTCTCTCTGCTAAAGTGCAACATCAGTGCACATTATTAGTCTCAAAGAGAAAATGCTTGTGTGATAGTTACAGCAGAGGCTAGAACACATTTCCTAACAGTAGCCCAGAGATATTCAAGATGGACAAAAGAGGCAACCAATTTTTGATTGATGGAAAGTAGATGTTCCAAAAACTTTAGGATAGTTAGATAAAGAGTGAAGTAGAACCACACTTGACTGTGATCCTCATGGATGAACAGCCTAACATTAGTCAAATATTGAAGATGACACACAGTGACCTTAATAAAGCACTGGAAAACCACTAACACCCAAGAGCTGGTCCCCCTGCAGAAGCCAGTGACTTTAGGAAGAGAATTAGATTGGGGAAGAGTAAATAAAACTTAATTATATTAGATGTGAGGTGTTACTCATAGTACTCCACACTACTGTGGGGTGGAAATATGTGAGGTTCCCATTTCGTTCAGTGTTGGTTCTACAACACACATTAAAATGCTTAAGGATAGGAATATACAGAAACAAATACTGTTTTAAACTATCATCCTTAACTACATCATCTTCTTGACCTAATACACCAATCTGTCAGAAGCTCTGTTTCTTTTACATGGTGTGCTGCTATTTTTGTTGTATACTGGTCAACCGTGGCTGATGTGTCATAGTGTCAAATTTTAAACAAAAAAATCTTAGTTAGAAATCTATAGTCAAACTAAATCATTGCAACTGAGACTTAGGCAAGGTTTAATGAATGGAATGTTTGTCAAATTCATTCCTTACCATGTCAAGATTCTGCATCACATCCTGGAAGGAAGGGTGTGTGCGGAATTGTTCAAAGAGATCCCGTTTGTACAAGAGTGCATAAACCAGGTTGGGATTGTGATGTAGAGAGGAGGAAAGGCAGGAATTTATGATCTCCAACATCATTCGAATTACTTCTTCTATAACGTTGAGATCTTGAGCCTGTGTAAGAGAAAATGCAAAGAGTAAGTTCTATCTCAGAGAGAGCTCTAAGAACTAAACTCACAGTCCCATTGTCTGATTATGAATGCACAATTATCTATATCTGTGAAATTCTCTGCATACATCACAGAGCTTAAAAAGCTAAAGTTCCAAAAAATATAGGTTAGGTCAGTAACTATTCGAAAAAGATGACACTTATTACATTTATTATGATTATCACAGTCCAGCTTGATCCTTTTCTTCCACAATGTTTAATTTAAATGAGTGGAAGACTATTGCAGAAATGATTTCTCAGTTTTATTTTTAACATTTTCAAATGTTATAAGCGATAGAGTAGAGCAATTTAATGTCATGCTGTTGAACCAGAAGGGTGTAGAAGGATCCCCAAGAAATGCATTTATCTTGCAGATTCCATACTGGCAATCCATGTAGTTGTGCTTGGACCGTGTCCATTAATGCCCACGAACATCAGCCTCAGTGGAGTTTACAGGCCAGTGGGAGAACAATTTATCTGTATGGAATGGATAGATTCAAATGCTATTTTGGTATTATCTTTGGTGCCACATGCACATTGAAACAAACCATGGCCCCAAACCTGTGCCACTTTTTCCTCCCAAAATTTTTCACCCCAGGAGAAAGGGAGAAATTTGGAAGTGGATCCAACAGGAGATATTAGGAGTTATAAGAGTTGACAAATATAGATTTTTATTTGGCAAGGTTTACAAGGGATATACCTCAATGTTAGGAAAGCAATGATCAAATGCAGATCAAGAGTGAACCAATTCAATGGTGTCTAGAGCTACTGTTCCCATTTGCCAAGGAGGAATAATGCTCTAATCTCACACTAGGGACTATTTGACTTAAACAACGTTGAAAGGTATAGAGAGATACAGCACATGATTAGGCCCTTCGGCCCATTAAATCTAAACTGACCATCAATCACTCTTTTACACTAATCCTACATTACTCCCATTTTATTATCCCCATATTCTCATTAACTCCCCCTATATTCTACCACTCATGCACTAGGGGGCAATTCACACTAGCCATTCAACCTACCAACCAGCATGTCTTCGGGAAGTGGGAGGAAAACAGAGCAGTTGGAGGAAGCCCATGCAGTCACAGGAAGAACATGCAAACTCCACACAGACAGAGATCAGAAATGAACCTGCATTTCTGGTGCTGCAAGGCAGCAGCTCTCCCAGCTGTGCCACTGTGCCACCCAATTGGAGTTGTTTCAGTGCTGTGTAGGATTGGGGGGCAGAGGGGTAGGGATGGTTACATGGTACAAAATGGTGAATGGGGGTTCAGAAAATACTTACAAGGCTACCAAGAAGTGCTGCTGAGTTGACTTCGATCAGGTACTTGATCAGCAACCTGTGGTTGGGGTGTGATGAAAGTGGGGTAGGGGTTGGGGGTAAAGGATTGTAGGGGAGGCCAGGCAGGTAAGTGGGATGAGAGGGATTATTGGAGAGAGAGGAGGTTTGGGAGATGGGCAGATTGCAGTGGGGGAGGAAGAGAGAGAGAGGAAATACAGGGAGGGAGGGGAGGACAGAAGGTGAGTGGGGGCTGAGTAGGGGTGAGATGTGAGGTGTGTAGGAATCTGCTAAAGGCAAATGTGTGAATGATCTGTCCCATCAATGTATATGAGAGGAATCCCAGTGCATGTAGGCAATATGTACTGTACAAGTACATTTGTGCTTGTAGTGTGTATATGCTAAATTTGTACATCGGAGGAAAATAAAAATAAACTGCTGCCGATGCTGGAAATCTGACACAAAAACTGAAAATGCTGGAAGTACTCAGCAGATCAGGCAGGAACTTTGGAAAGAGAAACGTTAAATGTTTCAGGATGAAAACCCTTCACCAGGACCAAAGGGTATTTGGTTTGTTAAGGTCATGGTATAACTTAATAAAACTTTGGTTAAGCCACAGCTGGAATATTGCATGCAGTTCTGGTTACAATACCATGGGAAGGACTTGTGTTGCAGAGGGCGCAGAAGAGATGTACCAAGATGTTGCCTGCGATGGAATATTTCAGTTATGAGGAGAGGCTGGATAGGCTGGGTTTGTTTTCCTTAGAGAGAAGGAGGCTGAGAGAGGACTTGATAGAGTCTACAAAATTATGAGGGGCACAAATAAGATGGACAGTGAGAAACTTTTCACTATAATGGAAATACTTAAAACCAGAGGGCGTATGTTTATGGTGAGGAGTAAGAGAGTTAGAAGGGATCTGATGATATTTTTCTGCATACAGAGGGTGGTTGCAATCTGGAACACACTGTCTGAGAAGGTGGTGGAGCCAGGTACTTTCACATTTTAAAAATCATCTGGAAGAAAAGCAAGGTAACATGCCTCAATGACTACCGACCAGTGGCTCTGACATCCACCATCATGAAGTGCTTTGAGAGGTTGGTCATGGCACGCACCAACTCCAGCCTACCAGACAACCTGGACCCATTGCAATTCGCCTATCGGCGAAACAGGTCTACAGCGGATGCCATCTCCCTGGCCCTACATTTAGCCCTGGAGCATCTGGACAGTAAAGACACATCTGTTAGACTATTGTTTATTGACTACAGCTCTGCCTTCAATACAATAATTCCAAGCAAGCTGTCACCAAACTCCGAGACCTAGGACTCAACACCTCCCTCCGTAACTGGATCCTTGACTTTCTAACAAATAGACCGCAATCAGTGAGGATAGGCAGCAATACCTCCGGCACGATTATTCTCAACGCTGGTGCCCCACAAGGCTGTGTCCTCAGCCCTCTACTCTACTCCCTATACACTCACGACTGTGTGGCCAGATTCTGCTCTAACTCCATCTACAAGTTTGCAGATACCACCACCGTTGTAGGCCGTATCTCAAACAGCGATGAGTCGGAGTACAGGAAGGAGATAGAGAGCTTAGTGGAATGGTGTCATGACAACAACCTTTCCCCCAATGTCAACAAAACAAAAGAGCTGGTCATTGACTTAAGGAAAGGGGGCGGTGTACATGCACCTGTCTATATCAATGGTGCTGAGGTCGAGAGGGTTGAGAGTTTCAAGTTCCTGGGAGTGAACATCACCAACAGCCTGTCCTGGTCAAATCACGTAGATGCCACGGCCAAGAAAGCTCACCAGTGCCTCTAATTCCTCAGGAGGCTAAAGAAATTTGGTTTGTCCCCTTTGACTCCCACCAACTTTTACCAATGCACCATAGAAAGCATCCTATCTGGATGTATCATGGCTTGGTACAGCAACTGCTCTGCCCAGGACCGCAAGAAGCTGCAGAGAGTTGTGGACACAGCCCAGCGTATTACAGACATCAGCCTCCCCTTCTTGGACTCTTGTCTTTACCTCTTGTTGTCTTGGTGTAGCAGCCAGCATAATCAAAGACCTCACCCACCTGGGACATTCCCTCTTCTCTCCTCTTCCATCGTGTAGAAGATACAGGTGCCTGAGGGCACGTACCACCAGACTTAAGGACAGCTTCTACCCCACTGTGATAAGACTATTGAACGGTTCCCTTGTACAATGAGATGGACTATGACCTCACACCACTTGTTGTGACCTTGCACCTTATTGCACTGCACTTTCTCTGTAACTGTGACACTTTAATCTGTACTGTTACTGTTTCTACCTGTCCTTGGAGAGACGGAGGATGAGGGGGAACCTGATAGAGGTTGTAAGATGATGAGGGGTATTGACAGGGTAGATAGTCAGAGGCTTTTCCCCAGGGCTGAATTGGTGGCCACAAGAGGACATAGGTTTAAGGTGCTGGGAAGTAGATATAGAGATGTCAGGGGTAGGTTTTTCACTCAGAGAGTGGTGGGTGTGTGGAATGGGCTGCCGGAAACGGTGGTGGAGGCTGATATGATAGGGTCTTTCAAGAGACTGTTAGATAGGTACATGGAGCTGAGTAAAATAGAGGGCTATGGGTAAGCCTAGTAATTTCTAGGGTAGGGACATGTTCGGCACAGCTTTGTGGGCTGAAGGGCCTGAATTGTGCTGTAGTTTTTCTATGTTCTATGTTCTATATCAACACACTTTGTACTAACCCAATGTAACCGCACTGTGTAATGAATTGACCTGTACGATCGGTTTGTAAGACAAGCTTTTCACTGTACCTCGGTACAAGTGACAATAATAAACCAATACCAATACCAGATGAGCCCTTGAATCACCAAGGTGTTGAAGGTTACGGACCAAAATGCAGGCAAATGGGACTAGCTTCAATGGGCATCTTGGTCAGAATGGATGAATTGGGCCAAAAGGCCTGCTTCCATGCTGTATTACTATGACTCTAAATGGAATGCATATAAATGGGTTCTTGATGGTTCTCATGAACATGGTGGGCTGAAGGGTCTATTTCCGAGCTGTATGACTCTCTATGACTCTAAAGGTCCTCTACTGGCCTGCCCCTGCTGCACAACACAGCTTCAACAATCAAGTTCCATCATGAAGCCCTGAAAGACACAAATCACTTTCCATATCTTGGGATCCACCGCTCAGTGAAGGCAGACGTCAATGATGAAATTAAACACTTGCTTCAGTGAGCCAGTGTACACGTTAATTGAAAATTGAGACCTCAACACAACACTAAGCTCTTGGGCTTCTGAGCAGCACTGATCCCTGCTCACCAGTACGCCTCAGAGACATGGACAAGTTACTCTAGTCATTTCAAAGCTAATGGAGAACTAACACTGTCTCCACAAGCTCTTCAAAATTCATTGGTAGGGTAGGCAAGCCAATGTTATTTTCCTTTTCTGGGCCAAGATCCCTAGCATTGACACTCTGATCATTCTCAATCAGTTTCATCATCTGCAAGCCTGATGCAAGTCTCCAAAACAATTCCAAGCTCCTTCATGGTATACAAGGGATGTCCAGGACTAAAGGAACACATTAAGCTGAAAGAATGCAAGTCATCCCAAGCACCCAACCACCCTATCAAGCACCATCTGCAGCAGAGTCTGTGGATCCCACACAAAACTCATCGGCCACCTCAGACCTCGGAGAAATGGAGTGGAAACAAGTCAGGCTGGATCTGAAGGACTGAGTAAGGATGAAGGCCAAGCTCATGCAGTAAGGATGAAGGCCAAGCTCATGCAGAGATAAATGCAGAGGTTTCTGTTCATTGCTCTTTTGCTGAATGCATACATTTTACTTTATTTGCTAGAAGGTGTAAAAAGAGGTTGCTCACTAACTAAACAGCCTCACCAGCAGTAACAAAGCAATGATGTTGAATTTAAAAATATCGTTTTACCATTTACATGCAAACGTTGGAAGGAGCTTGCTTCTTTTAACTGTGTTTAAATTTTTGGCACAATTTCACACCTCGTGTATGCAGCTGACTCATGATTCAGGATTTCATTTACAGAGGTTGCTAGCTCTACTCATTGCCTGGATATGTCATTTTTTTAAATTTATAGTTTTAAGACAGCAATTAAAACACAGATATAGCTGGTGTATAACAAATTATGTAAAAATGTTTGCTGATTTTGTTTTGTTGACAGTACCATTTCACCTAAATCTCATACTCTGACAGACTCTCAAACAAAAAAAATACTTGAACAAATAGCTTATGGCATGACAATGAAATGCACTGCCTTTCAAATGCATATCAATATCTCAGTTTGGCTGAAGTAGTTAAACATGTTTTAATCAATTATAGAAAATCAATTATATTCTTTTAAAGAAGTATACATTCTACACTATATCAGAGATATACTATGCTTCCAAAACTATAGCCAAATAATACTACATTCTTTTTAATTACTGGGCTCATACCCAAACCTTTCTTAAACCCACCCCTGGATTGCATTTAGACTTTATTTGACCTCAAAGTACTTTAATGAATCAACCACTGCTTGGAATCTGGAGCATTTCCCTAATTTTTGGTTATTAAATTAAATGCATGGCTACAGATCAAAATGCATTCAGCCTTCTAAAAGCTCCGGGAATAAATGAACACACTTTGTTACAATCATTTTACTCCTTTTTGTCACATGAAAGAAAAATGACAAATGCATGACAACCTAGTTGAATAACCACTTTAGATGCAGGTCCACATAATGGTGATTATCTCTCAACAAGTGAGTTACAGACAGAACTTGCTTCAATTCACTTGAGCAATGTCTCTTCAGAGAACATAATGGTGACCTGGCAATAATGTGCCAATTGAGCATCAGTCATTCTGAGAGGTGAGACAGTAGACGGAGTGGGAAATGGTGTGCATTTGGAAGATAGAGGTGATAAAAGCTTAAGGTAAATACCATAATTGGTACAACTTCTGTAGCTCCCTTACTTCATTTTCAAACATCTGCCATTTCCCCTCTCATGTAGTCATCGACTCATGCTCAGATATAGTTCTATTGATGCTACTCACACCCTTACCTCGCTCAAATACGCATTCTTCAAATGCGAGCCAAGACTGTGAATGTTGGCAGACTGTTTAACCATACAGATTTGGTCTGTCTGACTCAATTCCATACCAGGCAGTGCAATAGTGAGACTTGAGAAACCAAAGTGAAAACCAAAGGGAGGATGCTACCAAGACACAACACTATATAAAAAAATAAAGTAAATGCAAAAGTAGTGATTAGGCAATGGCAGTTGAGAGTTTTAAACATAGAAAGAAACATTTGTGATTCTAGAATGGAATGAGTTAAGCTAGGAAACTGCAATGAGTCTTGATTCAACACAGTGTGGATGCAGGGAGGAGGAATAGTAATAGCAAATACAGTTTGAAGGAATGAGAGGGGGAAAGCCAAGAAGAATTGTCACAATCATCAGTTGTATGATGAATGCAGAGAGAAAGAGAGAGAAAATAAATAGTCATGGCTGGAGTTCACAGAGTGAAAGCCTTTGAGATAACAAACTTGTTTCTGTTATCCTCTGCCACTGCAAATTTGGTGCCTCATTCTTCAATCAATTTTCCACAGAAATTAATATGGTCAATAACAACACATTCTTCCATTCAGTCCATCTCAGTGTATGCCTGACTGTGTGATTCCCTATTGAGCTGTTCTGACACAGTTATGTGGTTACCTCTGAATTTCTGAAGGAAACCATTCCTGTCCACACCAAGTTTGCACCATAGATAAAGCACTTAAGTATGTAAAGGACAGGACAGGAGAAAATTTGTGCAGTTCATGACTGATTTCCACATCTGGCTTCATAGTAAATGAGACTGCTGTATAAGCCTGCAAATTTTTTTACTTTTGTGTCTCACAATCCTAAATAAGGAGATCAATTTTACTACACCAGAATTGCCCTCCTTAAGCAAAGGAACAACGTTGGCTATTCTTCAGTCCTCTGGGACCTAGCCTGTGGCTAAAGAGGATACAGAAATCTCTGGTAAGGCCACAACAATCTACCCTCTTGCCTCTCTCAATAATTTGGGGTAGGCACTGGAGACATCCATCTTAATGTTCTTCAAACCATTTGACCCATTATCAATTCAAAATTTTGATCTCACTGTCGACTAACCTCTCAAATGGAATTCCCTCATCTCCCCAATTATTGCTTTTTGTTGAGAAAAAGGCTATACATCTTTGCAAGAGGTTTGAATGAGATAACAAAAAGTTTAATTGAAAAATTGTTTTTGAGTTTAGGAAGACAGTAAGGCTTTCATTTGAGAAGAGAATGGCTTGAGACTGATGAGCTGAATGGCCTCCTTCTGTGTCACAGCAAGTAATTAAGTAAGCTAGTCTTTTGCATCTTTTTCCACTAAGTCAGCATGTCAGACTCATAGTGTTACCAGTACGATGTACCTAATGTGAAACCTGCCAACTTCCTAATTCATTTATATCTTTCTCCATTTCTCTATTTACCCATTCTGTGGTAGAAACACAATTGAAAGCTCTTGGACGTAATGCTGAAACTATCAGATTGTAGCAAAAGCCCATCTGAATGATTAATGTTCTCAGGATATTCACATCGGTATTCACCAAGGAGAAGGACATGGAAGATAGTGAGATCAGTATGCTGGTGGTCTAGGGAATGTTGATATCGAGGAGGAGGTGGCATTGGGTATTTTGAAGAACATTAAGTCCCCAGGGCTTGATAGGATCTACCCCGGATTATTGAGAGAGGCAAGAGAGGAGTTTGCTGGGGCCTTGACAGAGATCTTTGTATCCTCTTTAGCCACAGGCAAGATCCCAGAGGACTGGAGCATAGCCAATGTTGGTCCTTTGTTTAAGAAGGGCAGTAGGGACAAAGCAGGAAATTAAAAGCCGGTGAGCCTTACATCAGTGGTAGGGAAATTTTTGGAGTAGATTCTTAGGGATAGGATTTACACACATCTGAAAAAGCATGGACTTATTAGGAATAGTCAGCATGGCTTACTATGGGAGGGGTCATGTACTACAAACTTGATTGAGATTTTTGAGGAGGTGACAATGATGATTTAGGAGGGTAGGGCAGTGGATGTTGTCTACATAGACTTAAGTAAAGGTCCCTCATGGTAGGCTGACCCAAGAGATGAAGACGCATGTGATCCATGGTGACTTGGTCCATTGGATTCAAAATTGGCTTGGCCATAGAAGAGCAAGGGTAGTGGTGGAGGGGTATTATTATGACTGGAGATCTGTGACCAGTGGTGATCCACAAAGATCAGTGCTGGGACCTCTGTTGTTTATGTACATCAGTGACTTGGATGAAAATGTACGTGGGCTTGATCAGTAAGTTTGTAGATGACACAAATATTGGCATAGCTGTGGAGGGTTGTCAAAGGATACAGCAGGATATAGATCAGTTGGAAACATGGGTGGAGAAATAGCAGATGGAGTTTAGTCTGGGCAAGTGTAAGGTGTTGCATTCTGGGAGGTCAAATGTAAGAGGAAAGTATTCAGTAAATTGCAGGACCCTTAGGAACATGATAACAACCTTTCACTCAATGTCAGCAAAACAAAAGAGCTGGTCATTGACTTCAGGAAAGGGGGCGGTGTACATGCACCTGTCTACATCAACAGTGCTGAGGTCAAGAGGGTTGAGAGCTTCAAGTTCCTCGGAGTTAACATCACCAACAGTCTGTCCTGGTCCAACCACATAGATGCCATGGCCAAGAAAGTTCACCCACACCTCTGCTTCCTCAGGAGGCTAAAGAAATTTGGCATGTCCCCTTTGACACCCACTAACTTTTATCGATGCACCATAGAAAACATCCTATCTGGATGCATCACGGCTTGGTATGGCAACTGCTCTGCCCAGGACCGCAAGAAAGCAGCCTCCCCTCCATGGACTCTGTCTATACCTCTCGCTGCCTTGGTGAAGCAGCCAGCATATTCAAAGACCCCACCCACCCGGGTCAGTCTCTCTTCTCTCCTCTCCCATCAGACAGAAGATACAGGAGCCTGAGGGCACATACCACCAGGCTCAAGGACAGCTTCTATCCCACTGTGATAAGACTATTGAACAGTTCCCTTATACGATGAGATGGACTCTTGACCTCACAGTCTACCTTGTTATGCCCTTACACTTTATTGTCTACCTGCAATGCACTTCCCTGTAGCTGTGACACTTTACTCTGTACTTTGTTATTGCTTTTACCTGTACTACCTCAATGCACTTTGTACTAACTCAATGTATCTGCACTGTGTAATGAACTGATCTGTATGAATGGTATGCAAGACAAGCTTTTCAATGTACTTCAGTACAAGTGACAATAATAAACCAATACCAATAAACTGATGTACAGAGGGATCACAGGGTGCAACTTCATAGCTCCCTCAAAGTGGCAAAATAAGTAGATAAGGTGGTAAAGAAGGTGTAAATATTTGCCTTTTGCGTACTTATGCCCTCGTTTTAGACTTGTGTACTTGCCCTCATTGGTCGGGGCACTGATCCATGGTGTGTCGGCAAACTGGATCCAAAATTAGCCAAGTGATTGGAGGCAGAGGGCAGTGATTGAGGGCTGTTTTCCTGACTGGAGTTCTGTAACTTGTGGTGCACTGCAGGGATTGGTGCTGGGACCTTTGTTATTTGTCATACACTGTAATATAAAAAAATAAATAATTTGGATGAGAATGTAGGTGGACTGAATAGCAAGTTTGCTGATGACACAAAAACTGGTGTCATAATAGCAAAGAAAGTTGTGAAAGGATACAGAGGGACATAGATCTACTAGAAGGTTAGTGGAATGGTGGCAAATGGAATTTAATTCAGACAAGTGTGTTGTAATGCATTCTGGAACATCAAATACAAACAGGATATATACAATAAATGTCAGGGACCTCAAGATTGTTGATGTACAGAGGGAATTTGGCATGCAAGTCCATAGCTCCCTGAAAATGGCGACACAGGTGGGCAGTGGAGTGAAGAAGGCATTCGGCATCCTTGAGTACAAGAGTTAGGATGCTATGTTGCAGCTGTGCAAAACATTGGTTAGGCTGCACGGAGTATTGTGTACCATTTTGGTTGCCGCACTACAAGGAAGATGTGGCAGCATTAGGAAGAGTGCAGAGGAGATTCACCAGGATATTGCCTGGAATGGAGGACTTATTTACAAGGAGAGATTGCATAGGCTGAGTTTATTCTCACTGGAATATAGGAGACCGAGGTTATAAAACTATGGTTTTATAGCAGTTTATAAAACTATGAGGGGCATAGAAAAGGTAGATAGCCAGAGTCTTATTCTTAAGGTGGGAGAGTCTAAAACTAGAGGACGTAGGTTTAAGGTGAGACCGGAGAAACTTAAAGGGGACCTGAATTTTTCCACTCAGAGGTCGGTAGTTATGTGGAATGAGCTGCCAGAGGAAGTGGTACAGACAGATGCAATTACAGTGTTAAAAAGGTATTTGGACAGCTACTTAGATTGGAAAGGAGTAGAGGGATACAAGTCTAAAGTGGGCAAATGGGATTAGCATAGGTAAGCATCACAGTCAGCATGGATGAGTTGGGCCAAATGACCCATTTCTGTGCTGTACAACTCTATGACTTTAAAGTCTTCATGCAATCCAAGAAACAGATTAGATCAAAACCCTGCAGCTTTGCTGTTCCTTGTCATGAACGGTGACAGACAATTAAATGAGAGAAGGAAGCTCCAAAAACATTAGGGCCCAGTACAAGAAGGATGGGTTGCACCCAGAGTGGACGGGGACCAATATCTTTGTAGGGAGGTTTGCTTATGCTACTCAGGAGGGTTTTAAACTATTTTGGCAGGGGTGGGGGTGAGGAGGCAAAGCAGCTGTATGTCAGGTGTGGGGGTGGGGGGCAATAAATGAAGCGGATAAATCAAGTAAGTCCAGTGGGCAGAGCAGACAGTTCAGGAGCATGAGAGAGCTCACAGGTAAGTCAGATGAGATTACAGCATGGACCAACACTAGGAAGGGCAGGACTGGCAGCTTAATGCTCTGGAATATAGAAGTTTCAGACTGACAGAAGAGAATGCAAAAGAGGAGGGGGAGTCACACCACTGGTTAGGGAGAACACGACAGCATACTTAGAATGGATATCCTGCAGAGATCATCCCATGAGGCCATAGAATTTAGGAATAAGAGTTGGTTGATTATTTTGCTGGGGTTATACTGTAGGCCTCCCAATTTTCACTTGAAATTAGAGGAACAAATATGTAAACAATGGCAGAATGATGCAAGAGCGATAAGACTATCGGAGTGGTGGGATTTTAACTTTCCCAATATTGACTGGGATTCCTTTTAGTGCAAGGGATTTAGAATTTGTTGAGTGCATCCAATTAATTTTTTGAGATGCTATGTAGAGTCCTGCGAAATTTGGGGCAGTACTCGACCTTATCTTAGGAAGTGAAACTGGGTAGGTGGTGGAAGTGTTGGTGGGGAATACTTTGGGAACAGAGATCATAATTCTGTAAGTTCCGAGTTAGGGAAAGGGATAAGGTTGGTCCTCAAGTTAAGGTCTTGAACTGGGGACAGGATGATTTCAATAATGTAACAGAAAACCTGGTGAAAGTAGATTGGAAGCAGGTGCTTGCAGGTAAAATGACAAGTAGAAGTCTTTTAAAGAGAGTTACTAAGAGTTCAGGGCCAGCATGTTCTGCTAAAGGAGACAGACAAAGATAACAAGGTCACAGAACCTTGGAAGATATTGAAGATATTGAAGGTTTGATCAGAAATAAAGGAAACATATAGCAAGCATATGGAAAGCTTGTACAAGATGTTGGTGAGGCTGCATTTGGAATATCCTGTTCAGTTTTGGTCACCCTGCTAGAGAACAGATGTCATTAAACTGGAAAAAGTGCAGAGGAGATTTATGAGGATGTTGCCGGGATTCAAGGGACTGAGTTATGGAGAGAGGTTGAGCAGGTTGGGACTTTTTTCATTGGACCATAGGAGAATGAGGGGTGATCTTTTAGAATTGTATAAAATCATAAGGGGCATAGATAGGGTCAATGTGCACAATCTTTTTCCCAGGGTTGCGGAATCAAGAATTAGAGGGCACAGGTTTAAGGTGAGAGGGGAGAGACTTAATAGGAATGTAAGGGGCAACTTTTTCATCCAGAGAGTGGTCAGTATATGGAATGAGCTGCCAGAGGAAGTGGTTGAGGCAGGCACATTAACAACATGTAAAAGGTACTTGGACAGGTACATGGATAGGAAAGGTTTAGAGCGATATGGGCCAAATGCAGGCAATAGATGGGAATCTTGGCCTGTTTCCGTGCTGTATGACTCCATAGGCAACTGGGATTATGGGAGTCTCTTGAGGACTACAGAGCTTGTAGCAGAGAACTTAAGAAAGAAATTAG